>NW_023494790.1:15158653-15595457 GCF_904425465.1 Colossoma macropomum
TTTAACTACTGCGATAGCATAGAGAAATCCAGTCGTCGCTAGCTGGTGTCTGAATACTGTGATATGCTCTGACATGGATGTGGCAGGAGTGGCAGGAGTGACAGCAGTGACCTACCGAACCAAGTTGAGGTTGTTGAGAAACTAAAGAGTTTAGCACTGTTGTTGGCCAATTGTTTAGTATTTGTAACTGGATAGCCGAGCGCTCGTCACCACACAGGTAAAAATAATCTGTTTTCTTTCTTAAATAATGACTATTACAAAAATTGCAGCTGTGCTTTTCCAGCTGATAAAAAGAGCTCAGAAACTTTCTCCCACTGTCCCAAGACAAATTTGTGAAATGTTCCACTGTTTGCCGAGTGTTTGTCATGATCCGACCATAAGTGATAGTTTAAAACCGCAATTAACCACCCAGGAGCAAAATCAGCCTTCAAACGTGAAAGAAATAATGATGACATTTATCGCGATATGTATCGATATCGAACGATATGAGTTTTGTTTATCGTGATAACGTTTTTGGCCATTTCGCCCAGCTCTAATTTGAGCTCACCTGGATAGGTCACGTTTACAGCATAGATGAGGCCAAACAACATGGCACATGCATGTGCGACTGACGGCAACTCATTAAGGACTTCCACACCTTCAATTACAATCCCAATTTCATGTGGTGGTTGGAGAGGATTCTCATCCTCCCTGATGACAAACACTGCCATTGTACACCTCTCAAGCTCTGTTTCAGCTTCATTCTTCTGAGAAACCTGATAAAAGAGAAGACATTTACTACAAAGTTATTTTGATGGAGCAGCGGTCTAAGCATTGACCCCATCATCAGGAGATTACGGGTTCAATCCCTGGTGATGCTTCAGCCATCCATGGCTGAAGAGAGAGAGCACAATTGGCCTATCTCAGGGAAGGTGGGGTGGGCCCCCATCTCTCCTCATCACACAAGCACGATGCTAGCATCCAGAGCCGGCCCTATGCATATGTGCCCAGGCGACCAAACTGAGGGGGATTTTAAGTATTTTCTAAATATTACAAAAATCCCACATCATCATAACTTGCAACAATATAAGTCCAAATATTTTGTGTGATGCGTGCACTGTGCGGCATCCCCCCTGTACATTATCCCCCCCTTCACGATCTAGTTAGACTTACCTGTCTGTGGGGGAGGGGTGCCATGAGTGAATGCGTGCGTGCAGAATGTGATTAACACTAACCACAAAGATTAACTGCAACCCAGCAGCCACCAGACAATATGATAAAGAGGATGAAAAATGGCAAAAAGACAGAGGTAATGTGATGTGATGAATGCATACAACAGTTGCTTATTCCAGTTTTCCGTTCCACCTTAAACAGAGCACAAGTTCTACCAAAGGGCATCCGAATAAAACTTCTGCGCTACTTAAGGTAGAACAGAAAATTAAACTAAGCACTAAATACACCAAAAACACAAATAAAAGCTAACAAACTAATAAGCACTGATATTTATACATAACCATTTCATTTGGTTTTGTTTAAGCACCGTTGTGAATAGAGGTTGTTGGCTTGGGTTCCACCTTAAACTTTATTACTGATTAGAATGTGTTTTTCACACTCAGAGAGTGTAAACTCCTGTACCTTCCACAACACCAGCTAAAGGAAGTTTTCTTTCAACTCATAAGAAAATAAACTAACAATTCCACCTTAAATGGCGTTCAAGATATGGCTAAATCTTACATGTCTCCCTGTTCCCAATTTAGTGTATGTTGTAAAGTGATGATTTAATAGATTCTTTTTATTATTTTTATTTTCTTATTTAAGTTTGCAAATAGTCATTTTACACTGTTTATTTTATTGCAGTTATTTAAAAGAAACTGTGTTTTGGAGTTATTTGATTTGATGTTTCTATGTGCTGCCTAAATCAGGCTGTGATTTTGCGCTTCTATTTCAATTAAATGAGATCCAATGAAGTAACGTGCCACTTGAGTAGTCTTTTTACTAGATACTTTCTTACTTTTACTTAAGTAATAATTTAAATGACTACTTCTACGTGAGTTTATACTTGGTTAATTATTATTTTAAAGTAACAGTACTTCTACCTGAGTACAGTTTTTGGCTACTCTACCCATCTCTGATCTGCTGCATAGTAATACTTACAGTGAAACATTCGGAGCAAAGTTGTCAGCTAGATAATGTTCGCTAATTTAATAAATAGCTAGCAAGAGTTAGTGTCAGTTACTCCCACGCTGAATTCATTATGAAAAGTTGGAAAGACTATTCAGGTGTTTGGGAAATAACCTACATAAAAGTGTATTTGCATTTAATTTATTGACATAGTTATGTTTGTTGTCAGTTTTTTCTACAGCAGGAAAGCAACACCTTTTAAGGCGAGTAGATAGTAATTTTTTCAGAGCATTTATACTTGTAACTCCTACTAGAGGTATCATTATTTGTCTCCATAAACCTTTTGAACGTACAATTCTGAAAACTGATTGAAAAACACTGATTTCCTTATTTGGGATGATAACTGCAAACATTATCGTTTAAGTTGAATATTTGATATTTTTATAGATATTTGAAACTGCACTGGCTACTTACCATTTTACTTATTTATTGCAAATTAACTTATATTAATTTGGGAAAACGTATTGATTTGTTTTCATTTTAATTTGAGGTTGTGTCAATTCTTGAAATGTGAAAAATTTCAAAATGTAAAAAATATGAAGTGAACCCAACATTTAATTTTCACATTCACACGTAATATCCACTACATTCCAAATAGGGATGCACGATTGGAACTGCCCATTTTTTGCTCCAAACACACAATCAGTAAAAACAGCCAATTTATTATTCTGATCTTGGCAGATTTTTTTAGCAGTTTAATGATGTGAATAATATGAAACCAGAAAGTGAAGGTGTGCTGCATTTGAATGCTGCTTCTACACCTAAAACCATGTTATTTAAATAGGCAACTAAGGTTTCTTTTATACCTTAAAATGGCAGTTTGGTTAAAGAGCAAATAATGTCAGTTGTGTTACAACTTTGGCTAATACAAAGTACTGAAAATGAGCTAGTGAGTTTTATGTCTTCACTTTGTGCATAAATGAGAGTTCAAAGTTTGTCATTCCTATTTAAACATACATGCAAATGTTCACAGCTGTTCATTTTGGAACTTACCAAATTCAGCAATACGGCTACAATTGTGACATTTTCAGCAAAGAAGCGTGAGCCTGTAAACACAGATAAAGGAGAGATTTCACATATAGTTTTGTTGTTGTTAGAACAGTTAGCAAAATCCATTATTGTCACTACAGACTCTAATTTATTAACTAGGCCTTAGACACACTGATGGTATTGCACAAATTATACTGACAGAAGTAATACTGTAAAATAAATTCTTCCTTAATCAGTACTGTCTACTACTTCATCCACTCATTATTTTTATTATGCATAAGAATAATATTATTCATGAGTGAGTTCATAATACTTATTCGCAAAATACGAAAACAGTCTATAAACTAATGGTTAGTTGTCCATCCTGCCACTAAACATAAATGAAAACGCGTTCTCCTAGAACAAAAGATACAATGCATCACTTATGTGAAGCACCGAAGCTCAATTCTCAATTGTAAAACCAGCGAAAGTTAAACCAGCGAAAGTCGAGTTTCGACTGTTATATTATAAGGAAAGTAGGCACAGTAATCTTGGGAAGCCTACAAATTCGTAGCTAGCTAACGTTACGTTACGTTTTTTGAAATAACCTGGTTTAGCTAGCGTCAGCTAGCTAGCAAGCTAACTCGCAAGCAAAACGCAAAGAGAGTCTGCAAAGTACCAATTAGCCGTATATCCTGCTACTAACCATAATTTTACATGTACAGCACATATTCTCCTAAAAAAAAACAGACATTCGAATCCTTACCTTGAAGAGTCGCCGTCTACAACAGAAAAGCTGCACTTTCTGAACGAAGTAATGGCGGACAGCAAAACTCGACCTGGAGTGATCTGATATGACGTCATGAGGTCACGTGACATCAAAACGTCTGGCTTAAAGTGAAAATATTATTTCAATAAAATTATTTCTAAGTTTTTTGGGGGGGAATGTTATTTGCTTTTGGGCAAACTGAACAAAACAGGTTTGAACCGGAAATCATTTTTTTCAATTACACCAATACAAAAATACACTTTAAATAAATGACATGGTTGTTTCACTTTTTCAGTGTACATACAACTGAAAAAATATAACAAATATAACTAAAGTAATTTGAAACATATATTTAACAAATACACTTTTGGCAATTTGCATACATTGCAAAATATAATAGATAAATATATTTGGAATATATATGTGGGTGGAATTCCCCTTTAAGTCAGAAACAAGTGGAGGTCCAATGTGGGGATATTTGAGGTTTGGAACAAAGCTATCTCTAACAAAGCTACTTACTACAATACAGAAAACGTTTATTATTTATCATTCTTTCTATGCAACACGACTTTTTACCTAGTTTTTATACAGTTGTTATTGATCACTGTTGAGACACATCAAGCAGGCTCTCTACCATCAGAACAAAGAATAAATGTCAGTCAGTTTTAGGGATGTCAGCTGTGAACAGACAGTAGACTGTTCTTTATTTCTGCCCTAATACCAGTTTTACTGTTTAACAGTTGGGTTGGACTTGCAGTAGTCGAAATTGTCGTCGCTGCAGAACCAAAAGTCCAGGGGGTACGGCTGGATCTGATCCAACTCCTCCTACGTCGTGTTTTAATTGGTCTGAACTAAATCAGACTCCACACTGCCTCGCTATACTTGCCCGTCAGATTCAAGTAAAACATAATTAAGTGCGAATGTGAAAGTAAGTACATAACACACATTTTCTCTATCTTATGAAATTCCAGGATTTAGTTGATAAAACACAGTTATGTGGGTTATTTTGACCGGTCATAAGTGCATTCTAGTGTTTAAAAACGTTCAGTGTTTTCAACTAGAATTCGTCTATCATCAGTACAGTTGAGATGTAGGCCTACAGAACGGACTTTGTACTGGAATGTGAAAAAAGCTTTTCGAGTTTTGATAAATGAGTGTGAACGTCGTGAACCATGAGCGGTTATAAAGGCTGTGTTGTGGCATTCAGGACGGAGCAAAAAAACAGAAACACCAGCAACACCTGCGGGTTTCCCACAGAGAAAAATGCGACAGGGTAGACCAATGAAATAAATAGTAGGCGGAAAACGTAAGAAACACATACTAATTTAAAGACCAGTAGAAATGTGACGATTTTAGATCAATGAAAAGAAGACGTGGGCGGAGTTGGATCAGGTCCGGCTCCACCCCTTTTGGACTAGTGGTTCTGCAGCGAGTGATAGTTGGGGGCAGTAGTCAGCTCCCAGTGTGCTTTTTATCATAAACACTAGAGGGCAGTGTAGTGCGGTTTTGTAATGTGTAGTTTTCTCCTAAACTGATCTCATTCCCAGAGTTGTGTAAGCAAATGCAGGGGATGACTAAGAAACTGCTGGAGCATTAACGTTTTATCATTTAGTCCCTGCATGCTTGGTTTTTAACGACTAAGAATGGCCAGGTTTAGGATAAGAATATCTACGCCTGATGAGTAATGGAGACAGACTGGCTGGTGTTAGAAGGCTATACCAGGCCTACATGACTAATATGTGAGAAGCAGACATCAGATAAGAAATACTTTGAAATCAAGTGATGAGTAAAATATGAAAAAAAAATATAATGTAAGGCCACATGTAACTACATGAAAATTGGCCTGTTAAATGTTTAGAACAACTTCCCATATGCAAAAGTATCTGGACACCTCTCCTAATTATTGAGATCAGGTGTTTCAGCCACACCCACTGCTAACAGATGTATAAAATCAAGCAAATAAATTATAATGTGCAGCGTTGACGCCATATACCGACTAAACGGGTCGTACGCTTGCTTGCTTGCTTGCTTCCTTCCTTCCTTCCTTCTGCTGCTGCTGTTACTGTTACTCTTAGCTTTTTAAATTTTATTTGTAATCTTTCAAGCTACCTTCTTTTGCTGAATATTTAATAATTGCCCTAATTCCTTAATAACTACCCTTCTAATAACAGTTTGCAGTTAGTGTTTCGGTCTAACTGACTTGTCTTTTCCCTGAGGACGCTGAGAATGGCGGTCGCCGCGGAATGTGAGCTGTGAGCTCCAAACGCTGAACAGAGAGCTGCAGCAGCTGGTTCGGCAGAGCAGGGTTCTTCTGGAGCGGCAGGCCGAGCTCCACCAGCGGAAAACACGTCTGGAATCACCCCGGGAAGTTGTGTAACTTACTGCAATTTTGGGGTCCGGTGTTGTACCGAATTCCGACTACCCGGCAGACGACTCCCCCTCGTGTGCATGCGCTTCACATAAACATGTGGACGTTACGGACTGCACTCAGGGTTTCTTAGGTTATTTCTGTGTGTAAATAACGCTTTATCTTTAATTTTCCTTCACAGCAAACAACACAGCAGGATCTAAAGCCAAACAAAGACTCTAACCTGATGGTTTAGTTTAATATGAAATAAAAACGATTGTTGTTGTTGCAGTACTTGAGAACTGGTGGGACTGAATGTCTTTCAGTCATAACGATAAGTATTACGACACATTAAACACAGCTTTAAACCTCTGTCTGGATCAATAAAGTTCACATCTAATGACCTGACGTTGCAGTATTAGCTGACTTTTTTTTCTCGTCATTATTCAGCAACGAGACTTTCATTGCTTTCATAGCTAGGACAAATTAACGAATTAGTATACATTACTGCATAAAATAGTTGCCTATAATTAAAATTTGTAGTAATAACAATTGTAATGGTAGTAATTTAAGATTAATTTTGGTTGAAAAGTCAGCAGCTTTTACATAGTCAGAAGGTGTGTTGTGAACCTGTCAAAATTATGCCCCTCTTATTTCTGGGGATGCGTTATAACTGGAATGATTAACTTGCTGACTTCTGGTTCATAGATTACAGCATATAAAGCATATGTCTCTAAATTCAACTCGGGGGCCAAAATTATACTCCCCCTCTGATCTCAGCACTGAAAGGTCTGAATGACCTCTCCTTTATTTTGCTAGCATGTCCTGGGCTGTAGATTATGTCCTGAAATGCATTTTACTCTAGATTCAACAGGGGGGGATTTTATTGGGGGGGAGTAGAATTTTGGCAGTATTATTTTGACACCTGCCAAAATTATACTGCCCCTCTGATCTCAGCACTGCAAGGTCTGAATGACATCTCCTTCATTTTACTAGCATGTCTTGGCTGTAGATTGTGTCCTGAAATGCAATATAAATATACTCAGATAACCCTGAAAAATATAATTTAGTAATGTTGTAGCCTAATATATATTTGTAAGTTTATTTTGCATACTCATTCAGTGTTTTCATATTGTATTTATGTTTAGCTTCACACAGCGCTTTGAAACTTGAAAGACATCACTTGTAACATTTAAAGAAGACATTGAATACTGATCAATTAGTCAATCTGTCTGTATGTCTATATCGAAATTATAGCATCTCTTTTACATACCATCATCTTACATGTGTTTGTGTGTGTATATATATGTATGTGTGTGTGTGTGTGTGTGTGTGTGAGTGTGTGTGTGTGTGTGTTTCTTGGGGGTATGAAGGACAGAGAAACAGACAATACCTCAGGAGAAAACCTTTTATTATTTATACTATATATGTTTGTATGTAAAACACCCAGACAAATAAAAAATCTACACAACTGCTTAATGCAAATAAAACATAACATCTCCCGCTACAAATATCCAAAAGAACATAAAATAAAAATGTAAATTATATTTTGATAAATTTTTAAATTAGCTACTTAAATATGCTCAATATTTACACTATGTTTACAGTATTTACAGTGTATTTTACAGCTGTCACTGCATTTTTTCCACTTCTACTAGTTCTACTTGTAGTTTAATTTCTACTACAAGCATCACAGATGTAGTCCTTGCCCTCTGGAGTCTTTTTAACACAGCTGTAATGAAACCACCGTGGACAATGCTCACAGCCAATCTAAATGTTTGAATACAGACATATTCATCAGCATTGTTGGTTATTAATCTAACTAACATATAATAATCTGTCAGATCTGAATTTGACTGTAAATGAAACAATACAATTTTATGATAAAGTAATTACCCAGTTCATGTCTTCTTGGATATTTTGCCCAAGAAGACATTTGCGTTCAAATGTATGATTTATGACCCTGATTTATGACCCTTCTGATTTATGACCCTCTGATTTATGACCCCTCTGATTTATGGTTCTGTGATGGACAGATTGGTAGGATTGACAAGGGGCCCTCTCTCCACTTTACCCCACCCCACACCTCCCCCTCACCTCCCTCATCACCCCCACCCCACCCCTCACCACTCCTCTCCCCAAAGTTTTATGACTGGTCTTGAGACAAGCAAAAGGTGATGGTATTTGGGTTTTTTTTTCCCAACCCCACTGCTGAGTTGGGTGAATGAAAGGTGTGAGTTTTGTGAATCAACATGTCTGAATGTATTTTCCTAAACTCGTTGATGTAAAAAATATATCCAGAACCAGCAGACAGTGTGTCTCCAAAGAACCATCAGAAGGTGTGCCCCCCAGAGGACCACCAGACAGTGTGTCTCCAAAGATTTTACTGCTTTGTGAGTTTTAAGAAGTGTTTAATACACTTTTAGGACTAATTTCAACTTTAAACTTTAAAACTTGTAAGACCATATAGAAGTTTTAAAAAGTGTTTATTACAAATAAACGTCTAATTTCAACTTTAAAAAACTGGTAAGATGACTTTGTGTGTGTGATAGAGGTTTTAAAAAGTGTTTAATACACTTTTAGACCTAATTGCAACTTTAAACTTTAAACCTTGTACGACCATATAGATGTTTTTTAAAAAGTTTTCAATACACTTTTAGGCCTAATTTCAACTTTAAAAACTGGTAAGACGGCATTGTGTGTGTGTATGTGTGTGTGTCGGGTGGGTGGGTCGGCTTGGGAGGGTGTGTTTCATATGACACCATCATTACATCTATCCAGCCAAACCGATCAAACACAAAAAAACCATTTAAAGTAATAACTAAAAGACTGTTACAATTTGTATTAAACAGGAATGTTCTTGGTCTAAGTAACTCTGAGCTTGAAACAATGGAAGCCATCAGAAGTATTGAAGGGTTATTGCAAATGTTTGATGGTATGTCACTGTTGTTTATAGCATTATTTACTTATTTGCTCATTTGCAGCTCTTGATGTTCATTAAAAAATATTTCTTGCATTTCTACAGAACCTGGTAGCACATGTGAAAACCATCTTGGTGAGACAAAGTTTATGTTTTGATTTTTGATTTTGTAGCAGAATGATATGTTATACTAATTCAGACTATTTGTTTTCTGTAGCAGGGTTGAACCGTTTAGTTGAGTCGGTTGGTCTCCTAACACCACCTGGATTTGACACTGTCCCAAGTACGTCTAAAGCAATTGAACGCCGTGTTGCAGTAGATAACAGTGTTGAATTGGTTGAATTTAACCCCAGCGCTACAAGCAGTCCAGGTGAATCATCGCGGGGGCAAATGAATAAGGCTCTTCCGTGTGTAGACAAGCCAAATACAAAACAACGCAGACTTGAGGAAATCCAGAAATCAACTGGTAAGAAAATACAAATTAAACACTATTTACTATATTTTAACATTAGTGATTATATGTAAATGTATTTTTACTTTATCTGTCTACAGATTTGGTGTATGTGAATACAGTGTTACCCAGAATTGATCCTGATCTGGATGTAGCCAGCTGGTCTGAAGACTTTTTAAACAACAGGAACATAAACAATTTTTCAGAAAATGAGGACAAAACTACCGTGGCTGTACCAAAAGTTGGATCTCTAAATAAACCAAGAGACACTGATTCACTGTCAAATCAAGAACATGAAGACCAAGACCAGGTAGGCCGCTGTACCATATTTAATAATTCTGGGGAAAATATAACATTGAGACGGCTTAATCAAGAGATAAAAAGATTGTCAATTGAACAACATAGACAAGCCGCTCTTCTTCGTCGGGGTGACAAAGACAAGGAGAAACTAAATGAAGAAATTTCTAAATTAGAAAAAGGGGTTCAGGAGTGTGACATAATTATTCAGAAAATAGTTGGTGATCTTAACACACATGCTAAATTGATAAAAGACAAGGCTGAATATGATAAAGTAACAAGAGAACTATTGTTTAATTTAAATAGATTCTTGCAGTTAAAACTATCACCATGGATTCCAGTTCCTGGACCATCTTCCAGGTCATTTTTGTTATTGGTTAAGGCTTGGGTTTTGTATTGTTTTTTATTTATTTTTATTGTTTAAGGTTGTTTTGTAATGTTGTGTTGACACTGTCACGGCTGGTTTGTATTGTGTTCAGTAGTTTTAAATAAACTAACTCATCGGCACAAAACTTGAATGTAAACACATTAGCGTTGTTTTAAATACGTAACGAAAAAATCTCTAAATTAAACATATAAAATGGCGTCTAATAGGTCTTGGGAGTCAGACAACAACCAGTATGTTAGTCAGTGTTGGGGGCAGTTGTCACCCATTGAACAATTGCAGTGTCTAAATGATGAGTATGTGACTGGTATTGATGAACTTATTAATGAACAGCAAGACACGGACACCTTACATAACGTACTTAGTAGTTTACAAATTACACTTGGCAATTGGTCACCAAATACAAGTCATACAGTACAATCCCCACCAACAAAACGTTGTAGAATCGGTGATTGTTGCAGCAATTTTGTGTATAACGACCCTATATATGAAGCGTGGGACTTGTTCACCATCGAGCAAATACATAGTCTAAACGATGAAATTATGATAACTATAGCATCCCTAGAAAGTGATGCACAAAATAATACACAACACATAAACACAGAACAGACAGGTACTGGCATGCAAACACATAGCTCCCCATCACTTGATCTAACGGCTCCTAACTTTGGTTTATCAGACGATGATATTGCACAGTTAGTAAGAAATGGGGGAGTTGTTGATGATTATACTGTAGTGCCTAGAAGTAGATTTAACAGCGTTGTGCTACACAGGACTTTGAACTTACATAATGCTCCATCTACAGATATGGATTCATATGCAGCCTATATACACAATATGTTGTCAGACATTGTATCTTTCTCCAGAGTGTTGGGTGATGATGGTAGTGTTATTGATATCACACTAAGAGTTAGTAGTTTAACATCTGACATAAATGCTTTGTTGTCTTCAAGAGATGGTTACAGTGTTGACAGATTTTCAGACGGTATTGAAAGGGTTATACAGAGTAACAGTAGCATTAAAACAAATGATAGTTTGGTTTTGACTGTTTCCATTGTAATGAGTAAAAGTGGTGGTGTTCGTCGTAAGGTGCGTAACCTTGCAGACAATCAGGTAATTGATAGGAATAGACTGAATCTTTTCTGCCCAACAAACATCTCAAATAACCTGTGTTTTCCAATCTGCCTCGCTCATTTTCTAAATCCACAAGCACCCCACAACACATTATGACCTATAGCCAAACAAATACAGACAAATGCTGGCTACACACATGACCACAGGGTTGGGTTTAATGATATTGGCTGTTTCGAATACAAGTATGGTGTTAAAATAGTTGTTTTCTACAAAGCTAGTTCGGGTAATTTAGAGAAGTATCAAACAAAAGACAAACCACACACCAAGACTGTGTTTCTGTATCTTCATGACGACCATTATTACTTGGTCAAAAATTTTAAAGCATTCATGGGCATGTTTGTAAGTTTTGTTATAAGGGTTACACCAGTGCCAGAGATCATAGTTGCAAATACAGTTGCGATGTGTGTCAAGATGTGTGGTGTTACAAGAACCCCAGACGTTTCAAATATTGTGACGACTGTTCACGCTACTGCAAGTCCGAATGTTGTTATATTCAACATAAGAAACAGAAACAACAACCTACAACATTAGTAATGGCATCCTCATGTGATCTAACCAAGTATTGTAAAAAATGCGGCTGCCGTTATCATGTTATTTTAACAAAGCCAAAACCCCACAGATGTGTGTCAGGACGTTGTGTTCATTGTGGAGAAGAGTTAATATCGGACACCACACATGAATGTTACATACAACCAATCAAATTAAAAGAACCCTGCAATTCATACATCTTTTTTGACTTTGAGACACGATTTGAAAACGGTAAACATGAGGCTAATTTTGTCTGTGCTATTACATTTGACGGTAGAGAGTTCACAGCTGAAGGGTCTGACTGCATAGAACATCTTGTTAAAGAGTTTAGAAGACCTAAATACCAGGAATACACATGGTTGGCGCACAGTGCTGCTGGATTTGACAATATCCTGTTATTGGAATATTTTTCTAAAGTGGGGATAGCTGTCAAAATTACCATGATGGGATGTAGGCTGATCTTCATGTATGACGAAACATTCAAACAACGCTACATAGACTCATACTCATTCATTCCAATGCGATTGGCTAAAACAGCATTAGCGTTAAATCTACCATGTTCAGAGAAAGGGTACTTTCCACACAAATTTAATCTAAAGAAAAATGAGAGCTATGTGGGCGAGTATCCTGACAAGTGTTTTTACGGTTATGATACTATGGTTGACAAAGACAGAAAACAGTTTGATGAGTGGTACAACACAGTCTCTGGTGGTGTGTTTGACTTCCAAAAGGAATTGTACATTTATGGCCGGAATGATGTCGTTTTACTACGTGAAGCGTGTATTAAGTACGTGGCGAGTTTATTCAATGTACAAAGTTGGATCCGTTTAACTATACAACACTAGCATCGTGTTGAATGGCTGTGTACAAAACACATTTTCTACCCAAAGACACGTTAGCGCTGGCACATAACAATGCGTACGTTAACCAACACAAGACATTCTCAAATGTTTCTGTTGAACGGCTTGAATATGTTAAAAGATGTCAAAGGTGTTGTGTGGTGAACTGAGGAAACAGTTTGACACCAAGGTTGAGATACTTGTTCGTGCATACAATCTAAATGTGGAAGTAATGTGGGAATGCCAGTGGGCGCATGCTAAGAGGGAAGATTTGTGTGTTAAGGCATTTATGTCTAACTATACAGCCCCCGAAATACTGAAACCAAGAGATGCTCTTTTTGGTGGTAGAACCAATGCATACAAATTGTATTACAAGGCAAAGGAGGGTGAGAAAAACAGATATTTGGACTTCACTAGTTTGTATCCATTCTGTCAAGCTAGAAAGAAGTACCCCATAGGTCACCCTCAAATATTTTTCAAAAAAGTTCGACCTTTTGAGAAGTACTACAGTCTAGTTAAAGCAACTGTACATCCACCAAGAAAAGTCTTACATCCTGTATTACCATACCGCGTTAATGGCAAGTTAATGTTCCCACTCTGTCATACTTGCGCAGAACAGGAAAACCAACACCAAACATGTAGGCATAGTGATGAAGATAGATCTCAGGGACACAGATAGATGAAGTGATGAAGATAGATCACAGGGACATGGGTAAGTGTTGAATTGCAGAAAGCTGTTGAGAAAGGGTATGTGGTGACAAAAATCCATGAGGTTTGGCATTTTCCAGACAGTTCAGAGACATTGTTTTGTGATTATGTAAAGACATTTTTACAGTACAAGCAGGAGGCCAGTGGTTATCCAGTACAAGCAGTCACTGAGGAAGAGAGGGCAGAGTACATCAGGGATTATTTTGAAAACAAAATTAGACAGGATTAGTCTTAACCAAGCACGACGATCTATCAACAAATTGCTGTGGGACCGTTTTTCAATGAGGGAAAACTTACCAGTGTCTGAACTGTTGACTGTTGATCTTTGGCGATGGATACGATGTTAAACATTTTTCTTTTGTGAAACCACAGCACTGATTCAGTGGTGCTATTCTGCCAGAGACAGTTGTCCAACACGTGACATTAATGTGTTTCTCGGTGCTTTTACAACTGCACACGCTCATTTGGAACTGTACAATCTGATGGATAAATTAGGTGACAGACTGTTGCACAGCGACACTGACAGCGTTATTTTTGTTTTGCGTGAAGGTGACTGGGAATCACCGCTGGGGCCCTATTTAGGGGATTTGACTGACGAGACGGTGGTGATGACGATTACATTACAGAATTTTGCTCAGGAGGTCCCAAGACATATAATTATCATACAGCCGGCGGTAAAACATGCATCAAAGCAAAAGGAATCACACTTAATTTTGAAAATTCTAAAGTTATTAGACTCGACACTCTCATCGGCCTTGTTGACCATTATGTAGTTCATCGTGATAATAGTCATCACATACTTGCAAAAATAGAAAACATAGTGTACATTTATGATTGCTGGCAACCCCTTTATGATGAAATGTTGAAAATAAGAACTATTCATTTTGTTCATGGGGGGCCAACGATGCTAAATGATGATGCCCTACCACCGCCTAACAGAAATAATTTGTTAATTATTGACAATGTTATGAAAGATGCCGGGAATAATTCTGAGGTGGAAAAGGTATTTACACAATATGTACATCACCGAAATTTAAGTGCCATTTACCTAATACAAAATTTGTTTTTTCAAGGAAAATCTAGTAGGACTATTAGTTCAAACACAAACTACCTCATATTATGTAAGAATCCTAGAGATACCAATTAGGTTGGTGTATTAGGTAGACAAATGTACCCTGGTAATACAAAATTTTTCATGGAGTGTTTTCAAAATGCTGTAGGCAAACCATTCGGCCACCTCATGATTGATTATAAAGCAAAGATTCCTGAAGACTTTTGTCTCACAACGGATCTGCTTTCAGACGGTCCTGTTGTATATATGTCTGACCGGCTTAAACTTTTATTTAATGCTAAACCATCACAGAGATGTGTTATTTTGCAGGCTGCATCTGATGAACTCATCTTAACCCTGTGTGAAATAGCTCTTAATGTGCTTACTGATAACATTCCTCTTACACCAACGCAACATTGTATGTTAAAGAAGAAGAAGACGACCATAAAAATATTTGCTGATAAAAGGGGCAGAGTTTCACAAAAGAGAAAGTATTTAATCAGAGAGGGGGATTTCCTCTACCATTGCTAAGCATCGCAATACTGTTTATAACAAGCTTGATAACTGCCAAATAAACTCAAGAGATGGAGTACGCTGAAAAAATGTTTTTGGTACCGCAACACCAGCTGGATAAGTTAAAGAGTGAGAACTCGGGGGGGGGGCATTCGACAAATTGTTTAAAATTACTTGGATGAATCTATCAGAAACATCTTGTGCAGAAACGACCTTGACATTCATGACAAAGCCAAGCTTTATACAACTCTCTTACAGAGATATTTAACCATCACTAAACAGGGTGATATGGAGACCAACACTTTAACATTGTCATTACCATCCACAGATAATGTTAATAAGGAAACAAATATTATTGATCAGACTGATGACAAAATAGAAGTAATCAGCGATGTTATTAAAAATGTACCCTTGCGAAGCAGACGGAAGTACATTTTAGATAAAATGTCAAAATCAAAAGATGTGTCATCCTGGAATGAATTGGGTGAATTTGCGCTGAATAGTCACATTGTTCCAGGTTCACATATTCTGGACTTGGTAAAAAGTATAACAGCTCCTCACAGCGTTCGTGACAATTGTAGGCCTCAGGGATGGGGCGAGTTTCTTGAGGCTTTTGCTGTTTTAAATATGCCCCTTTCTACCATCCCAAACAAGCATGTCAGACAAAAAATTGTTTTGTTAAAAAACAAAAAGTCTGCTGGTTATGCTATGCCTAGGGGGGACATTTCACGATCGCCCGATGAAACCGGTGAAACCGGTGAAACCTTTAAATCACCCATCATTGACAGAAGTAAATGGCTAAACTTTTTTTTTGTGTGTATATGTGTATCTTGATTGTTCACAATGTTGTGTACATATTTGTTTTAGAATTGTATTATTTGTATTATTTTGTTAACGACATGCTGAATACTGATGTTGAATATTGTGTTGTATTTTGTAAATAAATGACACAATGCTGAAATACATTTTTGTCTGTTTTTATTTTAACTGCAACAACAACAACAAAGTGGGGTGGGTTTACAAACTACACATTAAACATTTGTCCTGATTGAACATGCTGGACACATTTAAACAACTTGTTCTTACAAATACATGGATAATAATTTCTTTACAACTGTTGAAACCATACTGATTTTTTATCAAATCTAAACAGTATTTAGACATCACATCTTCATAACTTAACCCTTTGGTGACCACAGTGTTGGTCGCAAGTAGTTGAAGCAAAGTCTTGTACTTGTCTAGTTGAGTACCGCTATGTTATGCATGATGTTTTAAGAAAGTCACTAATCATTTCAGGGAACCTCTCTGATGTGTTTCCAAAACTGTCAAAAAAGCATCCAACAAGATCTTCAGTTATGTAGACAGCAAGCCAGTGTTCACCCGGAAGGTCTGATGGTATGCGTATTTATAATAGCCATTGTTGGTAATTTTCTGATGGCGTTTGTTGGCAAATGGTCGCATGCTAACACCCCGAGAAAATGTGTGTTGACAGCTACTTTGTCCATAACAGCGTTTAACTTTAAAGTATTCATTAGTAAAAATCAACCAAAACTTGTCTTCGATTAGACACTTCAGTGATACTGTCAAAAACAGCATATACAATCAAATTTATGGTCTGTGGAAGGGGATGCCTGAAACGAGCCTCCAGTCTTATATTCCCAGATTTGACCAAAGACACATGTTGACTACATTCTTCATCAGGTGTAAGATTAAATGCATACAGAGTGTAGCCCTGTAGGAAATCCGTTCTATCAAAAGGCAATGCCTGGTTTTTCAGATGTGTACCAGATGCTAAAGCCAACTGATATAATTCACGCACAGCAGAACCAGACTGGAAGTCGGGTTGATGTGGTTTAGCAGGATACTGTTGCCCATCTACATAGACAGCGAAAAACTCTAAATCATAATGTTTGAATGCAAATGGGTTTTTATTGTATGTACCTGTGAAAGCATCATTGTCAACCATTGCTATTATCATAGACTTTGGTAGTGTTCCCAAGAACAAATTCTCTTGATTAGAAACTCCCGTCCCTGCTGGTATAGAGAAATTTTTTAGACACACTCTGTCAACTGGGTATTTAGCAGTTGTTGACAGGAACGCCTGTGCATGACCTAGCCTTACAGCTGGTGATACAGACACTTTTTTGACAAATAAAGATGCCGAGAGAATGCTTACTTTGTAAGCTAATGCATCATGTCGCATTAGACAGAATTCATCCTTACAACGGGTCATGCAGATTTTTATGTCAACGCCGTTAAGCATCAATTTCTCCTGAAAAAATATGTCACTATGAATCGGTGCCAGCAGTTCTACCAAATTACTAGCATTTGTAAATGCAGCCCTCTTTGTCAAGCCTAGATTGTTTCTAATGGGTTTATCTCATCCATATGTCCAGCAGTGTCCAGATAAAAGACCATAATTGGAACCTGCAAATAAAATATATATTTTGTCTTAAACAGCACTGCAGGCATTTGAACCAGCTTTCCAACAACCAACAGCTTCAGTGACAAACTGCCCAGATATGTGATCAACCAGATTTTCTCTTATTTCATGCAACTTTTCCACAATGTATGGCTCACTCCGTAATTCACAGACAACTGTTTCAGCACATCCTTGAATTTTTTGAAGAGGCAGATATATTCCAAAACACTTTAGAAGCCGCGCGATAGCATGTTTCAATCCAGGCGTGAACAATGTCTGTGTTATATCATCATAGACACGTTTCCTTCAGTTTGTCGTTTATGATGTGTTGTAACATTACAATGACAGCAGACTTTATACGTTTTAAGCTGGTAGCACATACTCAGCCATCCACATCTTCGGTTAGTGTTGGTATAGGCCTGTATTCAGGAGCTTTGATGAGTGTTTCATCATCTTCCATGCATGCTGGTACCGGTGAAAAAAAACAGTGTATGCAGGAAAGTCATATTTGCACATGCAAACACAAGTGGTCTAACCAGTAATAATTTGTTGAATTATGCTCTAACATTCATTATCAGTCCTTCCTTTATCCTTCATCATTATTGGGGTATCATGCAGATGGATGCAGATGGACCCAATGGAATTGCCTATTTTAATAAGCAACAAAAATGTACTATATATAATAAATATGGATCATATTCTTATGAATAACATTATTTGTTTTGTGTTTAAATATTGACATAAAAAGCATGAGATTGCAAAATGAAGTGTAATTGTGTTTTGTTTACTCTGTTTTATGTTTGAATATTTTGCTGTATGTAAGCTATAGCCTCTTGACATTGAACCCCCCAACAAGTCTGACCAAATTTGAACCGTCAAGTTTTACTTTAAAATACATGGTTTATTGGTGTCAGAATGTGCAGTGCATAACATTGATTTCCTCAGTGAACAAAACCTAATTCTCAGTCACAATAAAAAATTCATTATGTTTTTGTTTTACAGTTTGCCGAATGCATCCTGAGAGACAAGGCTATTTCCTTTTCCACAAGTGTCAAGGGTGTGGAGGACATAAGTGTAACGCTATTGACGAGCTGAGCCAACTGCGCCTGCTGCTCCGCTTGTTGATGAGCCAGCGATTCCAGAGAGTGAGTTACTCCGGAGAGCACATGCTGATGTCGTCCCAGAAGCTGTCCTTGTTCAGCGAGAGCTTTTTGCAAAGCTTCCTGGTCCGCCGTCTGCATAGAGGCGAGGTATTCTGTAACGCTCGGACAGAAAACCAGACGTGTGCGGATGGTGAGTGCAGGTGGTTTAATATAAACCAAGCGGCTGTAGTCAAAAGGGGAAAAACAGAGATCGTAGTCAAAAAACAGTCCGAAAGTCAGAACACAGATCATACACACAAGCGAAAGTACCAAAGGAATAGGCAATAGTCAAAAACGGAGTCAAACGAAGCAAAAAGGTCAAACACGGTAAACAATCAGAACAGGAAGAAAAACCGCTCAGTAGTCTCAGAGAAACAATACCTCGCAGTGATTCTATCTAAAGCCCGGGCTTATCTACTCTAAACTACCTGTCATATGATCATCAACACAGGTGCAAGCAGTCAAAACTCAGGGGATTGTGAGCGCTGATAGGAGCGCCTGTGAGAGTCTGAAGTCACATGAGACTCCATAGTATCCTGGGAAATGGAGTTCACATCCGAGTCGGATTCCGAGTGCGGCTTCTCAGTCACATGATCTCCCAGAGAATTCTGGGACATGATGTCCGTTTCCTCCATAGAGGGAGCTGAATGCATGACAATAAGAAGGAAAATAGCCACTTTGCTCCTTCAAAAAACGGATAAGGGTACCTCTAGGCCTACTAGTTTAAACTAGTAGCAAGCAGTAATAATGGAAACAAGAATCTGAAACGGTTTAATACTTCTGTTATTCTGAGGTTGACTAAACACCCCTATTTATCAACAATGATAACATCTATGTTTATGTTGCCACATGGCATGATGTTTTATTAGATGACCAGAATGATTTGTGTTACTTCTGAGGAGAAAGGCAAAATGCCCAAGACATGAACTGGGTAATTTATCATAAAATTGTATTGTTTCATTTACAGTCAAAGTCAGATCTGACAGATTATTATATGTTAATTAGATTAATAACCAACAATGCTGATGAATATGTCTGTATTCAAACACTTAGATTGGCTGTGAGCATTGTCTGTGGTGGTTTCATTATAGCTGTGTTAAAAAGAAGTAGAGATTAAACTACAAGTAGAACTAGTAGAAGTAGAAAAAATGCAGTGACAGCTGTAAAATACACTGTAAATAGTGTAAATATAGTGTAAATATTGAGCATATTTAAGTAGCTAATTTAAAAATTAATCAAAATTTAATTTATATTTTTATTTTATGTTCTTTTGGATATTTGTAGCGGGAGATGTTACGTTTTATTTGCATTAAGCAGTTGTGCAATTTTTTTATTTGTCTGGGTGTTTTACATACAAACATATATAGTATAAAGGTTTTCTCCTGAGGTATTGTCTGTTTCTCTGTCCTTCATACCCCCAAGAAACACACACACACTCACACACACACACATACACACACACACACACACACATATACACAAACATATATATATATATTAGGCTAAAACATTACTAAATTATATTTTTCAGGGTTATGTGAGTGTATTTATACAATAATAAATAATGAAATAAAATTCTATACCTAGAACCTAGAGTAAAATGCATTTCAGGACACAATCTACAGCTCAGGGCATGCTAGTAAAATTAAGGAGATGTCACCTTGCAGTGCTGAGATCAGAGGGGGAGTATAATTTCGGCAGGTGTCAAAATAATACTGCCAAGATTCTACTCCCCCTAATAAAATCCCCCCTGTTGCACCTAGAGTAAAATGCATTTCAGGACATAATCTACAGCCCAGGACATGCTAGCAAAATAAAGATGTCATTCAGACCTTGCAGTGCTGAGATCAGAGGGGCAGTATAATTTTGGCAGATGTCAAAATAATACTGCCAAAATTCTACTCCCCCAATAAAATCCCCCGAGTTGAATTTAGAGACATATGCTTTATATGCTGTAATCTATGAACCAGAAGTTAGCAGAATAAGTTAATCATTCCAGTCATAATGCATCCCCAGAAATAAGAGGGGCATAATTTTGACAGGTTCACGATACACCTTCTGACTATGTAAAAGCTGCTGACTTTTCAACCAAAATTAATCTTAAATTACTACCATTACAATTGTTATTACTACAAATTTTAATTATAGGCAACTATTTTATGCAGTAATGTATACTAATTCGTTAATTTGTCCTAGCTATGAAAGCAATGAAAGTCTCGTTGCTGAATAATGACGAGAAAAAAAAGTCAGCTAATACTGCAACGTCAGGTCATTAGATGTGAACTTTACTGATCCAGACAGAGGTTTAAAGCTGTGTTTAATGTGTCGTAATACTTATCGTTATGACTGAAAGACATTCAGTCCCACCAGTTCTCAAGTACTGCAACAACAACAATCGTTTTTATTTCATAATATTAAACTAAACCATCAGGTGAGAGTCTTTGTTTGGCTTTAGATCCTGCTGTGTTGTTTGCTGTGAAGGAAAATTAAAGATAAAGCGTTATTTACACACAGAAATAACCTAAGAAATCGAGTGCCGTCCGTAACGTCCACATGTTGATGTGAAGCGCGTGCACGCGAGGGGGAGTCGGATTCTGCCGGGGAATTCGGCACAATACCGGTCGTGACATCCATTCCTCTGGACCCACGGCTACGTCCGCGGCTAACGCCCTAGTAACGAGAGAGAGAGAAAGAGAAGGTCTCCACCGCCTCATCATCCGGACTTCACCTTCAGTAACCAGTTCGGAGCTCTCAACTTTCCGCCTGCCGCAGTGCTTTGGACAGAAATACACAGCGGTGTTTTACTCCATCTTCAGACATCTGAAAGTAGCTGTCTCTGGAGGCAGATCCTCACCTACAATAATGCGATGAAAATATCTAGTATAAGTGTCACAAATGTCACTTTTTCCACCATAGATCGACTAATTAACCCTAACTTTGTCTTCTAGTGTGCTGGATGGTGATTTAAATCTGTTATTCATTTCAAACATCAAAAGTAAAATAGACTTGATAAGAGCATATATGACATCAGTGATGACATACAAGCCCACACTGAAAGAGCAGCATGGATCCGTCCATACTAAATTAGATCAGTTTCTAATCTTCCTTTTCCTAATATCTAACATCAAACAAGTTGTATGAAGTTTCGTTCAGGTTTTTCTTCTAACCATTGTACTGAGACCACATTGGTTCGCCTTGTGAATGACCTCAGGCTCAGTGCTGATGCACAAAATTCTTGGGTCTTATTGGATCTTAGTGCAGCTTTTGATACCGTTGATCACAAGATTCTAATCCACCGCCTCAAATCTTTTGGGTAGGCCTCTCAAGTAAAGTTTTAGAAAGGTTGAGCGTGCTGCAATATGATTTAAACCAATCTCTCCTCTGTGATTGAAAATAAGAAATCTTAGATTATAGTACAATTTCGAAATTAACTAAGAACCAAACGGCTACAGAACCCTAGATCTGATAAGCTTAAAGCAGCAATGACTATGAATTTCTTCAATAAAAGTAGAAACAATCAGGCAAAAAAATTAAAAATCCATAGTCAACCTCCACAAACCTGCTGCCCTACAAAGCTAACCCAGATCTTGAGTACAGTGCAACTACTGCAGAGAGGCTGGAATCGTTTACCTTCAATAAACTTTGCTGGTTAAAATTATTTCCTCAATCTACTACTTGCATATTAGATCCACTTCCTACAAGATTACTCAAAGAAATTTGGCAAAACTAACCAAACCTCTTCTGTAAATGATGTTTAATTAAAATTGTATGTCCATTTGGTATTTCTTAACATGATCAGTCATTATCTTGTCTATTACTGTAAAACATGATCACTTGTCTGTAAAAGACTTGGAGCAACCACTGGTATGAAAAGTGCTCTATAAATAAAGATATTTAAATGTGGCACTGTCATAAGATGCCTCCTTTGCCGCGTCACTTTGTGAAAATTCTGCCTTGCAGGACCTGTCATGGTCCACTGTAAGCGCTATTCTTGTGGAAAAAGGAAACATCTAAGAAACAGCAGCTCAGCCACAAGGCGTTTGACCCCACAAACTAAAAGCGGGCTGTTGAGCGCTGAAGCATGTGATGCACAAAAATCTTCTGTCCTCCGTTGCATCCCTCAGAATTCCAGACTGCCTCAGCACAAGAACTGTGCGTCAGAAGCTACATAAAATGGGTCTCCATGGCCAAGCAGCTGCACACAAGCCTAAGATCACTGTATGCAGGGCCAAGCGTTGGCTAGAGTGGTGTGAAGACCGCCCCCGCTAGGGTAATGTTCATGCTACAGCATACAGACATCGTGTAAAATTTTCTGTAAAAGTTCTGTACTATATGTTGATAGTAAATTATCTGGCCATATTCTTGTTTCTGCACTCATCCATTTTATCAGATCCACTTAACATATTGGTGCACTTTGTGCAATTACAGAACGTAGTTCATCTGTTTCTCTGCATACTTCATCCCCCTTTCACCCTATTCCTTAACGGTCAAGACCCCCACAGGACCACCAGAGAGCAGATATTATTTGGGTGGTGGGTCATTCTCAGCACTGCAGTGACACTGATATGGTGATAGTGTGTTAGTGTGTGTTGAGCTGGTACAAGTGGATCAGACAAATCTGTGCTGCTGGAGTTTTTAAACATCTCAGTGTCACTGCTGTGTCTGATCCACTCATACCACTCATAGCCTTCAACCACTCTGAATGACATTGGTTACATCTTAATGATTGAATTACACAGACATTTTGAGGGTTAAAATGAGAGTTGGAAATGGTCATATAAATGTGAATTATGTCTGTTTTTTGGTGCATAAAAATCACCAAAACGTCATATGTAAGTTGAATAAAATACAGTAAAATGTAGGAAATGATCCTGCTATAATCCAAGTAAGTTGTTCTTTAACCTTTATGTTCCACATTATGATGTTAGGAGTTTAGTAAAACAAGCATTTTGTGATTTAAACTTGCTTAAAGTGCCCATATCTTTATATTTCTTATTTTCTTCATTTTCCAACCTCTCTTTATCCCTTAGAATTAAACAGGCTGCTGTTTTTACTGTGCCTTTAAGGCTGATATATATATATATATATATATATATATATATATATATATATATATATATATGTAAAAAAATCTCTGTTCTGATTAGCTACCCTGTATTGTGCCTTATTTAAAAAGCTTTCCAGATGGAACAAGTCCTTAAAACTTTTACTGTGTGGGGTTAAACTGCTGTAGCATGAACAGGCAGATAAATGTAAATGTGTTACATTTTGTGACATCACAAACACAGTTACTTCAAAATGGGATGCTTTTGCTGTTGAGTTTGCATGTACGTACTGCGGTATGTTTTGAAACTTTATCCATGTTAACACACCACATCAAACCCCTTTTAGTGTGCAAAAGCAAGAACAATTTGATTTTCCTCACCATGAACTTTAACATTATAAGCTACGGTATTACACACACTTTTTGACAGATACAATGAAAAGAACGAGAGGTGGGTGATCATTCTAAACACTGTTATTTCATTGCCCAATCCTTTCAAACAGAGAGGATAAATAAAGCTTGGCCTTCGTTTGATGGACAGCAGTTCGTTTGGCCTCGAATCACCAGCAGTGTGGGGGTCCCTCGTCTGCACATTTAAATTGCAAACGAACAATTTGTGGTGCTGAATAGTTTCTGTGATTCACTGGTGGAATTGGCTTTGTCTGACAAATTCATTCATCTGCTGGTTGCTTTGAGACACTTCTTTCCCATCATTGGTATTCCAAGTCACAAAACTGCTGTTATCTCCAGAACAGAGCACTTTTTCTGGTATTATGCCTGAAGTTTTCCTAAGAACACATTCAAAGTGATTCTGTAACTTCAAATGTAACAGACTTAATTCAGTTTTAACAATAAGCTACAGCCTTTAGATTTCACCATCATGCTTTCTTACTAATTCAATGCAATGTGGATTCCAAATAAAGAAAATTGTATATGTTGTACATTCTCTGTAGGAAGGGGGTATTTTTGGCATATTGTACGTATTAAATCACCATATTAACCAAAATACTTAATCTTCCTCAGCCAGTAATGCAATTAAACAAATAAAAGAATCATGATTTGCATTTCATCTTACTGGAAAGGTTTCACCAAGATTGAATTTAGCAGGATTTGTGAATGGAGTCGACCTGATCTTAATGTGATCTCATTCCATGTTTGGTGCTGAAGATACATGCATACCACAACAGAAAAAGGCACTTTATGCAGCACATAGCTTAACATCATCAAATCTGTAAGTACACCCATAAAAAAAAAGGACGATGCCTTGCATACTTAAAAAAAGATGGTTCTTCAAGGGTTCTTTAGTAAAGACAATGGTTCTATATAGAGCTATGAACACTCAAATAACTATTTGCATGCTTAAGTGGTTCTATGGATTGATGGACAATGTTCTATATAGCACCAAAAAGGGTTCTGCTATTGTTACAAGCTTGACATCGAGCCTTCTTGGTACTATGCAGAATCATTTTCAAAAAGGTTTTATATAGAACCATATACAACACATTCTCCATCAGTCTGAAGAACCATTTCACCATGCAAAGAATCATTTAAGCATGAAATGGTTCTATACAGAACTCATCATTTTAAATAGAACCATTGCATTTACGAAAGAACCTTTGAAACACCATATTTTTAAAAGTGTAGAACAGAACCATTTACAATTACAGTGTTTCCAGAGCAGCTTACAAAAGAGCATTGTTTTATTATCATTATTAATGTAATTAATAGTATAGTAGCATGCTTTATTTCATGGGCTCAAGAGTGTGATGTAGTATGTAAACATTGTTAAAGATTCAAAACATGCTGTTCAACTTGCCAGTAGGGCTGAAACATTAAATCAATGCAATTTTCAATTTTCCTCTTCTTTTAACAACAGTCTGTAAACGTCTGGGAAGTGAGGAGACCAATTGAGTTTTGGGAGAGGAATGTTGTCCCATTCCTGTCTGTTGTAGGATTCTAGCTGCTCAACAGTCCTGGGTTTTCTTTGCCAGATTTTTCATTTCATGATGTGCCAAGTGTTTTCTATTGGTGAAAGGTCTGGACTGCAGGCAGGTCAATTCAGCACCCAGACTCTCCTTCTGCAAAGCCATGCTGTTGTGATGGATGCAGTACGTTGTCTGGATGGGAGCATATGTTGCTCTAAAAACCTTTATATACTGTTCAGGATTGATAGTGCCTTTCCAGAAAGCTGCCCAGGCCATAGGCATTAATGCAATCCCATACCATCAGAGATGCAGGCTTGTGAACTGTGCGCTGAAGACAAGCTGGAAGGACCCGCTTCTCTTGAATCTGCAGGACATGGTGTCTGTGGTTTCCAAAAAGAATTTCAAATTTTGATTCATCTGACCACAGAACAGTTTTCCATTTTAAATGAGCTTTGGCCCAGAGAAGACGGTGGCGTTTCTGGATCATGTTGACATATGGCTTCTTCTGTGCATAACACAGCTTTAACTTGCATTTGTGGATTGCATGGTGAACTGTGTTCACAGACAGTCATTTCTGAAAGTGCTCCTGAGTCCATGCAGTGATTTCTAGTACAGAATCATGTCTGTTTTCAGTGCAGTGCCACCTGAGGGCCCGAAGATCACGCGCATCCAATATTGACCATCAGCCTTGTCCCTTGCTTATGATTTCTCCAGATTATCTAAATCTTTTGATCTTTCTGAAATTGTTCCACAATTTGTAAATGCAGTTTTTCACAGATTGGTGAACCTCTGCCCATCTTTTCTTATGAGAGAATCTGCCTCTCTGAAATGCTCTTTTTATACCCAGTCATGTGAGTAAGTTGCAAATTGCTCCTCCAGCTGTTTTTTCTTAGTACCACTCACTTTTCCAGCCTTTTGTTGCCCCGTCCCATCTTTTTTGAGATGTGTTGCTGCCATTAAGTTCAAAATGAGTTCATGTTTTTAATGAAATGGTAAAATGTCACTTTCAACAGCTGATATGTTTTCTATGTTCTATTGTGAATAAAATATGGTTGCAATCTGTTTTTATTTACATTTATTTACATTTTATACAGCACCCAACGTTTTTGGAATTGGGGTTGTAAATAGCCTGTCAAACTAATGCACGATCAGCGGTGCCATATTTATTGCTGGCTATATATTTGAGAATACTATATATGTAGTCACACTGCTAACCTTTACTTAGTTGACTGAAATATATATGAAATATATTCAAAAGAAAAGATGCAACAGTTCAACAGGGGCCTCTACCAAAACAGGTGGAAATAGCCTTTTATGGCTGCTGTGCACAGGGATCACTAAACACAGGCTGGGAGAAAGAGAGAAAGAAACAGTAGTTACACATTAAAAAAAGGTTATGAGCCCTTTTTTAAGTTTTGTAAATTGTGCTATACTCCATCCACTTAAGCTGGGCTGGTTATGTACTCTTGGACTCTTGGCGTCATTAAGATTTGAACTGGCCAACTAGACAGTAGAGCAGATCCTCTGACAGCTGTGCCACTTGAGACCTTATCCTGAACCTCTTTTTAATTAAATACACAGTTGTTCAGTGTTCATTAGTTATTTAACTTCTCTATCTGCCACTTCTGTAGCATATGGTCACTCAGACAATAATTTCTCTATACTTACAATAAATATAGTATATTTCATTCAAATGTTGAGCCCCTGCCAATAGGCTTCTATTATATACATGAGTTAACAGTTTTTAAACAGAAACGCGTCAAAAATGATTATGGTCATCAACCATATGCTACTGACAGAGATTAAGCACAACATTAAAGTATCTCTTTAACATCTTAAACTCTCGGCTTATTATTCCGTTATTCATTTTAAGACTTTTGGTTCACTACTTTATGAAATAGCCTGTAACTACTATGAAATCAATGAGTGTGTTTTCACGCACTTAATAATCCGATAACTGCAGAAAATCAGATTGTCAGTAATTTATTTCATGTGTTTATATAAACTTGGGTAATCAGATTATGGGAAAGCTCCAGGTCTACATGAGTCAAGCAGTAATTGGATTTCTGCTTTGCAACCCACAAGTAAACTCGCAAAAGACATGAGGTAAAAGTACCGTAACTCTGAGCTCCCTTGGTAATAGTTGTCCTGTTGTTGCCTCCATTTTTTTCTCTTCTTTTTCTTTTTGTTGCAACTTCTGAAACATTTTGGTGATGGCCAAAATACAAAGAGAAAAATGAATTATCTGAAAAGTGCCCCTCACAATGAAATACGATATTTGTCTTGTTGGACGGCATTTGGAAAGTTGAATGAACCCACCTTAGTAGCCTGTAATAAATCCAATTAAACATGCCTAATTAAGCTCTAATTATTTGTGATGAAACCTGTAGGTAGTCAGTGTTCATTAAATACTGACAATACCCACAATCGGAAAAGTGTGTTGTAACCTTTTATCATAGATGACAATAAAATATCATAATATTGCATACCCCTAGAATTAACTGTGTTTCAGTCTGCCAGACTTTTATAGCTTCTGTTACAGCAGCCACTCTGATGGTTACAATAAACCCTGGTAAGTTGTGACGTTTACAATCACTCTACTTTCAGCTGAATTGTTCATAAATGGTAGGTGCTGGATGAATGTTGGATTTAATTAGTTTTTTAGGTTGCTTGTATAAAACAATATTAATCTTCCTCAAATCATTTTAAAATTACTTAGCAAAAGCTAAAATGTGTTGGGTTGGGCCTAGTAGTGGACAGTACACTGGTTCACACAGTATACCAGTTGAAAATCTTCCTCAGGTATGAGTTTTGTCAAAACCGTTGTGCCAGTATGCCACAAAAAAGCACAGGTAACACAAAATACAAGAAGTGTAAAATAAGCTATTTTTAGCACAGATACATTAGTCATGTTAAAAAGGAAAATGAAAATGCAGCAGAGCTTTGATCACCTCTGTCTAGTCCATTTCATCTTTAGTAGTCCACTTGTTTTCAAGACAGCAGACATAAAAGAATGCCTGTTTTTGGGGGGTTAGCCTTAGCCTAAGATGGACATCAAAGCACATCTTCTGCATCAGATGAAGCTATAGTGAATCAACTGGTACTAGTAGCAGGAATGACTGGAACGGAAAATTCATACAAAAAGCTGGTGAATAAGAAGCCATATTTAGCACTATTTTTGGCCTGCAGAACTAGTGTTAAAATCAATACTGACATACTTGTATTTGTTTATTGCTCAGTTTTGTTTTTCGCTATTAACTACAAAAATAGTTTTACTTATTTGGTTTTATTTGCAAATATATAAAAAAAGACTTATAAGAAAAGAGTTAGAAACGTTAATTATACAATGATATAAACTTTTGACCATAATGCCCACTACTGGTTGTGCCCCCTACTGATGATACCCACATACGCTCAGTGAAGTTCGTTATAATGTCATCGATCATGGTAATGGTCAAATATTATTTTGTCTACCAAGTTCCCAAGGCCGTACAAGACAAAACGATTAACAATTAAGCGACTAAGCACAGCACACCAGCGGAAATTGTAGAAAGACAAAGTACAGTTTGTAAGAGATGTTTAAATGAAATAGATTTAGCTAAATAGCTAACTAAATAGTTTTGGTTCATCTTTGGTATATTTGTGTCCCACATTAGTTTTCATTTTGTGAAATATGTACAAATGATTGGGTACTCTTATTTTGATATTACGCATCTTGTAAAGGATGTGAAGTTCTCGCAGCCTACAATTCCTGCAGAACAGAGGCAGCAGTTTCAGGGACTGCAATTTTAGAACCCTATGTTTTTGCAACACTGCCCCCTAGCGAAGTGGATGACCAATGCTCCTTTCTGTCTACCTGACTACTTACAGTTTTAAAGGCTCATTTCACCCGAATACTACCTCATCTAACTTATAGTTTTAAAGGCTTATTCCACCCACATACTACTACTTCATCAAACCACTTACATTTTGAAAGGTTTGTTCCATTCAAATACTACTTTGCCTCAAAATTAAACTCGTTTACTAAGAGTTGCATTTTGTGTAATTGTGTAAAAATAAAGCAATGCAATGCAATCAATTGCACGTATTGCTTTTACAGTCACTAAATCTCAACCAGATTACTGAGACACGAGAAAGATTTTGGAGCCATAATGTATTTTTAATATATTAACAACAACCACCAACAAGATTCAACAAGTAAGACACACACACACACATGCAAATGGGTTAAAAAGCGACATCTAAACTTGTGGTTTCTTAATTTGGAGCTGAATAGACCACTGTAGTCGTGTCGTCATTTAGTAGTCTGCGCCATGCTCTTATGCCCATATTAGTCTAAGCGCCATTTCTCTATGGCCAGAATGAATGGGGTTTTTGAAAAATCGCCTCTATCGCACCTTGTGTTAAATAAAAATGTCCAGAACCTAATACGTTTAGTCCTATGAACATTCGTCTCTCAAATACCACTGAAACCTCTGAATTACGAGGTCGTTAAAGAGTTGAAATGTGGATATTGCTACATATGAGCTAATGCTACTGTGCACTAAATTCATGTCATTAGACTGGCAGTCTTCTTAAGCAGGTTTTGGCTTACATTTCCATTTACAGAGGGCAGATGAAAAGAAGTTAGAACAAAATCAGCAGGTTTCCCTGCAGTTCTGTGTTCTGATCAGATCTGATGCTCACTGAAACGACAGATCTTTCCTTTTAGCTTGATTTGAAAAGATCTACAAACGTACCTGCACTCAGGCTAATCCAGTACAGACTCATCTTAATATTACTGCTGACCCCCTGATAAACTGAGGCTATCAGAATATCCTAATTATTATTTTAATGCTAGTAACATTTTTGAGGACAGCTTCTTTTTCGCCAGCTTTTTGTTCGACTTTTCCTGTTCCACCTTAAATGGTGCAGCCGTCACACTCTGAACTGCTGCGCCATTTAAGGTGGAACGGGAAAATTTGAACAAGCAGCCGGCGAAAAAGAAGCTGACTTCAGCTTCATGGATGGGTTGAAAGGCATGATATGACTTTATATTAACTTATTTTTGCTGTTTCTCAGAACCGGGTCAGTATTTTGTCTCGGTTGCTAATGTTTGTGATAGTCACAGCTGCTGCTCCTGTAAGGTGGAACGGGAACATTCAAACAAGAAGCTGGTGACAAAAGAAGCGTAATTCTCGTAGTTTAACATGGGTAGTATTGGTAAGGAGTTTTAGCCTCTCAAAATATCCTACCTAGAGGTTTTATTTACGGATATACCGTGCTACGGTAGAAGGTTTTGATCAGGTAGCACAACTCGTCAGAGCATCGCCACAACCCGCCTTAGTTTCGCGTAGTTTAGTGACATCAAATTGATGCCTAGTAGCTTTAGCTCGCATGTTGTATTATTAGCATTATAGCTCTTTAACGACCTCGTAATTTGGAGGATCCAGTGGTATTCAGGAGAAAAATGTACACAGGACAAAAGGTATCGGATTCTAGACATTTTTATTTAAAACAGAGTGCGATATAGGTGATTTTTCAAAAACCCAATTCATTCTAGCCATAGAGAAATGGAGCTTAGACCCGGAGTTCATAATATGGGCATATCGAGGACTACAGAATGACACACGACTACAGTGGTCTGAGACTCGTGCAAAAGAGAGAGTGATGCGAGAAAACCTAATGTTACTTACATTTGACGTTTCAATTTCAATACTCAAACCCCACTTTGTATATTAGGTAATTACACTACTTACCAATTGAATGGTCTCCCTTATTTCTTCAGCTGGTTATCTATTACTCTGTTAAATTCCTCCACTTTACCGAAATAGTAAAAAGACAACATATTCACTGCTCGCTTAACAGAAATATCGCTAACACTTTAAAAAATGGTACATTCATTGACATTACTACTTTTTAATTAAGGCATCGACCAATCTTTTATGGCATTATGTAAAAACAATTACATTCTCTACTCTTACCTCTGGTGATAAAGTCATTATACATAGGTCTGTAAACACATAGTACCATGGTAGATATACTGCTTATATATGCTAAGTTTTGAAAGTGCAGGAGCAGGAACAATCACAAATACATGTTCATTTTGAAGCAATCTATCATAAGCTAACATAACTGTGTATAGTGCCTTTTAGACTATGTAGTTTGCTACTCATACTTTGGCTAGTTAACATTAACTTTGCTGTCTAATACAAAACACCAGAACGTTTTAATGTTAATTATATAAAACTTGATTTACCCTTCCATACTCACACTCCGACTGTCAACATCCATCTTTTCCACGTTAAATATGGTCCTTATATACTTATATACTCTACTCCTCGCAGCGGGGTCACGGGCGCTGGTGCGGATGCTAGAAAAAACTGGAAACTTGGGAAGTGTGAAGTGGAAGAGAAGAACGGCAAATTGAGCCCCTAGCTATTTTGAGTTGGGTTTTGTAACTCTTTTTCTTTCTTTATAATGCATGTGTTTTTTATACATATTCTAATTCATGTTTGAAGCTACAGTTTTAATGCTAATTAGCTGAAAGCTCTGTTTAAACGTGGATCAATTTCACACTGTGGTAGTGCTAGCTACTGCAAGTTAGACTTTATATTGCTGTGGAAGCTGAAACAGTTCTGACTATCTAGACTCGTATATATGCGAAATGCTGTATTGCTGACTTTGTTTTGTGGCATATTATGCAGGTTAAGCTTAAGTTTGTGTATGGATAAGTAAGATGCGCTGTTATATGTATAGTTCTTAATTCACTTAGCGCATATGAGCTGAGAGACTGCTTGAGCAAGCTAAAATATAGCCTTGTTTCCTTATTACAGTATGAAGTGTTCATATTCTCATTTTAATAGAGAAATTGAACTTTATTTTGTTTTCTTAGTGAAAATGTTTTTCTGTTTTTGTTTTTCCATAGCTCTTACGGTGTGTTTTTGATATCACACGGCATTACAATCTTCATAAACCATCAGTCAGCTTTACTACTTTCTGGCTGGGTGGCTACAGTAAGAGCTTCACCCTCATTGATCTTAGTGGCCTGCCATCTACCTCAAGGACATCTACGCTGAAGGATCTTCATCATACAGTGAGCTCTTCATCATGCAGCATTGCATATTCAGTGGTCACTCCTGCAGTGTACGGCGGGACAGCAGCCTAAAGGACTCAGTGTTACAATCGGACATGGACACAGTTACAGCAATTCATTCAATGAGTTAAAAGCGTCAGAACTGTAAGTAACATTGGCAAGGTGAGGAACTTTTCAAGGCAAACCACATTAAATGAAGTAAATGTTGAACATTTCACACTTGCATCTCCTACTCAAGTGAAAATACTGAAAGTAAAATACATCTGCAAGCATAAATGGACATTTAAGATTAAGGACATCATTGCAAGTGTCTAAGGTTTGTTTTTAATTCAGCTACAGTTATCTAAGACACAGCATTACAATGCATTTTCCAGTACTAATGTATAAGTGTTGTATAATTGTATAAGTGAACCTTTTTACCTTTGTCCTGTTCAAGCCTGTCTCTTCCATTTCACAGTAGATGTAAGGCAAGATGACTGACTCAGCAGTAGATTATTCAAATGTAGGAGAGTTTGAGGAGCAAGTCAAAGATCCAGTGGTTATGTCTCTGAAAGCTACAGAGACATCTGAGAGGCACTGCTGTAAAGGAGCAACTTAAACCAAAGAAAAAAATGATTTTCAACAAAAACTTCATGAAGCTGATAAGGAACCTCCACCCCCTCAACACTGTGAGCGAACATGGTGTCCTACTGAAAAGATGCTTGTGTTTCAAAAGGAAGAAGCTCAGAGAAAAGAAAAAAGACTGCTCTCCCTGTATGATCAGTGGAAAAGCCATGCATGTGTAACGGGTTTACTTCTGCGTTGTGTAGGGTTGAATGATGAATGAAGTGATGACATCAGCACACCAGCTTAACCTGAGGGAGCATTTATTTTCTCCACCTGCACAGAGATTACAAAAGGCGAAGAAACGGGCTTCAATAGCTTTTCTCTCTCTCGTGCTCTCAGCTGCGCCTTCTCTCACAGTGGCGTTTTCCAAAGAGGAATTTCATCAATCACACATTAAAAAAAAATAACAATAATAAAAAAAAATACATACAAAGCGAACTGTAAGCTGTACACGCTCCCCATTTACTGAACAATAAAAGATTAACATATATTTGACAATATAACTCAACATACCTGCACAGAGTTTACAAAAGGTGAATAGGCTTCAATAGCTTTTCTCTCTCTCGTGCTCAGCTGCGCCGTGCACTCAGATCACAATAAAGCTGTTACACTACACGAACTATACAACCCTAAAATTGTGAATAAAAGTTACAGCTCTTGTTTACAAACAACCAAATGCATGCACTGTCGGTTTAATCTTGTCATATTGAGCAAAAGAAATACGAAATATCCTGTGAACAATTAGCATCCATACTCTAACTTCACGATTAGCATTCCACCTTAACATAACTCGTGGCCAACAGCGAATAAAAAGTACGTTAAACCTCATAAAACAATGTTTTAACTCCACAACAGCATAACCAGTGTGTGACAATGTTTTTGTGACGGAATTAACTCATTTTATGTAGAAAGCTGAAAAATACAAAGTGTGTTTTAACTCAAAATTACGGAGCTGCGCCAGCACATACCTTCTCTCACAGTGGCGTTTTCCAAAGAGGACGAAAGGTGGGGCTACAGCTTACTTCGTACTCCACTCAAGTAAAGGCTGCTAAAACTCCGCCCATACTGAACTTGCTCTAGTAAATCAGACTTCTCTCTTACATATTCCTCAAGCTAAATAATTTGCAGTAGACAAAAGAAATAATAAAATAATTAAAACTAGAAGAATTTTACATTTAATAGTCCCCCCTTTCTCTCCTCAATGAATAGCTCCAACAGTTAAAAGCCCTTGCTGATTTCAAAATAAAATCCCTGAAGTGAATAATCTAGTGTAACAACATCACATTGCCACACATGCAAGGCAAGAGATCAGCTAATGTCAGATATTCCGGAGAGTCAGTTAGGACTTCTCATCATCACACTGGAAAAGGGTAAGGAAGACATCATGAAAATGTATTCTGAAATCCGGAACTTTATCACACCACCAGCTGAGTTAAGGTGACGGATAGATGCTTGTGAAGCTGTCACAATGGATATTGTCAAAATATGAGAGAATGGTAGGAATTAATGGTGAGTTCAATGCAGAGCATGAAAAGGATTGTCTCCAAGAGCTTCTTGATCGTGATTATGCACATTCAATCTGTGGATCAGTCGTCTCGCAGAGATGTTCTAGATCAAGCCTTTATTCTGCAGCGTCATTGGTGGTGGCAAAATGGGCAGATGCAGCAGCTGAACTGGCAGCAAAAGAGGCTGAGTATGGAATGCTGCTAGAAGAAGAGAAACAAAGGGATATTATAGAACAACAGTGAAGAGCTCTAGAAGCTCAGCAGCGAGAATTGGAGCGACTGCAGGCAGAGAAAGAACCAAAGACAGCAAGAGACACACATACTGACGCGAACCATAGGATCAAAAGTCAAACGGAACGTAACACCACATCTCCAGCCGTTGTTAGTCAACCCAGTAGCACAGCATCTCCCCTTGTAGAGGTTTCCCTTCTGACCCAGGCCCTTCAAGATAAGCGTAGCATTAAATAGACTTCCTGTTCCAGAGCCAGTTGTGTTCAATGGAGATCCTATCCAGTTTATTGAATGGAAATCAGGTTTTCAGTTCCTCATTGACAAGAGGTGCATCTCCCCTGCTGAAAAGCTGTTTTATTTGAAGAAATATGTGGGTGGCCCAGTCTGCAAGGTTTTAGGTGTTGACCTTGAAGCCTTTTGTGATGCATGGTTCAAGCTGAATGGTCAACCATTCATCATTCAAACAGCATTTCAAACAAGACCTGTAAATTGGCCAAAAATACAGCTGAAGGATGCTGTAGGGATCTTTCTGACTTCCGGAATGCTTGCCAAGATGCTACGCCTTATGTCAAGGGTCTTGAAATACTGAATGAATTTGAAGAGAATCAAAAAATCACTCAAAAACTTCCCAACTGGACGGCTTCATGATGGAACAGACAAGTTACTCAAACCTTAACTGAGAAGCAAGAATTCCCAAGTTTCAAGGACTTTGCTGCCTTTGTGGCCCTGGAAGCTGAAGTTGCCTGCAACCCAGTAACTTCTTTTCACGCTCTCCATTCTTTGGATTCCTCCTCTGATAAATGCAACCCATGAGAGCATAAGAAAACCAAGGCTAGTGTCCTCAGCAGCCAAACAGCTACAGACAGTGAGAGTCAACAATCATCGAAGAAAAGTGTAAAACCCCCCCGTATGCTATGTCAAGGTCATAGACACCAGCTTCATGGCTGCCCTAGATTCACAGCTCCATGTCCTTGGAGGAGTGACAAAACTATATGAAAGAAAGAAAGCTGTGCTTTGGGTGTCATCTGTAACACTTTTAAAGGAAGGCATCCAACATGTCTCCATGACAGTCATGTGAATAAGGCAAATTCTGCATTCTCTTCTGACTCACAGCATAGTAAGGCAAATAAGGCAGCGATGTCAATGTCACTCAGCATGGCTGGAGAAAGTTCTCCCAGCACATCCATGGTTGTGCAAGTGGGTGTCAATGAAGAGTAATCCTTATATGGAAAGGCTTGCGTACGCTCTTCTAGACACTCAAAGCGACACCAATTTTGTTGACCAGGGAGTAAGTGACATTTTGCAAGCTGAGAAGTATCCAGTGAAGCTCAAATTGACTACTATGAGTGGAAATGGCATGATTCTTCCAAGTGAAAGGGTATTAGGGCTTCGTGTGAGAGGCTATAGCTCAGCAAAGCACATAGAACTTCCACCTGCCTAAAAGGATTGCATACCCTTAAACCACATGCACATTCCTACCTGTCAGTCAGCCAGGCAATGGGCCCATCTCTCAGAAATAGCTGATGAGCTCCAGCCACTCAAAGACTGTGAAGTAGGCCTGTTCATCGGCTACAACTTCTCGAGAGCAGTAGTGCCAAAGCAGGTTATTCTGGGAGGAAATGACGAACCCTTTGCCATTCAGACAGACTTCTGTCAAAGAATTACCACCTGTAACTCCTGCAGATGTCATTCGTATTCTAGAGTCTGACTTCAAGGATGTAAAGGAAGACAGCAAGACAGTTTCTCAAGATGATGTCATGTTCCTTGACAAGTTAAGTGAGGATATATGGAAGAACAGTGAGGGTCATTACGAAATGCCTCTCCTCTTCAAGAAGAGACCCTTGTTGTCTACCAGACAACAAGAATTTAGCTATTCTGCAGCTTAACCACCTGAAAAGGAAATTGGCAAAGGACAGCAAGTATAGGGGCATTATGTCAATTTCATGAAGGAGGTTATTGATAAGGGAGATGCAGAGGAAGTCCAAAACTGGGGCGTTGAAGGTGAGAGATGGTATATCCCGCATCATGGCATCTACCACACAAAAAAGCCAAATAAACATCGAGTAGTGTTTGACTGTTCAGCTAGGTATAAGGGAACAACCATCTTCTCACTGGTCCTGATTTGATGAACAACATAATTGGGGCTCTTATTAGGTTTCAGTAACACACCATTGCATTAACGTGCGATGTCGAGAAGATGTTCCACCAGTTTCTTGTACGTGAAGCCGACAGAAACTTGCCATATGAGAGTACATCTATTCGGCGCTGTTTCCTCTCCTGGATGTGCCAATCACGGGCTGAAGTATCTGGCCAAGGAGAACAAGGACCTTTATCCCCTGGGTGCCCAGGTCATCATATCCCATTGTTATGCACCAGATTGATTTGGAAGCATTACCAAGACCAAATTGCATCATTTATCTGGCACTAGCATATTAGGGTATGGCCAGTGTTCCTACTTGAGGTTTCATAATGAAAATGGGGATGTGTACTGTGCTTGAGTCAATGGGAAATCCCGAGTAGCTCCAACAAAGGTTACAAATGTTCCTAGGCTGGAATTGACAGCTGCTGTCATTTCTGTGAAGATAAGCAACATGCTTAGGGAGGAGATGGCATTTCTTCAGGCAGAGGAGTTCTTCTGGACTGACTCCAAGGTGGTTTTAGGGTATATAAAGAACGAAGACGTTTTCACATGTTTGTCGCAAACCGAGTCCAGAAAATACACCTTAGCTCAAATCCTCAACAGGGGAGGTATGTTTCTTCTAACAAAGAATTCTGCTGACCATGCCTCCAGAGGCCTGGCCCTCAATGACCTTCTGACATCTACCTGGTTCACGAGTCTAGAGTTTTTATGGAAAAGGGAATTTCAGCTGCCGGAAGATGTTACTCCAGAGCTGGAGATAGAAGATCCCGAAGTCAGAAGTGCTTAAACTTTGAGAAGCAAAACGACAGAACAAGTAAGCATAGTTGATCATCTGTGTAAGTTTTCACGGGTCTCGGGTGATTAGAGCTGTAGCATGGATTCTTAGATGCATCAGCAAAAATAACTAAAGCAACCTCACTACAGTGGAGGAGAGAGAAAATGCTGAGTGCCTTATAGTTAGAAACAGTTCTGTTATGACTGTCTAGACTCAGGGGTGTATTCCAGAAAGCGGGTTAAGCGATAAAACCGGGTAAGTTAACTCAGAATTCACAACAAACTCAAGGTTTTCCGTTCCAGAAACTGAGATTAAAGAAAACCGGTGTCAGTTACTATAGCAACTTACACTCTGAAGCTAACCTGCTCGCTGGCAGGTTAACTTAAACATAACCCGGGTTCACACGCACTTTTCTCTAGCAAACATGGCGTGTCCTTTCCTCGAGGATCCAGTTGATATTGAAGCGCAAATCATTCATCGAGCTCTTCGTCGGGAACGAGTCATTAGACCCAGATTGGACATACTTTCATTACCCAACGAGTATCTCCGTGAACGTTACCGTTTTTCCTCACAGTCAATTAGATACTTAAATAATATTCTAAAGCCATACATTTCCAATATCACACATCATGGATCCGCACTTACTTCTTTGCAAACTTTATGCATTGCTCTCCGTTTTTTTGCAAATGGTTCCTTTTTATACAATGTAGGAGACGCTGAACACATAGGGAAGGCTACTGTATGTCGGTCCGTCCGAAAAGTATGCCTAGCATTAAAACGTTTGATGTACAGTTTTGTGGTGTTCCCTGGGCATAAGCCTGTAATGAACATCAAAGAGGAATTCCACAGAATTGCAGGTTTGTATTTATTAACAAAGATTACAAAAGGATAAAATAATTGGGAAGTGGAAATAGCTCTGCATCTTTTAATATTTCAGGATTTCCAAGAGTCATTGGCTGCATGGATGGAACCCACATCCCAATCAAAGCACCTGCAGAAAATGAAGGGGATTATGTAAACAGAAAATCCTTCCACAGCATTAATATACAGGTAGTGACCATTTTAAATGTACTTTGTTAAATTTATTTAAATAAAAGTGTAGCATTTAATTTGTTACATAAACTTACTGTTATCTTCCATGAAGATCATATGTGATGCTACAAACATAATTACAAATCTTGAAGCCAAATGGCCTGGCTCTGTGCATGATGCACGGATTTTTCGTGAGTCTGCACTATACAATAAATTTGAACAAGGTAAGCCTGGGAAACGTTTGCTGTGGTTCACATTCAGCGTATGGTTACATTGTTTCAGTTTAAATCACTGCATCCCCCGTGTGCTTACAGGACAATACGATAGTCTCCTCCTTGCAGACAGAGGGTATCCCTGCATGCCATATGTGATGACACCATACAGTCACGCTACAACCTGGCCCTGTCCAAAACAAGAGCAAGGATTGAAATGACAGTCGGGATTCTCAAGGCCAGGTTTCAGTGCCTGCGGGGGCTCAGGGTCACTCCAGAGAGGGCATGTGACATTATAGTGGCATGTGTGGTACTGCACAACATTGCCACCATTAGAGGAGAGCAACATCCTGCCATACCCTAAGCAGATATTGAGAAGGAACCACATCTTAATCTACCTGACCACAGAAATGGTAGAATTGTCCGAGATGCAATATGCAATCACTATTTCTCCCAATAATTATTTCCTCATTTCTCTCACCCATCTGCCCTTTAATTATATAAATAAGACTACAATTTATGTTCATGATTTCTTTATTTCCTGAAAATAAAAAAAATGGCAAGTTAATTTCCTTGTCCTTATTCTTTAGTAAGAACATTCACATCTATACACTCACAGCAATTACCCCCACCTTTAAATTATATTCCAGCAACTCAATTTCAAGGCTTGTCTGTTTTATTTGGAGTTTTATGTGCTCCATCTTAAGATCACAGTTCTCAATTTGCTTCTGGAGGTGTATCTTGTATAAATCCTTTACAGGCAGCTTGGAAGCAGAGAGGAAGAGAGAAAAATACCATGATATGGTCAAATAAATAACTTTGCGTTCTAAATATTTCAGCTATTTGGTGAGACATTAAACTAATCTTACTGTTCCAAGCTGAGCTCTGGATGTTGATGGTCCCTCATTGGGCTGTACATCTCCTGTCATGTTCTGTAAGAGGGCAGTCACACATTATCATGGTGGATCACATGAAATGCCATGGTCAATATATTCAACATATGCAACACATACTGTACATCCATAGGCCTCCCAAGAGCATCATCCCACTCTGAGACAGCAGAGACAGTTTCTTCATCCTGAAACAATGATTTTTTTGTTTAAAAGAAAGGTATTTGTACACCTCAAGTAAGATCTAGGGACTTTAAGATCATTTACAACTGCAGGAGGCTCGGTTGTTTGAACCACACCGCCTATCACTGGAGAGATGGAATTAAAATTGTTCAGATAAATGCAGTTCTCCACAGTTTATGCACTATAACAAATAAATGTAATGAATATACCTTTAACATAAACAGTCATGTCCTGGTGGGTTGTTGGCTCTGTTGAGCTTCCTCCAGGGATTCCATCAGTTATAGGCCGGCCACTGTTCTGTGACAGCGCCAGCTCTTCTGCCTGGGTGAAAGGCGGTGGTGGTGGTCCCCCTCCTGTTTTCCGTGCCTCTGCCTTTTTCCTATTAGCTACAAAGCCATAACCAACTGTAAGCCATACCAAGCTGGTTACAAGTAAGAACATTAGGTAGTTATGTACAAGTCATACCACTTTGCACTGTTTTTATATTTCATCTTTATTTGCTGCCATGTGCGTTTCACCCCACTTGGATTACACCTATATTATGTAAATGAAAAAAGAAAAAAAAATGTAAAAATCAAGACAACCATTACAACTGACATTAAAATTATTTTTGCCATATCCATTTGCTAAATGTTAAATTATGTGTCATAGTTTTATTTAAATATAATTTAATAATAACTCACGCATTAACTTGGTCTGCAATTTTTTGCCATGCCAATTCCCTTTCTTTTGCAGCTGCTGAAGTATTACTTTTACGTGTAAATATGTATTCATTTTCTGCATATGCAGTCAGTAATATTTCCTGCTCTATGGGTGTGAAATAAGATGCTCTCTTTTTTCCATCATTGGTGTCCATAGTGAATCGGTTTTTCGCCACTCCATTGCGAATGCCTATTTACGGGTAACAGTGAACGCGCTTCAGCTGGGTTCAATCTACTCAATCTTGACTAAACTAACTCTGATCAGCTGTTGTGGAACTGGAAACTTTGACTATGACACGGCGAGATAAGTCAACTCTGAGTTCCGGCTTAGGTTTAGAGTTTGTTAAACCCGCTTTCTGGAATACACCCCAGGTTAAGCACAAGTTTGTGAATGGATAAGTAAGATGCGTTTTTATATGTAGGTATAGTTCTTAACTCACTTATCGCATATGAGCTGAGAGACTGCGTGAGCAAGCTAGAATATTGCCTTGTTTCCTTATTACAGTATGAAATGTTCATATTCTCATTTTTACTGGAGAAATTGAACTTTATTTTGTTTTCTTTTGTTTCTCTATTTTTGGTTTTCCATAGCTCTTACGGTCTGTTTATCTCACGACATTAAAATCTTCATAAACCATCAGTCAGCTTTACTACTTTCTGGCTGGGTGGCTACACAGTTCATGGTCAAGGACAGAGAACAGAAAGATGAAGCAGTAATTGCTCCCTGAAGCATGAAAGGAAATATTAAGGTGAATGAGAAAAGACGTCTCTAGACACAGAAGACCAAAGAGCATTTTGTACATTCAGAGCATGAATTTAAATAATGTCTTAAAATAATTTTAATGGATGTCTGGAAATAATATTTCCATCTTAAGTGCATGAGCCTACTAAACCATAATTGTTATGCTGTTTCGCTATTTTCGCTATTAGAGAGAATGAACTGTCACATTTAATTTGAAATATTAAGTGTTTATTTACTGAAGTTTACAACACCAGTTGCTGCCTGTTTATAGTTGCATTTATAAATAAAAAAGTGCATTTCCTGAATAAAATGTTGTGATTGCGCAGATTCTGCTTGTTGCTAGGGTGTTGCTAGGGAGATGTTATGGTACCCCAAGTGGTTGCTAGGGTGTTGCTAGGCAGATGTTATGGTATCCCAAGTGGTTGCTAGAGTGTTGCTATGGTATCCCAAGTGGTTGCTAGAGTGTTGCTAGGCTGTTGCTATGGTATCCCAAGTGGTTGCTAGAGTGTTGCTAGGTTGTTGCTATGGTATCCTAGGTGATTGCTAGGGTATTGCTAAGCGGTTGCTATGATATCCTAAGTGGTTGCTAGGCTGTTGTTATGGTATCCCAGGTGGTTGCTTTGGTGTTGCTGTGAGGTTGTTGCTCAAAACATCAGGGAATTACCACTAAAGGTAACCAAGACAGGCCTTGTAAATTTCAGATTAATGCCAAAACTTTGAAAAGTCATGTTAGCCTTTTGTTCATTTCAGTTATTATTAATTCTTACCCCTGACCTTGATGTCTCATTTGCACTCTAGCATCAGTCCATACCCTAAGGGGAAATGTGTGAACAAACCTTAACTTGGCTTGGTATCAGGATCTAATTAAGAATAAAAAAAGAAGAGGAGGGCCTTTTGTTAATGTGCAAACAAACTGACAAATGCCTGACGTTAAACATTGTTCTACTAAAGCTAACAAGAGCAGCTCAAAAGCTCCTTCACTTTCATGAGAAAAATTAGTTATATTTTATGTCCTCCTGTAACATAATGCTACCAAACTTGAGTCCTTCATAGCAGTAAGTCACTGGTGAGCAGAGTTGCCAAGTTGCTTCTAGAGTTTTCAGGCCACAAATGTTCAAAACTCACCAAAAATGCATGAAAAAGTATGCATCAGAAGCAAAAAGGTCATTTTAACCACAAATCAATATAATCACCAACGTGACATCTATAATGAGCTTGTAGGTATGTTTTTCGCTGATGTCTTGCCTTCGAAAATTTGCACATAGGTTTTCAAGTGGAAGACTTGATGGCATTGTTGGTCTCTTTAACTAATGTGTTTATCACTGCTATGAAGAACCAAAAGCTGTTCACATAATTATTTTCCCCGCCAGACCAAATCCGCCCAATCTGGGTGCCTACCCAATCTGGCAACACTGCTCATCAGTATCTCAAGCAGTGCCTCTTAAATTAAAATCTGTTAATTAATTTATTTATTTATTTGTAACCCTATAACACAATTCCAAACCCGAGAGTGAAGGCTAGCACCAGCTTCCTTAGTCACGTGAAGCACTACGGCATCTTTCTGAACTGCTAAGCACAACATCATTAGACAGCTCAGCGTGCTTGAAGGAGAACACTAACTGGCAATTCTGTCATGTCAGCTAACAAACACCCGTACAGGCTAGAATGCCTCTGGGTGATGGGGGAAGAGGGCCATCCTACCATCCATGGGCCAGACTCGATCTCCTGATGACAGGGCGAATGCTTAGACTGTTTGTTTTCTGAAATCTAAATATCATTCAGAGCCACACAGTTAAATATAAAATTAAAATATATGAAAATCCTGGCGGTGAATTCAAAAAGTAAGAAGAGGCTTTACTGGCTTTGGCATTCTCTTTGTTTTCATCAGTGTTGTAGTCAAGAACACTGGAGACAAGTCAAGACTGAAACCTGAACAAAGTGAGTCCAAGACCAGATTGAGACTAAAATTAAGATAAAATAAAATTAAGATAGGGATTCTTCTATAAGAAGAATATTAGAAAGATAAAAAGGATATAATTCTAATAATAATATAAAATTAATATGCATATTTATATATGCCAGTCATGAGCCACCAAGCATTAGCTTAGCTAAGAGTCTTCAGACACTACACAACAGGTTTAATTTTGGCTTTCTGTACCTCTAACACCAGCTGCTTGACTTTGCATAGTGTGCAAAGTTTCATGAGCACTTTCTTATTAAAAATATAAATGTGTATAATAATTGATGTGTACTTTGTGTTTTTATATTTCCCTTTGGAAAATGCAGTGGAAGAGGATGAACACGTCGACTGTGCTGCAGGTCTCTGCAAGAAGCGAGTGGGTCACTTCTCTCATAGCTGGAAGGCCAGAGGTGCTCTTGAAAAAGCCCAGAAGAACTCTACCATAGTCTTCCATAACATTCCCTTGTATCAGAATGCCAGATAAGATGGGATTCCAGACAGAAGATGATCAGCAGGATTCTTGAACAGCAGAAAGCTTTAACTTGGGTCCTGTTTAAGCTGTGGCCAAGAAGGTGCAGCGTGTAATTCCAACCTGGCAAGATATAGACAGTTGTTCACCTCTTCAACACTTCAGCGCTGCCAAGACCAGAGGAAGACACAGACCTTACCAAGAAGTAGTACCTTGTTTGGATCCTTGGTTCAAGATGTACTACATCAGTGCCGACAACAAGCCCCAAGTCAAGGCCAGAGTGACATCAGAGATAATGGAAAGCCAGAAGACATCACTGAAGTGGAGCCCAAAGTTGCTGACATGTTCCAGGCAAAAAAGCCAAGAAGTCCTTGGGAAGTTTCTTTGAAAAGAACAGAACGCAAAGGGTGATTCCATTCTGACCGTTAGGCTATGTTCACACAGCAGGTAAAAGTGGCCCAAATCTGATTTTCTCACCGAATTCGATTTTTTTTTGTTTGGCTGTCCACATTATCTTTTAAACGTGACCGACATGCGACATTAGCCTGAACAGGTTACGCTCCCAAACCGACCTGTATGCGCAAAAGAACAATGCTTTACGTTGCTTCATGTGGTTCATCCAGAGGTAAACAATGACTTCCAACGAACACCAGTAACTCCTGGAGCTTTCAGGAGCCGGCGTCACAGAAGCGATCATGAAGCTTCACTGACTGACAGCTGGGCTCATGACCCAGAATGTGTTCGAACATTTTTCGGCCACGGTCACTTCTTTGGTTCGTGTACTCGGATTCTTTAAACTTTACTTTCAGACTTTTAACTGTTCTTGACGCTGCAGCCTAGGTCTCATGCGGCTGCATTCGGCCATTTCTTTCAAAATCTCATCAAACATGGAGGATTTTGGATAAGTCTCTTTTAATTTTTGTACAGAAATATCTCAGCGGTACTGAGGTCTCAGCAGTGCGAATTTCTGACGAATGTTGAGTTGGATTGACATAAAAGGCGCGTGAATACTGAACTGGCTGTTCAGACTGAGTCGCACTGCTGCAGATCGGATACGGATCGGATTTCAGTACCACATATGAAAGCGCCTCAAGTCAGAATTGAAAACGTCAGACTCAGTGTTTTTTTTTTTCACACTGCCACACAGATGACATAGATCTGTGTCACATGTGAAGAACAAAAAAAAACGGATTTGGGCCACTTCACTTTTACCTGCTGTGTAAACATAGCCTTAATGATGTGTAGAAGCAGTTAAACAACTACCTGCTAACACCTTCCATAGACAAAAAGGAAGATCCACTTGCATGGTGGAAAACACACAAAGTAAACTTTCCACGACTCGCTAAGCTTGACCGCAAGTATCTATGCAGTCCTACTACGACCTCCCCTCAAAGAGGCTTTTCAGTGCAAGGGGCCACATCATCACTTGCCAACGTTCTTGTCTCAAGCCTGCATTGGTAAATAGGCTGGGATTCTTAAGTAAAATATTATTGTCTTATATTATTAAATATAGGTATTCTTGGTCCGAAACTAGGACTGCTTAACATAAAATCTTTTATATCTAAGTCCGTCACTGTAAATGAAATTATAACTGATCATGATTTTGATGCTCTGTGTCTCACAGAAACGTGGTTTAGACCTGATGAATATTTTGGTCTAAATAAAGCCACCCCCACAGTCTAGTTATGCACATAGCACTCATTTAAGCAGCCGGGGTGGAGGTATAGCAACCATCTATACAAAAGCTTTAGAAGTGAGCCAGAAAGTAGGCTACAAATTCCCTTCTTTTGAAATTCTTTTTCTAACATAAGTGATCATGAGACAAATAAGAATTCCTTTTCAATAATTACAATCTATAGGCCGCCAGGGCTGTATTCTCAGTTCTTACAGGAATTTTCTGACTTTCTGTCAAGTTTAATAACGTTTTCGAATAAAGTAATAATTGTCGGAGATTTTAATATCCACTTTGATAAACTACAAGATTCACTAATTATGGAATTTATATCTATCTTAGACTCTATAGGTTTCACTCAAAATATAAAGGGGCCCACTCATTATTGCAGCCACACTCTAGACTTAATTTTGACCTTGGATGTAAACATAGATCATTTAGCCACTCTCCCCCAGAGCACAGCAATCTCAGATCATGACCTAATCTCATATGAATTTCGATTTAGTCACAATAAACAGTCATCACCATGCTATCGTGTTAAGCAGACTATAACTTCCTCCACAGCTGGTAGCTTTATCAGAAACCTCCCACAATTATCAGCTTCTATCAGCTGTCCGTGTAATCCTACCGAATTATATACAGGTGATTCAAAAAGATTCTTCCGGTTTCAAAATGATTTATTTCACTTGTAAATCATTACAGAACAATGCAGTTAATTGTAAATGGTTTAAATGAGCATAAAGTTTATTATGTAATTTTACAAGCTCAATATGCCCTACTCCAGCTGTACGGACAACATCAACACCATAGTCAAATTCATCCCATACTTGATTGAGCAGGTCGGGTGTCACTGTTCCCACGGCTCTTTCAATGCGATTTTGGAGATCATCCAGTGTTGTGGAACCAACGAGAAATGCTCTGAGCTGTTGGAGGTTCACTGTCGATGAAAATCATGTTGCACAATTATGACGGATTCACTATTGAAGTGGAGAACGCAAAACGCTTTCTGCTCAGGGGTCGCCATTTCCTCGCAGACTGCGGGGAGCCATCTTCTGGTGACAGAAGTGTTCAGAAACTCTGTAACCCCCTCTTTCAATTGGTATGTGATTGGTTCCTAGGCGCCTAACGGTTGTAAAAATATGGCGCTTTGAAATCGGATGCATCTTTTTGAATCACCCTGTGTTTTGACCAAGTGCTTAGAGGATACTTTTCATTCTACTCTAGATAATGTGGCTCTTACTGCAGCATGCTCAACCTATCTGTCCTCTCTCATTGAAAACAATAAAAATAATCTTAGATTATTATTTAGCACAATTTCTAAATTCACTAAGAACCAAACAGTGACTGAACCCCAGATGCCATCAGCCTACAGCAGCAATGATTTTATGAATTTCTTCAGTAATAAAATGTAAAACATCAGCCAGAAAATTCAGAACGCACAGTTAAACTCTACAAACCTGCTGCCGTACAATGCCAATCCAGATCTTGAGAATATTGTAACTACTACAGAGAAGCTGGAATAGTTTACCTTACTTCAATAAACTGAGCTAGTTAAAATGATTTCCTCTACAAAATCTTCTACTTGCATATTAGATTCAATTCCTACAGGTTTACTCAAAGAATTTTTCCAGAAATAACCAAGCCTATTCTGTCAATAATAAACTCTTCTCTTAGCCTTGGCTATATTCCAAAAACTCTTAAACTAGCAGTAATTAGACCTCTGATTAAGAAAGCGAATCTTGTGAACTATCAAATTATAGACCTATCTCGAATCTTCCCTTTATATCAAAGATCTTGGCAAAACAGTTGTGGCAAAACAATTAAGTTCCTATTTGCATAGGAATTATGTACATGAGAACATTTTCAGTCTGGTTTTAGGCCACATCATAGTACAGAAAAGTGTAAACAATCTCTTATTATTCTTTGACCAAGGAAATGTATCTTTGCTAGTCCTCCTTGATCTTAGTGCAGCATTTGATACGATAGACCACTCTATCTTACTAGATAGACTAGAAAACCTTGTAGGGGTAACAGGAATAGCTCTTTCCTGGTTCAGATCTTACCTGACTGATCTAAAGTAAAGTATCGTGTTCCACAAGGCTCTGTTTTAGGATCTATACAATTCACATTATATATGCTACCACTGGGTACCATTATCAGTAAACACGGCATCAATTTCCACTGCTGCATTGATGACAGACAGTTATATATATATCAACCAAACCAGATGATAAACTTCAACTTAACAGTCCAGTCACTCTTTACTGACTCTCTGTGTGTTTTCTTTTTCTTTGCTGAGTTACAACTGCCCAGCCTGTGCGATCTGTTGCTGTTCTTCTTCTTCTGCCTTGATCGTGCCCACTGCTTGCCAGCCTTCTGGACCGTTTTGACCACTATGAAACTTCTCGCTGTACAATGCTGTGCAAACCTCACCTGCAGGAACTGACCTTTCTGATGCTGCTGCTGCTGCTGCACAGACTCAGAATATTTAATTATAACCATTGCTTCACCTGTTTTACCCTGTTTCTGTATTTTAATATTTTATACAAATTTTGTTTGCTATCCGGTGTCGACCAGAGGAGTCTTGGTTCCTCTCAAGGTTTCTTCCTCTTGCATTTAAGGAGTTTTTCCTTGCCACTGCTGCCATTTGCTTGCTCATGGGGGCTTGGACCCATTTTTTTTTTTTGTGAAGCTGCTTTGTGACAACACCTGTTGTAAAAAGAGCTATAAATTTTTTTTTTTAATTATAAAATACAGTTTTTGCTTGCTTAAGCAAAGCATACAGATGCTAAAAAAATTAAATAATTATATTTGACTAAATTATGCAACAGTTGTCAGAAAGAAATGGTAAAATATATTTATCTGCTAGGTAGTCTATTAACAAAGAAACCATATTTTATATAATTGAAAAGTTTCATTTAATTTTTGGGCTAGCCATGATGACCAACACTTTGTTTTACTCTGGCAGTGTTGCTAAGAAAAGTTGATTTTAATAAAATGTTTCTGAGTCAGTATTTGTTATTTGTTACAAGTTGATATTGTTATTTATGAGTTCAATTTAGCTCTTTACAAGTTATTTGTCCTATAAGAAATTATAACTTATTTTTAGTTAACGATTCAGGAGGCTAGTGTATAGCCACTCTTTTATTTTTATTTTTATAGTTTTGTTTAAAAGATGTTTACTTTACTTGCTTTGCTGTTCACAAAAAGGAGGTTTTAATTGTGGATTAAAATGTTAAATGGCCTACCTTGGTACTCATGCTAATTCCCTAGTGTGATAGTGAGGCTTCTTTAGTTTAATGCTCTGTTTTAGCCTGGAGTACAGAGATATGGCCTCCTGTAATTTCCTGGATCCCTTTTAGACAAGACCTTTCTTCTTTATTTACAGTCTTCAGAGTAAAATGCTAGTTTTAGCTTTTTTCAATCATATCTTTTTCTATGCAAATGCACTCCCCTGTAAAATACCCTAATCATTCTAGAATGATTCTTTCCAAATAGAGGTATTTCTGTATTTTTTTATATCGCAATATGTATCACAGAAAAAATATTGCAGTGTCACTTTTTTTTCCAATATTGTGCAGCCCTAATCCACTATATAAAATAATAACTTACAAACAGTATGACATAAGAATTTACATCCAGTATGACATAAGAACTTACACACTGTATGACATAAGAACTTAGCCACAGAGTATGACGTAAGCACTTAAGCGCAGTCTATGACATAAGAACTTAGGCACAGAGTATGATGTAAGCACTTAAGCACAGTGTATGGCATAATAACTCGTGAACAGTGTATGACATAAGAACTTACAGATAGTATAACGTAAGAACTTAGGTACATAGTATGACATAAGCATTAAGCACAGTGTATGATGTAAGAACTTAGGCGCGATGTATGATTTTCAGTCTAGTCTTGTCTTTCTCTCACAGTTTCAAAGAAGTGCATTACAGTTCATACAGTAACAGGGAAAAAGAAAGCACACCCTCCTTCAGTTCTGTGTTTTTATTTATCAGGGGCTAAATAATAATTGTGTCATTCTTTTTAACTTTTATAAGCATACAAATTACCTCAGGTGAGAGCAAAAACACACAACAGATTTCAGTACGTAGTCATTTTTCCCAAAAGTAAACCAACATTCAGAAACCAGGTTGTAGAAATAAGTATACTTTTCCTACTTCCACAATCATTAAGACAGTTATTAGAAGCCAGGTGTCACTAATCAAATGCACAAGATTAGTCAATCATCAAGAAGTGTGACCTCTGTAAAAGCAGAACTTTTGGGAGTTTGGTGTTATGAAGCACTCTGAAGGTTCTGGAGATGTGTGTACATCATGCCAAGAACAAAGGCCAACAGCCATGGCCTCAGGGAAGCAATTGTTGCTTCTTATCAGTCTGGAAGGGTCATAAGGCCGTCTCCAAACAGTTTGAAATTCATTCTACAGTGAGAGAGGTTGTTTACAAATGGAAACCCTTCAACACAGGTGCCAGTATTCCCAGGAGTGGGCATCCCAGGAAATTCAGTCTAAAGTTTAATGTTCAGAGATACAAAGAAAAACCCAAGAGCTACATCATGTGACCTACGGGCCTCTGTAAGAACATTAAATGTTTATGTTCCTAATGACACGATTAAAAAAAGACTGAACATGTATGGCTTTCATGGAAATGCTTCCGCACTCCAAAAAGAAAATGGCAACATGACTTAGGTTTGCAAAATTGCATCTGAACAAACCACAAAAGTTCTGGAACAATATCCATTGAACTAAGACGACCAAGGTGGAGATGTTTGGTCATCATGCACAGGGCCATGTTTGGCAAAAAACAAATGCAATGTATCACCTCATACCAATTGTGAGCATGGCGGTGGTGGAGTGATGACTTGGGCTTGTTTTGCAGTCACAGAACCTGAGAAACTTGCAGTCATTGAGACAACAACTCCACTGTTCACAGAAAACCACAGAAGACAGATATGAGGCTTTTTGTCTAGCAGCTTAAGCTGGGATGAAATTGGGTCATGCAGCACACCAGCAAATCAACATCTGAATGGCTAAAGAAGAAAAATATCAAGGTGTTGGAATGGCCAAGTCAAAGTCCAGACCACTACCCAACTGATATGCTGTTGTGAGATCTTAACTCTCCTGTTATGTTCAACTGTAAGGAACAGCAATAATGTTCCTGGGTCAAACTGACCTGATGAATGTTTAATCATGAAATACCTGAAAGTAGTTAAAAATATATTATTCTCCATAAACATTATATTTAGCTCAATTTATAACAATTTAATCAATATTTAGTGTTTTTCACCCATTACTGATCATGGTCTACTTATAATAATTTAAAAAGTTATAAGCAAAATATGGCTTTGGTTAATATCTATGCTCCTAATCAGGATGATCCAGCCTTTTGTGTAGATCTTGAGGGAAAGATACATGCAGCAGGGGTACAGAATATTATCCTTGGGGGAGACTTCAATTTGGTAATGCATCCAGTCCTGGACCGTCGCAGCAAAATGGGATTGAGATCTCCTAAAGCCCTGTTAACTGTCCAGAGGATGTGTAAAACTGTAGGGCTAACTGACATTTGGCGAATCATGAATCCATCTGGGTGTGACTATTCTTTTTTCTCACCAGTGCATAAAATATATTCTCAGATAGATTTTTTCTTAATTTCTAAATCATTGGTTACCCTAACGTCTAGGTTCTCTATTGGTACTATCTTAGTCTCCGATCATGCTTGGGTGAGATTGGAATTAATACCTCAGAATGCCAGATCTCGAACATCGAGATGGAGATTAAACTTGTTGCTTCTTCAAAAGTCCGAGTTTCGAGAGGCTTTAAGAACACAAATGAATTCTTATCTTGAGATTAATTTGGCTTCATCGTCCTCTGCCGGGGTAGTTTGGGATGCTCTTAAGGCAGTTCTAAGGGGATATATTATTCAGTATGCCTCACATATTAAAAAGCTAAAAGTTCTAAAAATTTTAGATTTGGAAAGTAAAATTAAAAAGCTCGAAACAGAGTTAAACGCCAGGTTTCACACAATAGCTTGAGGGAGCTAACTCATTTAAAATATCAGTATAATAGTTTATTATCCCAGCAAGTAGAATTCTCTCTGTTCAGGGCGAAGCAGACATACTTTGAGTCAGGGGATAAGGCAGGAAGATTGCTCACTAGATATATAAAACAGAAAGAACTATCATGCATTATTCCCGCCATTAGATCTCCAGGAGACACCATTTTAACTGCAACAACAGATATCAATACAGTTTTTATAGATGTTGATCTTTATCTATCACCTTCTGTCTCCACTGAGGAGGAGGTATCTAGTTTTTTAGAGCCATTCAGACTGCCCAGACTGACAGAGGAACAAAAACAGTGTCTGGATTCGCCCATAACAATAGAAGAGATTATAAAAGTTATTAGGGCCTTGCCTTCTGCTAAGACTCCAGGACCAGATGGATTTACTGGAGAATTTTTTAAAACCTATGCTTTAGAACTAGCCCCACTCTTGCTTGACATGTATACAAAGGCTTTTGAAAAGGGTGAACTGCCCCCTACTTTGTCACAAGCACTGATTACCCTTGTTCCTAAAAAAGATAAGGACCCCTGTGAATGCAAAAGTTATCGTCCAATTTCCTTCATTTCTTTAGATGTAAAAATTTTGTCAAAAATTCTAGCAGTCCGTCTGTGCAGAGTGATTACTTCTCTAGTACATACCGATCAGGTGGGCTTTATTCATGGCTGGACCCCCACTGATAACGTGAGGTGTTTTATCAACATTATGTGGGCAGTAGCTGATTCCCATTCTCCAGTTGCTGCTATTTCACTTGATGCCGAAAAGGCATTTGATATGGTGGGATGCAGCTACCTGTTTAAAATACTTGAGGTGTATGGATTTGGGAGTGTCTTTATAAAGTGGATTAAGCTATTATATCACCGACCTGAAGCAGCTGTGCAGACTAATGGAGTAATTTCTAAGTATTTTTCTCTTGGTAGAGGAACGAGACAAGGGTCACCGTTATCTCACCTCTTGTTTTGTTTGGCTTTGGAGCCACTGGCCGCGGCTATAAGAATGGATAAGGATTTCCCAGGAGTCTCTGTCGGGGGGTCAATACACAAATTGATGTTATATGCCGATGATATTCTTTTGTTTGTGTCAGACCCAGGTAGACCAGTCCCTAGTTTGCTTAGAACCATCAATTCGTTTTCTAAGTTCTCAGAATATAGGGTCAATTGGATGAAATTCTTCCTCTGACTGCCTATTGCCCAAAGTCTGCATTTCAACCAGGGCCTTTCCAGTGGCCCCAGCAAGGTGTTTGATATCTTGGCATTCTGTTTCCCCCACAGTTAAGGGATCTAGTGAAAGTATATTTTGACCCATTAATGCAAAAAATCTCCTGTAATATTGACAGGTGGTCTTCTTTGTACTTGTCTATGATGGGCAAAGTGAATGTTCTGAAAATGAATTGCATTCCTAAAATTAATTATTTACTACAATCAATCCCAGTGGAAATCCCTTTGATATACTTTAAGCAATTTGATAAGATAACTAGTTCTTTCATTTGGAATGGGAAGTGCCCTCGCCTGCGTTTGGGTAAATTACAGATGCCTGTTGATAGAGGGGGTTTAGGCTTACCGAAATTATTGCTGTATTATTACACGCCTTGGTATACTATCAAGTGCTCTGTTGTTGGTCCCCTCCCACCACTTCAATGCCTGTCTATTAAATTAACTCAGAAAGCTAAAACACATCCCATTATTTTTCACTTACACTAAGCATGGTTAAAAATGGCTAAAATGTTCAATTTAAATCCCCACTTAAATAGGTGTTCAAGTATATGGTTGAATCCAAAGTTGTGTATTGGAAGGTCTCCTTTCTTGTGGAAAGAATGGGTGGAAAAGGGTATCTATACTCTGGCCGACCTCTACAATCAGGATGGTCTGAAAACTTTTAACGATTTGATTCAACAGTTTGGGGTCTCTGAATCGCAGCTCTGGACGTATCTACAGCTACGTCATTTACTATGGGGGGTCTTTGACTCTCAACATCAAACTCCATAGGCTGCTGATATTATTTCTAGGGTACTAACGATATATGGGAAAGGTCATGAGGCCTCAGCGTATTATTCTATGCTTATTCATAGCGCTGGCTTTGGTAATCTTATGGCCCTAAAAAAAGTCTGGGAAAGAGACTTAAACTTGACACTGGAAGAGGATGAATGGGCAAGAATATGTCAAAATTTTAAAATCATGTCTAGAGACCTTAGAGTACACCTTATACAATTTAAAATTCTGCAACGGGTCTACTGGACCCCTACCAGATTGCATAAGCTTGGTTTAAATGATACAACTGAGTGCTGGCGTTGCAAGTCTGAAGAGGGGGACCTTATTCATGCTATGTGGCATTGTCCTAGAGTTCAGGAATTTTGGAGGGCGCTTTATGATTTTATTTGTAAAGTGTTAGGTAGTCAAATTCCCTTCTGCCCAAGACTGTTTGTCTTAGGAGATCCCTCGGGGCTAGAAACAAGGGGCAAGCATTTAAAGGCATGGATTCAAACCAGTCTAACGACTGGGTGGCAGGTTATCCTTAGGAGGTGGAGGGAAGCAGCCCTCCATCGTTTCAAGAATGGGTTGCTGAGATCGGCAAAGTAGCTGCATATGAAAAACTTTCATTTAAATTGTTCGGGCGTTTAGAAGTGTACAGACGTGAATGGGACAAATATTTAAGATTTATAGAGAGCTCTTAAAGAGGAGTACCGTGCTTTGATCTGCTTTGTTGGTATTGCCATTTTTATTTGTATTTATTTATTTTGTCGTTTTGTTTATTTGTTAATTGATTTATTTATTTTTATGGCTTGTGTGTTTGTTTGCTTGCTCGTTTATTTGTATGTTTATTTTATTATTTTTATTATTATTATTATTATTACTATTAATATTTTTATTGATATAGAGCCTTGTACTGCACTGGATTAAATCAGGTCATGAATGTAGCACCGACACAGCGGGGGTGGGATGGGGGAGGGCAAAGGGGGTCATGTTGTTACAAAATACAAATATTTGTGGTTTTGTATTAATCTAAGGGAAAAATCAATAAAAAGTGTTAATCATAAAAAAAAAAATTTCAAACTTTTTTTTGTACATTGGCAAAAACTAGACATTCAACACATTTGTTTACTTTATTCTTTAATTGTTCAATATATATTATATTAATCTGTCATTGGGGCATATTCTGTCATTGGGGCAAAAAAGGTATCATGCTCCAAAACCTCTGAAAAATTTTCCTGTATTTTTAATCATTGAAACAGGTCAATTTGACCCACAACATAAAAGGAGGGTTAAGAGGCTGGGCATAAACAAATGCCTTCAAACACCAATGAACTGTAAAGCAATGCAGTAAGTAAAAGTGGACCAAATGTCTCCAAAATGATATGAGAAACTAATGAACTCCTACAGAAAACATTTACTTTAAGTTTTTTTTTGTTTTGCTTTTTTTTGTCACCTGAGGTTATTTTTTTGTGTACAGAAGTTGGAGGGGGCCACACAATCCTTATTTAGGCCCTAATAAAAAAAAAATGTGTACATCAGTTCCACATGAATGTATTACATTTACATAGTTATTGCAAAAAATGAACTAAAAGACAACACTGTGTTGGTGTCATATATTAAAATGCTGGTCAAGTAAATCCAATGCATTCTCGTTAGATCCTGAAAGCATAATTTTTTTTTTAAATGGTCAGATGCATTTTTACCTTCACCTGATTATTTCTTTTTTTACACTTGTACATTACAGTATCCTTCACTGCTTTAACCATGTCTGGTTACAGTTTCCTGTAATCTATCATTTTCCAGTGAAAAGTGCTGCCGTCTCCAGAAGCAGTCTGGCACTGTTTGTGAATTGTAGGTTTGAAAGAGATGGAGAGGAGAGATAAGTTGTGATGAGGCAGTCCCTGATGTGTGGAATAGGGGAGATTTATTTGTTCAGAATGCCTCACATTTTTGCCAGTGAGGAATTGGTGGGCAGTAGCAGTAAACCACACATCCAGACTGAGCATCCTCAGCAGTATTATTAATCCCGTGCCAGTTGGCATCCAATTTCCTGACCATTTTGTTCCATTTTCACTTCTTTTGCATCACATTGCCTAGCTCATATCACATTTAGAGGCATCTGGTACCAACATGATCTGAATTTGAAACAAATAAATATATATTGTTTTTACTTTTTACTTTGTTTACACAAGCAATTTCTTAGGCTCTGACCTGAATAGGCCTGATTTGCAAATTAACAATGACAACAGTATATACTGTTACAAGTATACAATATCTAAAATATCTAAGGTAACGTCTCATTGCCACAGGTTAAAGTTGCCACCGTTTAAAGCCTTTTTGGAATGGAAAAAATTCTGTATCATTCATTACCAAATTTCAATACCTAAGTAGTCTTGGAATCTGTAAGCCAATAAGCTTGCTTGTTCTAAAATCATTACATTTTCCATGCATGTTATTAACATCACGCACTTCTTGATTAGTGTGTTATCCATTGTGGAGGGGAACTCCACTGATTTTGCAAAATTACTTAATCATTCAACAGTTTATTCAACAGTTGAAAATCATTCAGAGTAGTTGGGTGTGAAATGCACCTTTCTAGAGAAATTTACAGCGTCAAAATTGTTCACCATTATAGTACTAGGAACCAGACATCTACACATCTATGTCTACACTACAAATATCACCATTTTATCTGCTATCCAAAATGACCAGTGAAATTAGAAATGTCTTACAGGTTTTATATGTCACGCTGATAATGGTTAAATAGTGCCAAATTAAAAAAAAATATGCTTTTTGGGTACTATTTTTTCCTTACAAAGCCCTGCATGTACCTCTCCACCCTGCACGCCTTTTGTGTTGTTTGGGTTGGCGGCGTTGTGTCACACGGTGTCACCACGGTGTTATATCCGATTCAGCTCCCCTTCAAATACACGTTTGATGAATCAGGTCCTCGGGTGCGCGCATTCACTAAACAGAAAACAACGCCAAGCAACACTAGAACTATCGAAAGTGAAAAAGTTCTAAAAAAGATTGAACGGTCGCGTGTTTTCAACCAATCTCCAATATAAATCAAGATAAATCAAAGACAACACAACATAATTGAGATTCTGTGATGAATATTATTTTCAATTTGAGTAAACAATCGTACTGATAAATACTTCTTGTGTGCTCCCCAGGACCTAATTTGTCAAAGGGTATGTAAATTTGAGGGGGAACTAATTCAGATACAACACTGGTGTTAGCTGTATTGAATGGCTGTAGCTAAAGGCTAGAAACTACAAAAGCACGTTAGCTGGCGCGCATTGATCAGAGTTAAGAATGCGGTTTTGACAGGAAACATGGAAGTGATCCTGGAGTAATATTTTTTGATAAAAGTACATTTTGTACGTATATATATATATATATATATATATATCAAAACTATCACAAGACAATGATTCAGTTATTAAGCAACGTGGTTATAACCATTTTGTGTAATAACTTATTGAGATGTAGCTTTTAGAGCCATTAAATGCTTTGGACGTCTGGTTCCTAGTAGTATAATGGTGAACAATTTGCACTCTGTAAATTATTTTGTAAAGGCGCATTTCACACCAAACCACTCTGAATGATTTTGTTCACATGTAAATCATTGAATGATTAAGTAATTTTGCAAAATCAGTGGAGTTCCCCTTTAAGCCACGTGTTTCTGCTTCAAGACATACCTAATTCTAGCTCTTCACACTGATTTCTGTTTTAAGCCACAACCACTTCCAGCACCTCACACCAATATCTTATTTTAGCCACACCCACTTCCAGCACCTAATTCTAATTTCTAATTTTAGCTATACCTACTTCCCCCCGTACTTTTTTTTTAGCCACACTCACTTCCAGCAACTCAGTCATTTCTGCTTCAAAATGCACCCAATTCTGGCACCTCACATTCATTTTTGTTTTAAGCCACACCCACTTCCAGCATCCACTCAATGAACCTGTTTAAATGGGTCAATAGGTCTGTGGGTCAATGCTGTGAATGAGGTCAATGAGTGAGAAAATATATTTTTATTATAATTGGATATTTTCCACACTTCTAAAGTTTTAGAAGTCTTGGAAGTTGGTAGCATTGTCTTCTTCTCATGATCCAAGCAATTCCTAGCGGATTCAGTGATGCTGAGTCTGGACTCTGGGGTGGTCAGTCAGTTGTTCAGAGAACACCAGCAGCTTCTTTGTTTGATTAGCAAATTTTGTTTTTTTTTTGTCTATTTCCTTTTCTCATTGAGGGCTTCTTGACAGCTACACATCCTTTCAGCCCCATAGTGCTGAATTGTCTTCTCACAATGGAAAGATGGAGAGAAACACCTGTGGAAGCTTTGAGAACTGCTTATCTGATAATGACAGTTTTGGTGGACTACAAGGTCTTGCACAGATGGCACAGGTGTACTATTTCCAGCTGGCAACATTTTGCCCACCTTGAATACTTGTTCTCCAAATCACACAATTTTATCTCATAATCTATAATTGTACGTATGTTCATTAGTGCACTTCAAAATATGCTGCCCCTCTGAACGTGAGGAAGACCACCCTGGAAGCAGCAGCAGCATTGTTGTTCCCCTCCTCATCCCCTGCCAGGACTCATCACAACAGACAATTTTGGGGCTCTGAGCTCACTGGTTTTAGTGTAGGCATCACCAGAGCCTAATGGTACTTAGATAAGTGTCACAATACTTACATATTTGAGAGGGCTAATCAAAGTTGTTGTGCCTCCATACCAACATCTTAGCATAATTTTTTATTGTCTAATAATTTGAAGTGTTGCCACATCCTGCTCCTGGCATCTACACTTTTGTTGATAACATATTCCATATATTGACAATCACTCTCCTTTCTAAAGGCCTTTGCTGGTGAAATGTGTAAAAAAGACCACACTTTTGAAAACTAAATAGAATCAAATACCTCGTAACAAACAAATTCTTTTTTTTTTAAATTTCTCTATATTTATCAGCATTAAGATTTTTATATAACACCTTTTATATTTTTGCTCTCAGAAACAATAAATGCCCCCCCACCCCCTCCACCATAAGAAAACTACTTTTAGTAAAAAAAAAAAAGACATTCTAATTCGCATGTTTATTCGCTATTGTTATGTCTTAACTAAGTTGCTGCTCTCAAGACATGCCTCTCCACCCACTAACATTTAACGTTAAATGTTTTACGTTAGACCAAGTATTTGGTTTGCTATGTAAAACTGGAGTAAATGCAAATAAACACAAATATGAAAAAAGAATATATTTGGCAGTAATTTATTATGTAGATTAGGTGAATACAGTTAGAAGAACCCAAGTTTGATTCCTGACCTGCATTGCAAATTTGGGGGCTGGTGGCCACGGGTCTCAGTGCAACTGTCCCCTGTGTAGTTACACCACTGGTTTAATGTAAAAATGGAAGCAATTAAAGGGTGCATACCATAGAAGACTTAATTTCACTCTCTTTTAATGAACAAGTTTGAAATAATATGTAAACACAGTTAACCTCCCAGTCCATACAGCCCATACGTGCAAAGAATTCATTGTTTTTGTTATGTCACAAGAACCAACTCATTTACATAGCCTGTGTCTGAAACTGAGGGCAGGTGTCTTGATGCCTCATAAGTTAATGCCTTAGTTGCAGCACTGTGATGAAAGTAATGCAACCGAATCACATTCGAGACGTGCTTGGAAGGCAGTGAATTTGTCCTGTTGCTGTCAAGATATGACAGCTCACTGCTAGCTGTTAGCGTTGGATGCTAGCATCTTTTACCCAGTAAACAACAAAATAAAGACAAACTTGATGCCCATATCTGATAATAAGCAAATTCAGTGCAGCACCTTTTATCCCCTATGTATAACTAGTCTTGTTGGAGCTGCTGTTGACAGTATATCTGTCTGCTCAGATTGAGGGATGTAATTACAGCTAATATTCCTTAAAGCTCAAAGTCTGAACCGCAGCTGCTTGAGTTTTCCGTAAAGCTGTGGTTAAGTAAGTTGTGAATCATAAAAATTAGACAACATAATGTTTTCACATTGTATGTTTATTTCTGTCTGCAATACTGCCAATTCAGAATGTAGATACTTTCACTCGTGGGGAATTTTGAAGGACAGTTTGACTTGTGTTTTTCATCCAAATGTCCATTGAGGAACTTCAGAAAATAAGATCCGAACCAATTCACAAAATTAAAAATAGAAAAAATCATATTTTGCTAGAAAACTTTTGCAACTGGGAATTGTAATTACGTAACTGTTTTGGAAAAGGAAAGTTCATTTGAAATCTTCGTTAATAATGTATATTTTGTTTCGTTCTGTGTAGCCCCCTAACTTATTATTTATGTCATACATCACTGATTTCTAAATATCTGCATAATTCAATTGCTGAGATGTAAACAAAGTCATTCAAAGTGGTTTGATGTGAAACAGTTCATTGTAGAGAAACCTACCTCAGATTCTTTAGACTCAGATTTCTTTACAGTGGTAATGACAGGAACCTGTTCTAAGTGTATGTGTAATGTTGATGGTGGTAAAATAGTGGTAAATATTGTACCTTACAGTGCACTGCATGTGCCTCTTCACATGAATGTTCTTTAAAAAATGTTTTAGGCCAAAGTCTCAGGCAACAGGCAACACATCTGTTACCATGTCATGTAATAATGCTCCATGAGGGAGCTTGTGAGGCATTAATCACTTTAGATGTCTGATTCCCATTGCCACCGCTTTGAACAATTCTGACTCCACAATGGATCATTTCATATTAAACCACTCTGAATGAATACTTATATGGACATTTTGAAAATCTGAGGAATTTCCTTTTAAATTAATATTTACATTTATTTACAAACTCTGGAGCCTCACCACTCAAAGCTGTTTCTGGTGTTTTTCAAATAGATTTGTGCTGCACATGAAGGATCTTGATTGAAGCATACACTATTTGAAAAAAGTAGGTCCTGCAGAGATTTATCATATTGCTGCCTAACTATGCCCATTTTTGGAGCAGCCCATAGCATTGCCAAAAAAAGTGCCTCCTGGGCCAGTGGGGTGCATTGCCCAAGGACACAACCAGGTATACCCAGTCAGTCCTGGGACTTGAACCCACAAGGTTCTGGTTGCTCACCCACTTCACCTGCCACGGGTCCACTAGCTACCCCATCTGATATGGCTTGTAGATTTTTTGTCTTCCCATGATGAAACATAATGAATAGCCAAATAGTGATTTTACTATTCAAATACTGGCACCTCGAGTACCCATGCACATCTCTGTTACTTTTTAGCTTGATAATGAAATAGAAATACTTGTTTTTCTAAAGCGGCTGAAAAGACCAAATGTACAGTACAAGGAAAAATGCGCTGCAAAGTCATAAATGCGATACAAATTCAGAAGCCAATTTCAATTTCAATTCGACTACACCTGAGCTTAATTTTACAAACACACTGCAAACTCAGGAAACACTTTCAGCAAAATGACTACACTACATTTCTCAAATGCACTGCAAAGACAGAAAACACTTGCTTTCTGTGTGCTGTCTGTTCAGTGTGATCCCTCAAGAAGGCAATCATGTGAAAAAAGCACACATATATATACACAAACCCATACACACACACACACACATTTTATTTATATACACACATATATATACACACATATATATATATATACACATATATATATATATATACATACACATATATATATATATATATATATACACACACACACATACACACACACACATACTATATTATATATATATATATATATATTATTATATATTATATATATATATATAGTGAGTAAAGAAGCATGTTACACTGTCAGTTGTTATTTATTAAAAGTAATTTTCGTATGAGGGGGGCATCACCACTGATGATGAAAGTGTATCTATTAAATGTTTTTACTATTTATGAGACAATTTCACCCATTTACCTCAAATAATATAAATAAATTGACTGTTTCAAATCAGTTAAACCTTAATATTTCAAAATATCACATGGCATTTCATATAAAAAAAAACCAATAAAAATAATAATTGAATTCTAACTACATATGCGGAATTTGCTCTAATTCCCACACAGACAGATCCATGCAGTCAACACACTAAAAACCTGCTGAATGAATAGAAACAGTGTTGAATTATCAACTGTATGAACAGCTATGGTGTTGTCTCTGAATCTTTTACAGCGTTGGCATACAATCTGAGCTGAACTGGATGCAATAAACACTGTTTTGTCTGAAAAAGAGTTCCCCACCAGGAGGTACCAAATAAACCACATAAATTAAAGTACAACATGATGCAACAGGAACAGGCCGAGTTGTGACATCACCAGTTTTATCAACACCATTTTCATCATGGCAAACGGAATAAAGTCAAATAACACTTTACAAATGGTAAGTAACCATTGTAATATGTAAAATTAACCCACATTGTGTTTCTACATTTGTGTTCCAAATTATCTGTGAAATAGGTCAAACTTGATGTCAGCTGACTGCTCAGCTAATAAACTACCAAATGTGTGCTAGCTGGCTGGAATTACCATGTAAATTTAGAAAGCACTACTACTTAATGGGAGTGTCTTTGCTTCCTGAAAGTATAATAAAAAAGCAATAAATGAAGACCAGTAATAAACTTCTATTAAAGTCCTCAATTAACGTTTTTTTTGTATTTAAATGACGTTGTCATTCCAAAGTAGCTTACAAGTAGCAACTTAACACTGCAACATGACATCATGCCATCCAGTTGGTACAAAACAGCGCAGTATGTTAATATTTTATTTACTAACCTGTCAAAATCGTATGCTATTAAGATTAGCACACAGTATATATTGTTGTATCCAAATGTTTTGGCACCACTTGTCACATGACGTTTTGTTGAATATAAGTTAACACATCCTCTACAAAGAACACACTTCTGCACATTTTATTGCACAGTTACTGCTTATCTGATGAATTTAGCATACTGGAGAAAAAAATAAAACATACAATGTGTCCTGTGCAAAAGTAAAGGCACATTTGATATTTGTCATTTTTTCCAATATGTTAAACTCAACATATAAATAAAATTGGCAAAACAATGCCATATTTAAATTTGTTCATTTATAACGATTTTTGCATACGCCAGGTGAACTGGGACAAATAAGCTTCATGCTGCATTGCTCTTTGACTGTCAGAAGCCAAACAAATGTAGCTATCATAGAGAATTACCATGATGGTGTTTGTTATTCAACAGTTTCACTGGTATCATTGTTTGGGCGTGGTCATAATCTGAACTCTTCGTGCATTTATCAAATAGAGACCTTGGAGCCACCTGCATGCCCCACTTGCCCTCCTGATGAGGTTGGATAAGAGTATGTTTTTCCTTAAAATTAGCTATAGTTCTTTTCAAAAACTTGCTTTATTAAAAATGGTTACAAACAGATATACAGTGACTTGTAATTAAACTCTTGAAATATATTTTGAATTGAACTGATGTTGCTTAGTTCACTCTATTAGTGTTCAGCACAAGCATTTATTCATCACTGTAGGTGTTCATTTAGCACTGGTCATTCTGCTGTATTAAAGGGGAATAAAATGTCTGCATAATTCTACCAATTCAATCATTCACAGTGGTTTGATGTGAAGTGGTTCATTATAGAGGAACTTACAGACTCAGACTTCTCACAGTGGTGGTGAAAGGAATCAGGTGTCGGAATACTTACGACACAAATATAGACATTTAATATACATATTCTTAAAACATTTGCAAAACAACTTCTTACATATTTGCAAGCATTTCATATGCTGTCTGTGAGGAAGCTTTTAAAAACATCTAACTCTTCAGACTTCTGGTTCCTTCTAGTTTCTCTACAACAGATCATCAAATCACTCTAAAACACTCTTTGAAATCTGTGACTCCACCAATTTTTCAAAATGTCTGCATAATTAAATGGTTAAGATGTGAACAAAGTCATTCAGAGTGGTTTGATGTGAAACGATCTGTTGCAGAGAAACTTACACAGTCACCTCTAAAAGCTCCCTCACAAAAAATTATTACGTGAAATTCTTATGAATATGCTTCCTGATGTCTGGGACAATGTTTCATGATAGTTACAGGGTAGGCTTTCGATGTAAAACGTAATTTTTTAATCTATTCATGGTGGAGAGCTACATGCAGTCGTGAGGCAAAATAGTCTCCAAAGAATTTTTTTTACCATTCTCAATATTACATAGAAAAACTCAGAAGACATGTGTAGGTTCACTGACATTAAATAAATGAACTGTGTTGTCTAAGTAACTGGTTTATGTAAAATGGACAAAATCAATGAAAGTACATTTAAATGAATGGAAACTGTTTACATTGATCCAAAGAGAATTTAATTCCAATGAAACGCAAAAGAATTGCATTGCACTGAAACGTTTCAATTTAGACATCAACCGTTGAACTTTGTGTTGAGGTACACTCTTTAAAAAGATGGTTCTTCAGGAGTTCTTTAGTAAAGACAAGAATAGTTAGCATAGAACTATGAACACTCAAAGAACCATTTGCATGCTTAAATGGTTCTTTGCACGGTGAAATCCTTTTGAGTGTAGACAAGTGACCCCTGGCTCCTATCACCACCATTGTGAAGAAATCTGAGTCTGTAAGTTTCTCTGCAACCATTTCATAACAAACCACTCTGTATGACTGTTTACATCTCAACCACTGAACTATGCCCATATTATGATCGGCGGAGTCCCCCTTTAATTATGCAGACATTTCGAAAAATCCTCCTCTAAGTCAAAACTCTTCATCCCAAGCACAGTGTCACACACAGTCACTTCCACAGCCGTTTTTGCTCTGCGAGCTCCTGGCCTTTGCGAACAGGCTGGTCACTCTCTCCCTGTAGCCGGCGGTCAGTCTCCGGGCGCAGCGCCTGAGCTCGCCCACGAAGCAGTAGCATAGCGGATTGAGCGCAGAGTTGGTCAGTCCGAGCCACTGCGCGAACGGCCGGCTCTGCAGGACCCACTCGTGCTCCACGCGCTCCGGCACGCGCCCCCTGTCCTCGGGCATGTGGAAGTCGAGCCAGATGTCCACCACGTAGAGAGGCAGCCACGAGAAGGTGAAGAGCAGAACGAGCGCCAGCACCATCTTGGCGATCCTCCTGCGCGTCTCCAGGCGCGCGCCCGAGCGCGCGAAGCCCAATGCCCCGGGCTCGTCCTTGGCCCCCCAGAGCTTGCGCACGGTCAGCGTGCAGATGACGAGGTTGAAGAGCACGGGAAAGGCGTAGAGCGCGCAGAAGAGAAGGAAGTTATAGCCCTGGCGCAGCCGGGCCTCGGACCATCTCTCAACGCACAGGGTCACGGAATGCGTGCCGTCCGGGAGCTCGAGCGTGCGCGTCTCATTGGTGAAGAGCAGGGGCAGGCACAGTCCGGACGACACGGCCCACACGGCGGCGATGACGGCGCCCACGCGCACTCCCGTGAAGGCGTGACGCGCGCGCAGCGGGCTGTGCACGCCGCAGTAGCGGCTGAGGCCCAGCGCGGCCAGGCTCAGCACGCTGGCCGCCACGGACACGGCCTGCACGAAGGGAACAGCGCGGCACAGCAGCTCGCCGAAAGGCCAGGCGCGGTGCACGTGGTGGCCCAGGTTGGCCGGCATGCATACGCACACCACTAGCGTGTCGCACGCGGCCAGGTTGGCCAGGAGGCGTCTGGTGGCCGACGACGCGCTCCTCATCTTCAGCAGCTTCATCCTGCTCCTCCTCCTCCTGCTGCTGCTGCCGAGCACCAGGAGCGCCGTGACGTTCCCGGCCAGGCCCGTGAGGAAGGAGGCCACGTACATGAGCGCGAGGAGGACGGTGCCCGGCTCGCGCCCGGAGAACAGGACGTCCACAGGAGCACGAAGAGGAAGGTGAGGAAGAGGAGGAGGAGGGCGAGGAGCGCTGCTGTTGTGGCTGCTGGAGCTCCAGAGAGACGCGTTCACGAGAGCTGGGGGTCCAAACGTGGCGAAGATGCTTGAGAAATTCATTATTCACTATACTTTTTCATCCAAGTTGCTTTGGATACACGCGTGTGTTCAGTAAATAAACGCAGTTGCTGCAGAACTTGTCCAGTTTCCGAATACAAGAAGAAGGCGAGAGATTTGCTGAGGAGAACAAATAAAACCATTCCAACCGCTCCTCTTCCATCGTTAAAGTCTGCTCGCTGGAAGCGCTTTGGAGACTCACTGTTGATCCACTCAGGACAGCACGGCGCTTATCCTTCCACCTGCATTCCGAAAGCCCCGCCCTCCTGGCTGGCTTGGCTGGTAGATTTTTGTGGGTGGAGTAATATTATATACTTTATACTACACTACACTATACACTATGCAATACTAAAAGACGGTTCTTCAAGGGTTCTTTAGTAAAGTCAGTGGTTCTATTTAGAACCCTGAGTTGCATGGTCACCTGCATGGTGAAATGCTTGAATTGATGGATACTATGTTTTATATGGTTCTATACAACACAAAAAAGCGATCTTTTATTGTTACACGCTTGACATCATAACAATAGCAACACCCTTTTTGGTGCAGGGTTCACTGCAATCGATTATGGTACAATTATGTTCCCTAACCAAAAGTACTGAAATGTACCCAGTGATAAGAGGGGTACAGGAAAAAAGTTTAGTACCTGGAGAGAGTGAAGGAACCAGGGCAGGGTTCAACGATAAAATTTTTTCCCAACTTGCCCAGTCGACCTGAAAATTCACTGTCCTGAACCAAATTTTTATTGTCCCAAACAAATGCTTGTATTTCAAAGTGTTATTCAAAAATAAATAAGCACATATAACCTGATTTATTTAGTTAAGATTATTTTTTCTTAAAACATGCATGCACTGTCACAATATACTTTCACTGAACTCATTTTGTTTTTGCTGTAAATAGGTTTTCATTAAAGCAGTACTGTGCTGCAGCTCCTCCACAGCCACAAATGTGTTTATTATTATTGGCTCTTTTGAGAACCTCATTATCAGCCCTTCAAGGTTTCTTGTGCCAGCATCACTAGAGGCATCAGCCAGAAAGCTAATAAAAGCTGTCTTTTTGTATGTTTTTAAAAATAAAACCATTTTGATGCTTAAGTAAACTGCTTTCCAACCCTACTGAGATAAAGGCAAGCGTATGTAAAGCCCACAGCAGCTTCTCTGAGCGCAAAACAGTGCTGATTGTTGTTTTACGTCCGAAAGTCATTTGTCTCATATGTGCGTCTTTTACACCTGAGCTTGAATCTATGAGTGTCAGATGCTGCTGGAGTTCAGTAAATATTTTATTTGCATACTGGTGTAATGGTAATGACAAAACTAATACCTTAAAAAGAATTTCAACTGGTGTACCAGATGAAGTGGCATGTCACCCACTACTAATCTTAACCACTTAATTATACAGATTTTTTAAGATAGAATTTTAAGACAGAATTCCCCTTTGAGTTCCACAGCCCCTGACTACTCAAATGCAAGTTTGTATAAATATGTTTTTAGTCTTGATTTAAAAACAGCAATTGAAGGTGCTTGGCGAATAGTGGGCGGGACAATGTTCCATAGTCTCGGAGCATATAGACTGCAAATGCACAATCACCCTTAAGCTTCAAATGAGCCCTAGGAACAGCCAGCAGTTTCTGCAAGGATGATCTCAAAGCTCGCTGTGTGGTAAAGAGAGTAAGCATACTGCCAACATACGGCCCTGACCATTAAGTACTTTAAAATGTCTCCTTAACCAGATGTGGGGGCATAACATCAATTGGAGAGTTTGTCGGCTTTGTGTTCAGCACTAAATCTGTTAATTCAGAGAGTAAGCATACTTCCAACATACGGCCCTGACCATTAAGTGCTTTAAAAACTAAAAAAAAGCACTTTGAACTGTATCCTGAACTGGACAGATAGCCAATGAAGTGAAGCAAGGATTGGAGTAATATGGTCTCTTTTTTCGGTACTAGTCAGTAACCTAGCTGCTGCATTTTGCACTAATTGTAAGCATTGCAACTGAGACTGGTTAATCCCAATATACAAAGAATTAAAGTGGTTAATTCTAGAGGAGATGAGGGCATGAATAACTTTCTCTATGTCAGAAAAACAGAGAAAAGGCTTAAGCTTTGCAAGGTTTCTAAGCTGAAAGAAGCTCCTCCTTACCACTCAGTTGATTTGTTTATCAAGTCTGAGGACCGAGTGAAAGATAACACCAAGAACACAGAAGTGTTGACACATCGGGACAAATGACCAAGGCAATTAGAGACATCATTAATGTGATGAGGACCACCAAAAATAATAACCTCTGACTTGCCTTCATTCAGCTGGAGGAAATTGACAGCCATCCACCTCTTAACGTCCTCAAGACAACTGCTGAGAGACATTAAAGAGCCATTGTCATTAGGTCTAATGGGAAGGTAAAGCTGTATATCATTAGCATAAAGATGAAAGCTGATATTGTGCTTCCTAATAATATCACCTAATGGTAGCATGTATAGTGAAAAAAGGAGGTGCCCTAATATGGGCCCTTGTGGAATGCCACAAGAGACATCAGCAGAGGAAGAGAAATAGCAGGCAGTATTCACTGAAAATGTTCTGTGCTTAAGATAAGATGTGAACCAACTCAGGGCCTCTCTCTCTCCTCTCTGTAACCCCACCCACTTTTCTAGGTGACCAATAAGTATGTCATGGTCAGCCGTATCAAAAGCAAAGCTTAGATCCAGTAACATGAGGATGGCGCAATTTCCTTCATCAACAGAAAGCAATTTCATTTTTCACCTTAAGGAGGGCAGATTCAGTGCTGTGCATAGCCTTAAAACCAGACTGAAAAATCTCAAAAATTCTATTACTACTTAAAAATGATAAAAACTGAGAATATACAACCTTTTCCAGCAAAAAAAAAATGGCAAGGTGTAACCACTGCATGTTTAAAACAGGCTGGAATGGCACCAGTGGTTAAAGAGGTATTAATGATATTCAGGAGAGAAGGTCCTAAAATATCAAATGTCTCCTTAACCAGATGTGGGGGCATAACATCAATTGGAGAGTTTGTCGGCTTTGTGTTCAGCACTAAATCTGTTAATTCAGAGATTGAAACTCTAAACACAGCTAGACCTAATAGTCTCAGTTTTTCCAACAAAAAAGTTTAAAACTGTTCACATAAGCTAGGAGAAGGATCAAGTCCAAACTCGGGTGAAGGTTTAAGTAAAGTATTAATTGTGCTGAACAAAACTTTAGGTCTGTTGCAATTTTTAGCAATGATGTTTAAAAAGTATGCCTCCCTGACGGACTTAACAGCTAGCTGATAGTCAACCAGGCAACATTTAAAAATATCAAGACTTACTTGCAGTCTATCTTTTTTCCATTACCTCTCCGCTCTTCTACAAGCTGTCTAATTTCCTGAGTGGCTGCATTTAACCAGGGCTGAACTTTTGAAGTGTTTAAATCTCATAGGAGCAACAGTATCTAGAACAGCTGAACAGTTATGATGAAAAGAAGTGACTAAATCATCCACATTATGATGAGCCTGACCATCATTAAGCGATTTTAAATTGTCTGAAAAGGCTCTGGAAAAATCATTAGCCGTGGGCGAACTAATATATCTTGACCAATGCCCTAAAACAGCAGCAGGGAAGTGCGCAGTACATGTTGAGCTAAACACTAAAAACCAGTTGAAAGCACCAAATCAAGTGTGTGACCTTGCACATGGGTGGGTTCATAAATATGCTGAATAAAACTGAAAGAATTCAGTAGCTGCATTAAATCATTGACCTGATATTTATCAGGGCAGCAGACATGAATATATCACCAAGAAGCAAAACTCTTGCCCTGGTGCTGCCAGCTTGCACAATATAACTCTGGCAAGGTTGAGTATTGCTGACTATCAAGCAACCATGTGCTTATTTTCCACAAGTTTTAAGGTCGTAGTTAAATGTTAATGTAACAGTAACTTACCGACATCATAATCTGTAATGAAAGCGCTCGCATGGTGTTTTAGGGCCACGAATAAAAATAAAAATAGTAGACTTTGAGAATAAAGTCGTAATATTTCGTGACAAAAGTCGCATTTTTAGAATAAAATCTTTATTTTGAGAAGAAAGTTATAATATTTAGATGATAATATATTACGATATTAATTACGACATTAAAGTGGGATATTACCAGAAAAGGTATGCAGTAATGTGGCCAAAGGCTTTGCAAAGGCAGCACCTGGTGTTAAATAATGGGTGTTGAGTTGTTCGAGTTATACTTTCATATCGATTCACCCATAAAGAAATACTCAGTCTCCCTGTCTTTCCTGCACATCAGCACCAGCCTGTTATTAGTTTAAGAAACGGCTGAGCAGGAAACTGTGTTTATTTAGAATAAAGAGCCAGACGGACTCGGAGGAAACTGCCTGTCTGTATTGTTGAAGGAGAATCGCAGGCAGGGTCGTCTACACGGCCATCGGGTGCTACATCTCCGCGCCATTCAAAGAGGGCATGAAGTTTCACAGACAATGAGAATGATGATCAAAATGATCGATCCACAAGGAGACAGGAGTGTGAGGAAATCCGGCGCGCTCGGCATCCTCACAGTCGCCAGCCCAGCAACCGAGACCCCATGGCAGCCCCCCACAGTTAGCACTTAATCCTCGAAATATCGCGATTTTACTCTCGTAATTTTACGTCTTTAATCTCTACATATTACGACTTTATTCTCAAAGTCTACTATTTTTATTAACAGCGGCCCTAAAACACCGTCGTAGTTATGTGTACTCAGCAACGTTACTGTGGCTTTTAGCACTCCAAAGCCCACCTGCCCCTGACGTCACGTGATGGGCGTTCTGGGGGGCGTGTCTGCATCACGACCCTCCTCGATTCACCAGCTGTGGCCCATGTCTCAGTTAAAAAAACATGTCGAAACCATGACAAGTAAATAATTCGTTTAACATAAACGTCTTACTGTGGACAGAGCGCGCATTTACAAGTGCCATATGGATTGACAAAGACTGAGACTGCAGTAACGGTGTGTGTTCCAGTGTGATGGGGTCAGTAAATCTGTCCCATCACCAAGACTGTGAAAGGACACCGGGGCATAAAAAGGGGGACAATGACTGAAGTGAAACTTAAATTATTGTAAAATGTACATAGAAGATATACTTACCTTGTCCTGTCCTGATCCTGGGGAGTGCGGGCGCTTTCCAGGGCTTCCCTTATACTGGCCGGTAGAGCCCACGGCTGTGTGTAGAAGGGGGGAGGTGGGATCCGAGAACCTGTGGGGAGAGACAGAAAAGGGTTAGGACTAAATTAATATAAATGAGTGTGATTACCGGTAATAGGAAGCTTCTTGTCATGTGTATTTTTTGTATTGTGTTTATTTGCCTGAAGTTGTTTGGTTATTGTTTGTTTTGTGTATCCCCTCACTAGCCCTGGGGAATGGTTTGGGTTAACCAGAAGGGGCGGGGCTAGGGTGTTAAGGGGGTGGAATTCATTTGAGGGGAGGAGAGAGGATGTGTCTATATGGCCTTGCGGCCGCCGGCACAACCTGGCTGACGCCTAGCCAGGAGTATCCGTAGTGGACTGCTTAGATGCTTGGAAATAATCAATTTCTGTCTTAGTCTTTTTAGTTGCACTGCAACCCGTTTATTTTATGCTTTCACTCTTTTCTTTCACTTTTTGCGTGCTTGTGTATAAATAAAACATTACGTGTGTGCAAGTCGAACTTTGGAGCCCCGCCTGATCTTTTCGAGGGGAACTCAGCCTCTGAACCATCACGCTACACATAAACTAGTGCAGTCCTGCGATCCCTACACCCCAACATTCCCACATCCAGTGCTCTGTGATTAAGAGTATTAACTCCTCTGTTTCTGGCTCGGAGTCTCAGCCGAGGTTGAAGGTGTATAGTGCGCTGTTCAGGAAACACCGGTACCAGCCAGTTGTAAAACCGGTTCGAGGTTACGCAGAGATATTGCTCGGGAGTTGTGGCCATTGGGCACAAACGGCGTATGCCGTGATAAGCCCACTTTGCCATCCGAACAGTTCCTTAGTCTCAGTAGGACGCCTCCACGTTTTCCCCTTTTCTACGCCTCTTGCATCTGTGGATAAAGCAGGGATAGCGGCAAACCTCCCAGGGCCAGGGAGATGAAAACCAGGAATAAAAGCTACTCTGTCCCTCCGGACTCTGGTCCCAGAAATCCACCATAGGGGTACGAATGCTGAGTAGCGTTTGCCGATCATATACAAGTAATAATGGAGCAGTATAAGCACACCACAATAATAAACACAACGCCACCATAAATTTCTCATCAAATATAAGGAATTATCATTAAAAATGTAAGAAAGTCATCAAGTACTAAGATATACTAAGACGTATTGTGTTTTTCTATTGCAGTTCTTTAAAGAACTCAATTCTCTACAGAACTGCAACAAAACATTTAAGTACATCCATCATCTTTCAGCACTGAAACATGTTTGGTACACTATTCTTCTCTTTTTCTGATCTTTTTGGTCTAAAAATTAAGTACCAAAGCTATAAAGTAAGAGGTGTGAGAAACAGTAAATCAGCCCTGGAGCCGAATCAACACAGAGTGAAACTAACCCCAGCAAAAAGGAATCAAGAACTAATTGTTAATGACTAAAATGGAAATGAAGAAGATTTCCTTCTTGAGAATCATATAAAATATGAGCATTTTAAAATGCTTGGAAAATTACAAATCCATTAAAATTGTACTGTACATGAATCTAAGTAAATGGAACTGCTATGATTATCAGCCAATCTAAGCTTGCAAAGATTAGCAAATAGCTAATCTTGCTAAAATCTCACCATTAACTTATTTTAGTCAGGGACAGGGCTTGTTTCAGAATGGAATTTTACAGGGGAATTCCACAAGTTTTTGAGAATTTCTGCACCATTCAGTTGTTGAGATGTTTACAAAGGCTTTTTACCTGCTATCCAAATTGACCAGTAACCTATACACTTCTTCTGGGTTTTATATGCATTTATATAATGCATATAACTATTTATATGTATTCCTATTTTATATGATGGCAGTTTTCTTTCAGTACTATTTTGCTTTATAACTCCCTGTATGTACCTCGGCCTTAAAATATAGTTTTGGTCAAACCTAATCTCGGTGTCTCTAACTTTCTGTGAGGGATTAACCATTTTAGACTTGTTCCTTTCACCCCACTGTGAACAATTCTTTGTAAAGAATTTCACATCAAACCACTCTGAATGACTTTCTTTACGTTGTAAAGAGTTAATGATGCAGAACAATCAGTGGGAATCCCCTTTTAAATAATGTCCACATTGTCACAGCTGTACATACCAGCTCCCAGCAGTATTTTTAGGATCCATACTGCTTTAGATGTGGGAGAAAAGAAATCAAACTAGGACGGACGTACATTGTCATCAGTCTTATATTGTTGTTGACTTGAATAGAAGAAAAGTTGAGTATAGCACGCTCAGACAGATGGGCTTTATCTATATCTGTTAGAATATTTCATCTGCTGTATAAAGGAACAGGTCATTTTGAAAGATCGTGTTCTTTCATCCATTCAACCATAAAAAGCCCATTTGATCCAAACAAAAAGGACAATTTTTCAAGATATTTAAAAGTCATGACTCAAACTGGAAAGTTATTATTTCAGCATTAAATCGTCCTTTTGAAGGCCAAAAAAGACAAAGTATTAATTGTCAGATGAATTTAAAGGGGCTTTCTGCTTTAAAACTAGCATATAATAAGTTATTCGTCATATTATGTTATATTTAGTAGCACAGCACACTGTTAGAGGTTCTGTGCAGGTATCTTTTTTGTTCATTAAGGTAAAAACAATGTAAATGTTCCCTCAAAGGTACAACAGTGGTTTTAAGGTCCTATTGTGTACCTTAAATAAGTTTTTCCCACGTGAAAAGTATGTATTTATACCTTTTCATAACCTAATGTTATAAAACAGAACAATGAAAAAGCCTGGAGATGAGACGGAGTGTGGTGTGGGGTCAGTACAACTTATTAATATAATTTAATGGATTTTTGGTACAATTATGTTCCCTGACTAAAGGTACTGAGGTGGTACAGTGGTGAAGAAATCCACTGATGTAGAAGCTCAGAAATACAGATGTGATATTAGGCTTCGTAGCAGTACCTTTAACTATCAGGCATTAGCTAGAGCTAGAGAGGAACGAACATTTCAAACAGTCTGCCCACATGTATCTGCCCCAAAGCACTTGTATTTTTTCAAAAGTTCCTCTCACCGTCAGGGCACATCATCGGAAGGGGTTTTCTTAGACTTTAAACCTGAAAATGTCACTAGTAGAATTATTGTGGCACTGCTAGAGGACGTAAGCAGGCATGTTCAGTAGTAATGGTTATATTTTCCTTTTTGGCTGGAGTGCTCCTTTAACCTAGAAGCCAAAATAACTTGGCTTTTGGGAAAGATTTTCCTTTAACACAGCTCTACATGCACTAAGCTATCCCTGCGCGTTGTGTTGTTTGGCCAAGAGTGGACAAACAGTCGTGCACAACATATTTGTATTTTAAGTGTCTTATGTTTTCCCCCATTTTTGTTACAGTTGAAGCAACAATTCTCCTGATTCTGTACCACTTAAAACTATTGCAAAAACACTTCAAGCACTGGTCAAACACTGACCTGTGTTAGGGATACATGCAGATAAAGTGTTCAAGATGACTATCTCCTCTGCTTTTCTAACCAAAGGAAACATAACAACGTAGTAGTAAATGCCCAAATGTAGGAGTTGCCTTGTTGTTTTGTCTACTTATTCTGTCAGTGATTGTCCCTTGAGATGCACAATCAAAACGAAAGAGAGCTTTTAGAAATTCTGTACTGTAAACAGAGATGGGCAGTAAATACAGATGGCATGATACCACTTTTTCTTTTCAGATGGGGCAGGGTAGCCTAGCACTAGGAGCAGTGAGCATAAGGTTGTGGGTTTAAATCCCAGAACTGACTGGTTGTGCCCAGACTGGGCATAGTTACGCAGAAAAATGAAAAATCTCCCGTGTAGTAGCAAAGCTCATCTAAGTTATCAGAATCTTCTGGGTAGTGCTGTGTTTACATGTTGCACAATTATGCATCCTGAGTCTTAATGTATTAACATCACACACACAGCCTCAAAAAGAAGGTCCATCTCAATGTTTAGGTTTCAACTGCAAACATTACACTGACGAAGATATGATGACTCACTTCCATCCTAAAAACATCTCATCTACAAATTTTTGTCTGAGTTATCTTTGATTTCTCTTTCAATGAGGTTGCAAACATGAGATTCATCCACATGGGGAAGGGGTCTGAAGCAAAACTAACACAAACACAAAACATGTTGCTTGCAGTTACAGATTTCCACCAGAGAGATCTGCTGTGTCTGATCCACTCGTACAAGCATAGCATACACTACACTAACACACCATCACTTCGTCAGCGTCACTGCAGTGTGAGAAGGATCCATCATCCAAATAATACCTGCTCTGTGGTGGTCCTGTGGGGATCCTGACCATTGAAGAACAGGGTGAAAGGAGGCTTACAAAGTATGCAGAGAAACAGATCGACTACAGTCTATTGTAATGCTACAAAATGCATCTACATGGTAAGTGGTGCTGATTAAATGAACAAAGAGTCTGACAAAGAGATGTCCCAAATTTGAAAATGACCAATTCAGAAATCCATCAAATGCATATATCCTCACTGTCTGAAAAAAAAACAAGTATCTCTTAAATGGCAATGTTACAGGAGACTTTCTTTTAATGTAATTTAATGTAAAGAGATTTTAAATCCAACAAATTTTGAAGCATTTCTATTAGCCCAGCCAAACTTAAATGTGACACAGTGTAAAGATACTGTTTGAATGAAGTAAAAAAAAATTGCAAAAAATTAAGATAACCGGGGGACACCGACAGCATGTAAATTTATTTAGTCATATACACTCACCGAGAGCTTTATTAGGAGCATTATACTGATACTGGGCAGTTCCTTCCTTTGCTCTCAAAACTGCCTCAATTCTTCATAGTATGGATTCCACAAGATCTTGGAAACATCCTATTGAGTTTCTGGTCCATCTTGACATGATTGCATCATGACATTCCTGCAGATTCTGTGAATTTCCCGTTCTACCACATACTAAAGGTGTTTTATTAGATTTAGATCTGGTGACTGAGAAGGTCATTGAAGAACACTAAACTTGTCATGTTCATGAAACCAGTTTGACAACTTTTGTTTTGTGACATGGTACATTATCATGCTGAAAGTAGATGTTAGAAGATGGTAAATTGTGGCCACGAAGGGATGCACGTGGTCAGCAAATGTGCTTCAAATGGGCTGTGGCATTCAAGCGATGATTTATTGGTTTTAGTGGACCCAATGTGTGCTGAGAAAACATTCTCTACACTATTACACAACTTCCAGCCGGCCTGGACTGTTGACACAAGGCAGGTTGGATCCATAGATTTATGTTGTTGGTGCCAAATTCTGACCCTACCATCTGTGTGCCTCAGCAGAAAGCAAGATTCATCAGGCCAGGCTATGTTTTTCCAGTCTTCAGATGTCTAGTTTTGGTGAGCTTGTGCCCACAGCAGCCTCAGCTTTCTGTTTCTGACTGACAGAAGTGGAACCCGATGTGGTCTTCTGCTGTTGTAGCCCATCCATCTTGAGGTTCGATGTATTGTGCATTCTGAGATGCTATTCTGCTCTCCACAATTGTACAGAGTGGCCAGTCTGACCATTCTCCATTGACCTCTCTCGCCAACAAGGTGTTTCCATCCACAGAACTACTGGGCACTGGATTGTTTTTTCTTTATTGCACCATTCTGTGTGCAGTCTAGAGACTGATGTTTGTGAAAATTCAAGGAGATTAGCAGTTATAGAAATACTCAAACCAGTCCGTTTGAACAGCCCCTCTGAAGCTGTTGGCCCATCTCCCGCATAATCACAAAATTTCATGAATGAGTAGGTGTACAGGTGTTACTAGTAAGTGCCCGTTGAGTGTATTTGAAAACTATATATTGCTATATATCAGATTTACATATGGGAGAAGCTGATCATAATGACACTGGCATTAGCATTTCCATTTCTTGTTTTAATATTTTTTGACCACGTGTTGCATTTTTCACCCAAACTGAGAGCCTAGCTCTAATTACTAGGCTTACCACTGGTGCTTAATGATGTTGAATTTTTATTATGCTTAAATGTATGTTCTTCTCCTGTAGAGCAACCAGAGCGGGAAAAAGTCCAACAGAAACATCTAAGCTAAAGCTAGGAATTTGCTGGACTTGGTGGGGCCTAATGGACTGTTTCAGGAAAACATGGCCTCAAAGGACAAAATTATGGAAATGTCATCTGTTTTCATTCAAAAATGTTATTTGGCCCAGTGATTTATGTCTAAGTAGGCCAGATATTACACAGAATGTCAGGAATAAAACATTTGTGCCTGGACTTAAGCGGACACTACCGCCAAATGACCTGGCTCACACTGGCCCAACTGTTCAATTATCTAACACTGACTCCTGTAGATAAACTGAACATTCAGAAAGTGCTGCTGCATTAGCCGTGCTGCTTCTGCCACTTTGACCATCACAACTTAGCACACACAGTTTTATATATACGTAAATTCAAAAAAAGTTGGGATAGTATGTGAAATGGTAATAAAAACAGAAAGCAGTGATTAGAAAATTCATGTCATATATTAAACTGAAAACAGTACAAAAACACCAAATTCCTTTTAACAGCACTTAGTAAATGTACAGGGACTGAAAACACTAACTAATCTAGTTTTGAAAACAGAATTTTTCTGACATTATTTATACAGCTGTGCATCCATACACAGTTGTCAAATTTTGTGCTTCATAATGCACCAAATGTTTTCAGTGGGAGACAGGTCTGGCTAACAGGCAGACCAGTCTAGCCCCTTCACTCTCTGATTACACAGCCATGCTGTAACACGTTGTCTGGAAGGCAGCATATGTTGCTCCAAAATGTTTACATATCTTTCAGGATTCCATGTGTTTTTTTGTTGCTGTTGTTTGTTTGTGTTTTGTTTTTTGTTTTTTTGCTGCCCAGGCTATCAAAAATCAATCTGCATACAATCTAGATATACCAAAAATCGGATTTGGGCTGGCAGTCATGTGAGAGAGTGCTTGAGGAGAATGGCAGCCCATTTACCAGAAGTTTGAAGCTGAAGAAGTGGACCTCCCAACAGGACAATGATTCCAAATATACAAATATCTTGTATAAATCCTCCAAGGAATGGCTCTAAAGGAAGAAATGGAGGGTTGTGGAATGGCCTAGTCAAAGCCCAAATCTGAGTCCCATTAAATTGCTGTGGCCCAAGAAGCCCCTCAAATATTGCACAGTTTAATGAATTCTGCATGGAGGAATGGCCAAAACCTTCTCCTGGTAGATGCCAGAAATTGGTAGACAGTTATCCGAAATAAAGTTGTTTATGTCAAAAGTGGGCAATAGCATTTACTGAAGCCAGGGGTGTACTTATTTTGTCAACAGTCAAAAAGACATCTTAGTTAATTTACTTTTAAATAAAGGATTGCAAAGTCAAATTTCCATTGTTTTTGCTCTATTATTTAATGTTTATCTGTACAAACTGTTTAGATGATGATCAAATACTAATATACACACATGTCAAAAAACTTAAATATTTCATTGGGTGTACTTGTAACTCTTCATATGCTTGTATTTACAAAAAGAATACGGTTGATGAGATAAAAAAAAATTACATTTCCTGGTTTTGTACTGTTTTGTTAATACATGTCAAAGTAGGTTAGAAGTCACTGCTTTCTGTTTTTATTTGCATTTGTATTCTACTATTGTCTGTTCTAGAGTCAGTTTTATTAAACACTGAGAGGGGATGCGACCTCAAACAGCTTTCTCGAATATGAGGTGTGTGTGAATGATTGATAAATGTTTGTGTTGCAGAAACTAATGTGAAACTGAATCATGAGGTAAGAAGGTCATATTCCACACAGCCAGTGTTTATCAAACAGCAAATAGACTCTCTGCTGCTTCCCCACACAGACTGAATCTGCATGCTGTGAGTGTCTACGCTACACTTCATATCACAGACTGCAGTCTCTATCCTGACTTGACCCTTACGCAGCATCTTGTTCATGATGGATGCTGCTGTTATGACTGCTTGTGCATTTCTCCTTACAGCTTTTTGCCAGATGGGACCAGTTGGAGCAAACTGTTATTTGCACACTACATTCTCTTAACCAACACAGAATGTCCATTTCCTGTCAAAAATTATCACGTCATTGGGTATATTAAAGGTGAAAAATCAGGTTGAAAAAATCAAATGGTCACAATTTTCCCCTTAATCTATATGCAGTTGATCAGTTAAGACATGGTATTTGAAGTACCACTTAAACACTTATTAATCTCTAGGTTGCGTCAGGTTCATCTATAAAAAATCTTGGTGTCACAATAGATCCCGATCTGTCCTTTGATGCACATATAACTATTACTAGAATAGCCTTCCTTCATCTCCGCAATAATGCTAAATTAAGAAATGCATTATCTTTACAGGATGCAGAAAAGCTAGTTCATGCATTTATTACCTCAAGGCTACATTACTGTAATGCCCTGCTGTCTGGATGTTCCAGCAAAAGCTTTAACAAGCTTCAGTTAGTCCAGAATGCTGCAGCCAGACTCCCTACAAGAACTAGAAAGTTTGACCATATCAGCCCAGTTCTATCAAAGCTACAGTTGTTGCCAGTTAAATTTCGCTTCGATTACAAAATTCTTTTCCTGACATATAAAGCTCTAAATGGACTCGCCTCTCAGTGCCTGAGTGAACTTCACTCATACTATGAACCATCACGCCTACTTAGATCACAAGGTGCTGGCTTACTATTGATACCTAGAATTAATAAAGTTACATCAGGAGGGAGAGCCTTCTCATACAAAGCCCCCCAACTTTGGAATAATCTTCCAGTCAGTGTTCAGGGACTCAGACACAGCCTCAGTCTTTAAGTCTAGGCTAAAAACTTACTTGTTTAGTCAAGCCTTTGGTAATTAGCTTTCCCTATTATATAAAAGGTGCAGATCTGGGGGTTCATGGACATGGAGTATTATGGTAAACTTGGAGTGTTGGTGCTGTCGTCCCGCCGCTCTCACGCGTTCACTCAAGTTTCCTGACGGTGGAGTGGAGGGACGCTGACATCTCAGGGACCTTCATGTCTCTGTTACCTTTCTGATTTCTCCCTTTTGGTTAGGCTAAACCTGCCGGAGTCTGTGCTGCTCTCTGTTAATACTGTAATCTGTGATCAGTCACTCTTTACAGAATTAACTCGCTGTGTGTTTTCCTTTTCTTTGCCAAGTTGAACAACTACCCATCCTGTGCGGTCTGATGCTGTTGCTTCTCCTGCCTTGATCAGGTGCCCAATACTTGCCAGCCTTCTGGACCCTTTCAGCCTTCTGGACCGGTTTGACCACCATTTAGCTTCACGCAGTACAACACTGTGCAAACCTCACCTTCATGAACTGGCCCTCCTGATGCTGCTGCTGCTGCATAAACTCAAACTATCTAATTGACCATTGCTCCACCTGTTTTTCCTCGTTTTGTATTGTAATATTTTATACTAATGCTGTTTGCTGTCTGGTGTCGACCAGAGGAGGGTGGGTTCCCCTTTTGAGTCTTGGTTCCTCTCAAGGTTTCTTCCTCTTGCTCTTAGGGAGTTTTTCCTTGCCACTGCCGCCATTGGCTTGCTCATGGGGGCTTGGACCTGGATTTTTCTGTAAAGCTGCTTTGTAACAACACCTGTTGTAAAAAGTGCTATATAAATAAACTTAGACTTGACTTGACTTGAAGTTGCATCTTTAGTTTAGTACTGGAGCCAGGAGTCTAATATAGTTAGGTAATGGCATTGTGAAAACTGCAGACCTAAATCATTACATATTTACCCAACACTGCAAAGCTTTGTTAAGTAATTTCAAAAGGACTCATAGGCATATGTTGTTTCTGGCATTAAATGACTTACTGTTATGTGTGAAACCAGTTCCAAAACAGTGGGGGCAGTATGTGAAATGCCAATAAAAACAGAGAGCAGTAAATTCTGTTTCACCTGTTTAAAGTACAAAAGTACAAAAATATTTGATGTTTTATCTAGCATGGACATCTCTGAGAAAGATGTCATCTAGAAGGCAGCATATGTTGCTCCAAAATGTATATGTATCCTTCAGTCTTTCAATGGCATTAATAACTTGGGTTATCCATGTCATGGGTAGTAATACCCCCCAAACCATGACAGACCCGGGCTTTTGAACTGGTAACAATCTGGAATCTTTGGCCTGGAGAGCATGACATCCATTATTTCCATAAACAATCTGAAAGGTTGAATTGTTAGACTACAATACACATTTCCACTGTGCATCAGTCCATTTCAGATGAGCTCAAGCCCAGAGAAGTCGGCAGTGTTTCTGGACATTGTTGGCATATGGCTTCCGCTGTGAACAGTATATTTGTGCATTTGTGGATGTAGCGATAAACAGTGCTTATTCACAATGAGGTCAAGCCAATATCCAAAAAAATTACATTTTCTAGTTAACAAATTGTGATTGTCGATTATATTGCTGCCCATCAATAAACATAATTTGCTGCAGCTTTGATCTACTTTCTATTCTATTTTTAGTTTATATGCTTTTTTTGAACATGACCTGTTTTTTATGAAAATCTTGAATAAAAATCCCATATAAAATAATATAGTACTAAATAACCCACCATCTTTTAAAAACGACTCCACCTGTCATTTTTATACATGTTACTGCAAATACATGCATTCATGAGTGTCACACATCCCTCTGGCTCTGAGGCACACTCAGACTCCATCTCCCAGAATCCTCTGAGGGATCACCTGACTCACGCGAGTTGATCCTAGGTCTCCCATGGCTTGAAAAACACAATCCCACGATTTCCTGGACTGAACATGAAATACAGAAATGGTCAGACTTTTGCCTTCAGACATGTATTTCACCCCCTTTAGTTTCCATCCGATCCACTTCAGTTGAGAGCCCTAATACTGACATTCCCATTGACATTCCCCGAGTACTCAGACCTCAAAGAGGTCTTCAATGAGAACAATGCCACACAATTGCCCCCACATCGCCCATACGACTGCTCTATTGATCTTGTAGATAATCCAGTACTTCCCGAAGCCTGAGTCTATCCATTAACCCAAGAAGAATAAAAAGCCATGGATACTTATATTCAGGAAGCCCTTGAACAAGGGTTCATTAGACCCTCCAGCTCACCTGTAGCCTCCAGCTTTTTCTTTGTAAAGAAGAAAGACGGAGATCTTTGTCCCTGTATTGATTACAGAGGTTTAAATCAGATTACTAAAGCCTACCCTTATTCTCTACCCCTAGTGCCAGTACCTTTAGAACAGTTAAATACTGGAAAACTGCCTTTGTGACCACTAGGGGGCACTATGAGTACTTAGTCATGCCTTTCGGCCTCTGTAACGCCCCCTATGTATCCCAAACTTTTATTTAACGATGTTCTAAGAGACATCTTAGGTAAATACGTCATTGCCTATCTTGATGACATCCTTGTCATCCAACGTCTCCTTGAAAATAATTTATTTGTTAAGGGTGAAAAATGTGAATTCCATCTCCAGTCTGTTGCTTTCTTAGGGTATGTGATCAGTTCTCAAGGCGTGGTAATGGATGATAAAAAGGTAGAGGCAGTAGTTCAGTGGCCCACTCCCTCTTCAGTTAAAGAACTGCAAAGATTCCTTGGGTTTGCTTATTTCTATCGCATGTTCATTCGCAACTTCAGTAGCATTGCTGCTCTCCTAACCTCCTTGTTGAAAGGTAATCCCAAGAAGCTAATTTGGAATATACAGGCCGAAAATGCTTTTCAAACTTTGAAAGAGACCTTTACCATGGCTCTCATACTTAAAGTTCCCATTCAGAGCACATCTGAACGTATTTTATCCACTGAGGTTTCTATATCCTCTGTTCGTTGGGAGGTCGATGATGAGATCAAGAAAGCCTTGGTTAATGTTAATGTTCCTGATCAGTGCCCTCCAGGAAAACTCTATGTACCTAACCAATTTCGCACTCAGCTAATTACATGGGCCCATTCTGCACTCACTTCTGGCCACCCTGGGGAGACCCGTACACAACAATTGTTAGCCAATCAATATTGGTGGGAAGCTATGAACAAACACATTCACACACGTTTGTAGCATCATGCTCCACCTGTTCTCAATGCAAAACCCCCAAGACCTTACCCGCTGGTAAACTAGTCCCATTACCAATACCTGTCAGACCCTGATCACACTTAGCAGTGGACTTTGTTACAGACCTGCCTGAATCTCAAGGTTATACCACAATCCTTACAGCCATTGACCGGTTCTCATGTGGAGTCCGTTTTGTGCCCTTTGCCTCTATCCCCAATGCATTTCAGACAGCAGAGACTCTGTTTAACCAGGTCTTCTGCTTTTTTTGTATACCGGAAGACATTGTTTCAGATAGAGAGAGTGATGAACCAGGAGTTAGGAAAATTCCTGAGACTCTTCTGCCATAATAACCCAACTGATTGGTCTCGTTTTTCACTATGGGCAGAAATAGCCCAAAACTCCCTCATGAGCTCAGTTACAGGCATAACCCCTTTTCAGTGTATTCTCGGTTACCAACCTCCCCTAGCGCCTTCGACTGGTGTCACGACAGATGTTCCCACAGTGGATGCCTGGATGCAACGAAGTGAGAAGATCTGGGAAGAAACTCACCACGTATTGAGATTATGCTACAAAGGAACAAAGAACGAGCAAACCGTCATTGAGGTGCTACACCCGTATACCAACCTGGAGACCGTGTGTGGTTATCTACCAAAGACTTCAGAGCTACGGAGGGAAGTAAAAAGTTACAGCCTAAATATATTGGTCCATTTAAAGTGCTTAAAAGAATCAATGATGTGACTTATAAATTAGATTTGCCCCCTCGTTACAGAATATCCCGTTCTTTTCATGTTTCACTTCTGAAACCTGTCATTGCGGAGACGTAGAGGTGACCTCCAGTACTTAGTGGGCTGGGAGGGATACGGCCCAGAGGAGCAGTGTTGGGTCTCAGCACATGACGTCCTGGATCCTGGACTAATTGCAGACTTCCACAGTCAACACCCTGAAAAACCTGCTCCTCACCCTAGGGGTCGTCCACGAAAGGTGCTCCCAAGTTCACTTCCCGATCGTCTGTGGGGTCGTCATAGACGAACCCCGTCTGTCGCAGCGCTGGGTCTGCTCCTGTTCGGATCTCCGGTGGTGAGGCCACCCTGGACTCTTTGTGGGGGGGGTTACTGTCACACATCCCTCTAGCTCTGAGGCACACTCAGACTCCATCTCCCAGAATCCTCTGAGAGATCACCTGACTCACGCGACCCCTGACTCACGCGACCCCTGACTCACGCGACCCCTGACTCACGCTCCAATCAGCGCTCACAGTGTCCTAAATACTAACTCTGTTTACCTGTGTTCCATGTCACATGACTTGTTTAGTTTAGTTTAAAAGCCCGGACTTTAGCTTAGCCAGATTGCGAGGTATTGATTCTCTTGTAGAACTACTGAGCATTTCTCCTGTGTTTTTGTGATTGCCTTTTTGTGTTTGGACTGTTTTTCTGGATTTCTGGTTTTTCCCTTTTGTCTTTGCCCTCTGGTTATGGTTGCGATTTTGTACCTTTTTGCTGTTTTGGATCTGACCCACGCCTGTTCACTGACCACGATTCTTGTCAAACCCTTGGATATTAAAGCCTCATCTTTTGTTTTTACCGCAAGTGTCTGGCCCTTTCTGTCTCGTTACAATGAGCTTCTTCTGGTGTAGATTGATGGAGACATGCATGTTAATAGTGCTCCCAGCTGGAGAAACTTAAGACTGCAAGTGATTTCCAAAGCCATACACATATGCTTTACATAAAAAAGAGTGTTTTCCGTCGTTATAGTGTAGTCACTCTGGAAGTCAGCTATGCATGCCTTTGTAAAAAAAAATGAAGTTCTACATTATTGCAATTTTCATAATTTAGCTCATCTAAACTAACAGGACACTTAAGCTCTACTCAAAATACTAAAGTAAATTGCACTCTGTGAACATGGTCTAATGGCTAACAGCCCCATAATAACATAAAGGAAAAGCAGTAGCAGGCTGATTTTTTCCTGTGACCATTTTTTGTCTATTTTTATAGATAACAGTATATCATACAGTATCAGAATCCACATAAGCAATTCTTTTCGAGATTACATAACAACCTTGTGGGAAATATGTGAAGATTTAATGATACAGTTAGCTCAACGTTAATTGGTGGAATAAAAGCCTTCATTACTTGTTAGCTATATTAGCCTTGTTGCTCCAGTTCGAAACTAATAAAAGCACCAAACGTCTCATCTGATTGCCTGCACATCTTGTTGACATTTGATTTTTACTAAACTACGGGCGCTTATCCTACATATGTCTTGAATTTAGTGGCCTTTTCACATATGGGCCATTTCAGCATCTGAAGTGGACTTGCTGAGACATGTTTTTTTTTGCATATGTGAACACCTCAAACAAACTCAGGCACTAACAGCCCCAAAAATAAATGTTTGGTTTGTTTGTAGTTCGTTTTGTGGTTCGATTGATTGTGCATTGTAAAAACAAAATGGCCCCGGTCAGCTTTGGCTTATGATGAAGACATTGAGGTTTACCGTACGCACACAGCCACAGTCTTCCAGCACTTCAGCAGGTAAAAACAGATCACCAATGATTATTTATAAGATTCTATTCAGGATAAAGCCTGCTTGTGATCTGTGACAAGACAGCAGCTCTGACATAATAAAGCGGTAATATGCGAGAGCCTGTGTCATTTTACCATGTTAATGACTCATGCAGGGCGCGCACACGACACAGTTTTAAGCTGTGTTTACACTGAACGCTGAACGAATGAAAATTCAAATGACTCGTGCTTATGGAAAATTTAAATTGCAAATGTGGATATTTCATTTCACTTTTTGGCAGGATATTTGTGCATATGTTTGGAAAAAGAAATGGCAAAAAGAGGTTTGCATTTACGTTTTATTTTTAATTTTAATTTCTTTTTTGGCTGGATTGCCTCCCATAATAAGTGAACTGTAAAGAGTAGGCAGCATTCTCAGGTAAATTTGACCATTTAGGTGGCAAGAGGAGCTACCAGACACGCCTGATGCTCTTCTATTAGCCGCGCTGAAACGATTGGCCGACGTGCATAGCGCAAAATTGGAAAAAAGACAGAGTGTCTGCTGGTGGGTTCCATTTTCAGCTGTGCTCCTCAAAATCTGCGTCTGCAATAAAATAACAAATTTGAAAGAGCAGCTGTGAATTTTCATCCATTCAGCATTCAGTGTAAAGAACTGAGGTCATTTGCAGTTGGTTCCCTTTCAGGTTCACTTTAACAGAACTCAGTTCGGTTCATTTAAAAATAACTATGTGAAAACACTGTAAGGTCCATTTATTATCTTTGTGTGGTTTTAAGTATCAAAAGCAGTCATAATTCATTTTTGTACATAACTATTTTCCAACCTCTCTTGATCCCTTAGAATTAAACAGGCTGTTATTGTTACTGTACCTTTAAGCCTGATATGTGAGCTCTGTGCTGATTGGATGGCCTCATTCAAGAAGCAGCCTGCACTGAAACACTTCTTATAAATTCAGCGTGAATGAGCAGGGCTAAACTGCTGCATACTGAATAGGTGGATTTATGTAAAGTTGTATGCAAAAGTTTGGGTGTCCCAGGCAAATGACATGTTTTGTTGATTTTCTAAGTGAAAAAAAGTTAACACACGTTCTACAGAGAATTCTTGTACGCTTCTGCACAATTACTGTTTATTTGCAGAATTTAACATATTGGGAGAAAATAATAAATAAGAATTATGTAATAAAATGAGCAGAAAATGCCATATGTAAGGTCCCTGTAGAAGATATGATGATTTATTTTTACTCAGAAAATCCACTCTTAATTCGACAGAAGATATTTCACAAACTACAATGTATCAATTAGCTGGATAACTGAAGCCAAAACCTGAGGACTGTCCAATAGGACTGTTCTTCAGCTCTTCTCCTATTAGACAGGCTTGTTTTTTGTGACAACCCAAAAACATTAAATTCAAAAGAGGTTGTTTTTGCAGTTTGTTTGGCTGTTGATTCCATATATGTACTGGGGTGTGAATTGTATATTTTCTATTATATTAGGTCTTTAACAGACCTAAATGATTAGTCAATGACTATGCAGCATATTAAAAGTTCCACTAATCACTGACCTGAATTAATTTCCATTGCCAAAGATTAGCAATAGCCTTACATTATAGTGATGACAGTGCCATAATATTACAAAAGGATTTTGAGTTGGCGGTTTCAAAACAGCAGAACTCTTGTTCATTTTTACCTAACTTCTCACATCAGAGCCATGACACACTCCACCTGAGGCATCACGAAGCAGCATCACACATGAGCTCAAAGCATGAGTGCTAATGGAGTACAAGTGTGAGTGAAAGAGCAGGCAGTGACTGTACGCACACAGCACATTCACACTGCGGGCTAAAAATGGAGACGCCAGTAACATCCATCAACCTCCAGAGGGCAGAGATGAAAGGATTACAAGCCACTGTACAAAGAAGATTTCAAGAGCAGAATTATAGAGGCCATACCACAAGATGCAAACCAGTCATCAGCAGTAAGAATCTGAAGGCCAGATTGAAGTTCACAGAAATACATAGATGAGCCACAAATGTTCTGGAGTTTTATGTACAGAAGAGACCAAGATTAATCTCTACTAAAGTGATGGAAAGGCCAAAGAAAGGATTTGCTCATGATCCAAAACATATGAGCTCATCAATTCAGCACGGTGGAGGTAGTGTCATGGCTTGGGCCTGCATAGCTGCTTCTGGAATGAGCTCAATAATCTTTATTGATGGAGTAACTCATGATGGTAAGAGCAGAAATGATCAGCAGAATAATTTACTGAAGTGATTCTAAATAAGCAACTCATAAGCCTGATGCAGTCATAGTGGAACACTGTGTTCTCACAGGACATAAGATATGAAATTAAAAATATATATTACAGCTGCACAATGTGACATTTGCTAATGATTAGTACAATATTGATATTGCAGGAGTCTGCAGTATGTAAATGAGTGTCTAATGAGACATCCTGACCAATGCGTGTTTTAATTCAACAATAGAACACTTAAGGTCATATATTATTGTGAATAACATCATGGCTGTGAAGATGAATACAACTGATCATCAACATTTTTATACACGTTTTATACTTTTATACAACAATACTGCAAATTAAAGGAGCCCCAAATATTGCCAAACATGCTTTGATTTTAGCAATTCCTTCTGGCAAGACAATTTTTTTTTTGCAATGTATATTTTTGCAATGTATGAAAATGGCTAAAAAATCTATTTGTTAAATATATTATTACAATGTATTTATTTGTATTTGTTATAATATTTTTTCAATTTTATGTAGTTTTAACAAAGATTACAGGTATAACTAAATATATATGAACTTAATGAATGGAACCAATTTTGCATTTTGTATTTCAAAAAAACAAGATATTAGATCGTAACTGCCTTTTCAGTGTATCAATACCTATAACACTTGCTTTTGCCATGTTAAAGGTTCATCTGCTAATATTTGAAATTAAGATACTGAAATACAAATTAATTTCAAAAGGTATCCAAACAACATTAGACAATTATTTTGACAAGTATTTTGGCTATCTACCTTTCAGATGTATTTGATAAATATATTTACATACATTTAGTTTTGTATGGTACATTTCTATGTGTAATGTTCTCCATACGTTTTAAAATAAATGTTTTAAAATAAATGTTTTAAAATAGATTTGGTTAATATGGCAATATATTCTAAAAATACATTACAGTGATTCGAATGTATTTCAGCATGTGTGTGCAATGTGTTTGAAATGTATTTCAAATATACTAAAATATATGTCCATATATTTTTTGCCATATGGGAGTACATGCATTTTCTCTTTTCATATACACAAATGTAGAAACTTACTAATGGTTACCCGCAGCACAAGACAAGCAGTTACTTAGTAACCAGTGCTCAGCGGAATGGAAGGATGAGAAAGTGAAAGAGAGAGAGAGAGAGAGAAAAATAGAGAGAGAAAGAGAGGTGGAGAGAGGAAGAGAGAAAGATGAGAGACCGAAAGCAAGAGAGAGAAGAGACAGAAAAATTAAGAGAGGAAGAAAGAGAGAGACAGAATGAGAGAGATTGGAGAGAAAAACAAGAATGAGTAAGAGAATGAGTAAGAGAAAGAGAGAGAAAGAAGCACAAGAGAGAAGGATGAGGGAGAGAAAGGGAGAGCGAGAGAAAAAAATGAAAGGAATGAAAAAATGAGGGAAAGTAAAAGTGAGAGGGAGCAAGAGAAAGAGAAGGATGAAGAAAAAGGGAGAGTGGAAGCGAGAGAGAAGAGAAAGAAAGAAAGAGAAAGAAAGAAAGAGAGAAGGAAGCAAGAGATAGAAGGATGAGGGAGAGAAATGGAGAGCAGAAGCGAGAGAAAAGAGACTTTGACTTTTTAAACCCCTTTATTAAAGCATTATTGATTAACTGATCTTACATGTTAGAGTAAGGAAAAAGCTAATTATTTTAATAATAATGAGGATCCACAAAGAAAAAAAGATTCACCAATAAAATACTATCACACCCGTATCACTAACAGGTACAACATTTTGACCAGCACACCACTTTTTCTTAAAACCAGAAATATTATGAGAACTTTGATAAAAAACAAACACAACTCTAATGTGTGATTCCACTAAGGCTTGGAACAATTTTAAAACATCCTCCGCCTGCCCTTCAGACACCAATTAATTAATTTTTGACACAAAACCATTCCTAGGTACATCACAGTGAAGGATCCTCCATTGGAGGTCTTCTGAACGTTTTGGCAAGGGGGTTTAGTACAGGAGCCTCCATTAAGGCAGACCCTTAAGGGCAAGGGGGGATGGGCTCTCCATTTGGAATCACATCTCTCCTTCAAATCATGGAAATGAAAAGATTTAACACAGCTCTGGTACAATGCCTTCTTACCAGATGTTGAGACCCATGCAACCCATGGAGAGAAGTCGCCCTTCACTAACCCAGGGTTCAAGAACAGAGGGGCTGACAGATAACTATGGAAAGGACACTTGAGCCAATCCACCAACCAGGGCACCAGCCACAAAAGCATTTAAAGGTGGAGACAAAGGAGCTTTAAGAAGAGAGAGACCAAGAGAAAGAAAGAGAGTGAGAAGGAGAAAGATGAAGGAGAGAAAGGAAGAGTATAAGAGAAGAGAGAGAGAGAATGAGAGAGCGAGAGAGAGAGAGAGAATGAGAGAGCGAGAGAGAGAGAGAGAGAGAGAGAGAGAGAGAGAGAGAGAGAGAGGGAGGGGGGGGGAGAGAGAGAGAGAGAGAGAGAGAGAGAGACATAAAGAGAGAGAGAGAGAGAGAGAGAAAGAGGAAAAACATGATGGTGAGTTTAATTAGTTGTTAGAAGAGCAGATTAAAGCCCTGAAGTGCTCTCAAATGTCAAACTATTGTATGGGAAATGAAACAAAGGACAGGCAGCATCAATTTTATAACTATGAAGCAAATAATCTAACAGCAAACAAGTAGAATATGGATAAGAGCACACATAGACTCTTTCCAAATCTTCCATATAAACATGTGGAACCAGGGACTCTATTTCCAAATTTATAATATTGCTGAGTGCTCTGAAAGACCACAGAGTAGACCACTGTTAATAGAGTGTGGAGTATTAATTTGGATAAGGTTATGCAGGGTGTTCATTTCCTGCATCATCTATCTTGCGACTTCTCTGGAGTACAACGTTGAGTGAAGGGCTTTACTGACACACTGCAGTCTCCATTTCTCCTCCAACTCCACCACTCACAGCCAGCACCTTAATAAATAAACCTGATTAGTGTCCATTCTCTGCTAAAGTTTAAGAAAAAAGAATGGTGAGAAATGTGAACTAGTGTGAATTAGACATTAGACACAATTACACACACACATACACATATATATAATATAAATATAATATATATTACAAATATTGTTTCTTATTAGATAAATACAGTCAAGTCCATACATATTTAGACACTGAGCATATTAGCATATTAGAGTTGAAATAAAATTAATGAATATGAGCTCAATATGCAGACTTTCAGTGTTAATTACATCCACATTATGTGAAGGTGTAGGAAATTCAACCATTTTCTGTAATATATATTTTTAATTTCATATCTTATGTCCTGTGAGAACACAGTGTTCCACTATGACTGCATCAGCTCCCCTATTTTGGACAAGCTTACATAATCATTAATCAAATTGTCATTTATTAACACTTTCTTGCAAATCCAGTCAAAGACAGTTTGAAGTCTGGAAGTCTGGATTTCTTCCCCGGTGTCCTCTGCCAGGCCTTTAACTGCAGCTGTCTTCAGTTCCTGATTCTTCTTGGAGCATTCAGTTTTATCTTCAGTAAGTGAAATGCACGCTCAATTAGATTGATGTAACTGACTTGGCTTTTGCAAAACATTCCACTTCGTTTTCAAGTAATTGTCCATCTGCATTGTGAAGTGCCATCCAATGCGTTTTCAAGCATTTGGCTGAATCTGAGTAAATATACAAATATAGCCCTGTAGACTTCAGAATTCATCCTGCTGCTTTTGTCAGGGGCACTAGTTCCATTGGCAGTCCACACCAAAATACTACTTCCACCATGCTTGATATGTATATATACTGTATGTTGTCCATTTAATCAGCTCATCTGATCTTATAGGCTCACTTTATAGTTCTACAATTACAGATTGTTTTCTATCTGTTTCTCTGCACATCTTTTATCCTGTTCTTCAATGATTAGGACCACAACATACACGACCAACACAGAGCAGGTATTATTTGGTTGGTGGCTATTTCTCAGCACTGCAGTGATACTGTTGTAGTGGTGGTGTGTTAGTGTGTGTTGTGCTTATACGAGCGGGTCAGACACAGTAATGCTGCTGGTCTGTAACAGTGGCATGGGCAGAAAAAAAATTTGGTACGCCTGTGAAAAAGTGGGTAGACCTACTTGGTACATACAATTTCCAATCATGCTAATGTTCTGCAATGTCATTACATAAGGCAAATCCAAAGAAATCAACATGACTGAGATCAAATCAGACAGCTGAGATTTTCAAAAAAGCCAAACACATAGTGTTAAGGCAAGCATGTCTATTCATGTCTTACTTTTGATTCACTGAAGTAATGTTGAATATTCGCTTTGACATTTTCACAAAGCATGTTTCAGCTTTTGTAGTAAAAGAGCACTGTAAGTTCCAAATTCCTAGAAAACTGACAACTGGTGACGTTGGCTTTGGATGGGTTCAGATTCGGACAGAAAATGACATACTCTATGGGATGGAATCTCACTTTTAAACATTCCCAGTCACACGATTAAACCACAACTGGAGTTTCAAATTCAAACACTGGCATGCTGATAATGAACTGAAGGCTTGAGGCAATGGCATATTGACACTGTTTCTGAGCAGTGGTTGGAGGGTTGAAGAAAATAAGGCGGAGCTTTGCTGAGTAAGTAATGATTTGATTGACCCTAAGACAAGGGCAGCGCTCACAGAAAATGTCAAATTTCATTTTCTTAAAAATCAGCTAAATAAATCTTTTTTTCCTCATTTGATTGGGTGGGCTTGTGATCAATCATGGCTATGTTCTTGGTCTGTAATTATAGAACTGCAAAGTGTACCTGTATGGTAAAAGGAGCTGATGAAATGGACAAAGAGTATAAACACAGGGAGGAGTACTTAATGAAGTGGCTGGTCAGTGTATTTAGAAACACATATTACAAAGACACATATGAGGCTGTCTGAACTAAATTAATAGAGTCTGATACTTGTGTGTGCGTGTGTGTTTATTTATTGTGTGATATGGTCAATCTCTGTTACTTAAGAATATGCTGCAAGGCAGGAGTTAAGTTCCACCACCTTCTGCCTTTTTAGGTACAGACGACGTTGCTTTTTTGTTTGAGTCAGTGTATTTCTTTCTCTCAGGTGTGATTTGGTTGATTCTGATCAGATTTGTTGTGTTTTTTTTTCTAGTCCTGAGCCTGCTTAGTGTCAGTGTGTGTGGGTGTGTGTTAGTGAGTGTGATGAACTGTGACTCAGGACAAGCTGAGTCTCTCTCTCTCTCTCCGTCTCTCTCTCTCTTTCGCAGCGAATATGAGAGGCTTCCTCGGAAAAAGTCAGATGAGATGCTGGAGTATTACTTTCAGAATCAACACATATTAAAAGAATGCTACAGCATTTTTCAGTCAAATCCTTATTAGCTTGATCTGTCCTGTATGGTCAGTTACCACAGACACCAATAATTTTTTTTTTTAAACTTGAGCTGCATGGTTAACAATGCTAACAAATACTAGAAGTCAATAGTCACATAAATCTTTTCTGTAAATACATGCTCACAAGAGGTGTTGTCTAAAATTGCTGATATAAGGTGAAGATTTGTTTATTTTCACCCCATTTCCAAAAAAGTTGGGATGCTGTGCAGAATGTAAATAAAAATAGAATGCAATGATATGCAAATCATGTAAACCATGTTTTTAAAGGAAAATAGTAGAAAGACAACATATCAAATGTTGAAACTGAGAAATTTTATTGTTTTTTGAAAAATATAAGCCCATTTTGAATTTGATGCCAACAACGTGTTCCAAAAAAGTGGGGACGGGGGTTTGTTTACCACTGTGTTGCATCACCACTTATTTTAACAACACAATGTAAGCGGTTGGGAACTGAGGAGACCAATTGCTGTAGTTTTGAAAGTGAAACGTTTTCCCATTCTAGTTTGATATAGGGTTTCAGCTGCTCAACAGTTAGGGGTCTCATTTGTTGTATTTTTCATTTCATAAAGCGCCATGTTTTTATTGGTGACAGGTCTGGATTGCAGGCAGGCCAGTTTAGCACCTAGACTCTTTAATATGGATCAATGCTGTTGTAGTACATGCAGAATGTGGTTTGGCATTGTCTTGCTAAAATAAGCAAGGCCTTCCCTGAAAAAGACATCACCTGGATGGCAGCATATGTTGCCAAAACCTATATATATTGTTCAGCATTGATGGTGCCTTCACAGATGTGCACGTCACCCATGTCATGTGCAGTAATTCACCCCTATACCATCATGAACATTGGCTTTTAAACTGTGCACTGATGACAAGCTGAGTGGTCTTTAGTCTGGAGGACACAGTTTTCATGATTTCCAAAAAGAACTTAAAATTTTTATTTGTCGGACCACAGGACACTTTTCCACTTCCCCTCAGTCCATTTTAAATGAGCTCAGACCCAGAGAAGGTGGCAGCATCCCTGGATCCTGTTTATATATGATTTCTTCTTTGCTTCTTTGAGTTTTAACTTGCATTTGTGGAAGCAGCGGCAAACTGTTTTCACAGACAGAAGTTTTCAGAAGTGTTTCTGAGCCCATGCAGTGATTTCCACCACAGAATCATGTCTGTTTTTAATGCAGTGCCACCTAGGGCCCAAAGATCATGGCCAACAAACACTGGTTTTCAGCCTTGTCCCATGCATACAGAGATTTCTTAGATTCTCTGAATCTTTTAATGTTATTATGTACCGTAGTTGATGAAAAGCAAAAGTTCTTTGCTGTTTTACATTAAGAAATGTTATTCTTGAATTGTTGCACTATTTGATCGTGCAGTCTCTTACAGAGTGGTGAACCCCTCCATATCTTTACTTCTGAAAGACTCAGCCTCTCTGGGATGCTCTTTTTATACCCAGTCATGTTATTGACCTGTTGTCATTTAACCACTAGGTGTTTTTTTTAGCATTATACAACTTAACCAGCCTTTTGTTGCCCCGTCCCGAATTTTTTGGAATGTGTTGTTGGCATCAAATTCAAAATGGGCTTATATTTTTCAAACAATATGAAAATCTCTCAGTTTCAACATTCGATATGTTGTTTTTGTACTATTTTCAATGAAATATAGGGTTTAAATGATTTGCACATCATTGTATTCTGTTTTTATTTACATTTTGCGCACAATCCCAACTTTTTTAGAAATGGGGTTGTATTTGCAGAAAGCATTTGGGTGACTATTGTCTTTTGGTGTTTTTTAGCTATGTTAGCCTTGTAGCATCAGTTCTAAACTAAAAAAGCAAAATTTGGATAGCAAACATGTTTTTTCTGATCGACTTTATCATGAGTAAGTGAAAAAATATGTACATTTGATTTTTTGCCATAACATTCCCTTTATGAGGTAATGATTTGCATTGGTTGGTACCTACAGTCAGTACTGGGCTTACTTAACGAGAAATTTAGAAATGGTTAAAAGAACACATTGACATACATAAAATCATACAAAAAAATGCACACTTACTGTATTAATGTTATTTTTTAAAATTCTGATATTTATGTTTTTGCGAGCAAATAAAATCACTGCCCAGATAAATAGCTTTTTAAATTGAAATTTGAATTTTGCATCTGAGACTTTTGCACAGTACTGTATTAAACTGTCACCTAAAGCAATACATGGCACATTATTTAATTGTTAAATATTAGTATTTATTCCAGTAGTGCAATAGTACTTCTAAGCTGAAATCATCATTTTACTTCAAAGCAACATTATGCAACAATTTTACCTTAAAATGACAATAACTTCTAACAGGGGGAATGGCATCTTTGTTGTTGCCACTCCAGCCCTGCTACAGCACTATGTAACTTTGGAGGAGTGGGCACAAAAGCTCTCGTGAGAACTGCTTAATGCTTTATGGCACCAATGGTCTTCAGCTAGCTCGGTAGACGCAAGCTGAAGAAGCTCTTCCAAACATGGACATCATGGCAGTGGCTGCGAAGGGACTGAAGAAGATGTTGTCGAAAGAAGCGAGGAAGAGAAAAAGAGAGAGTGACCAAGCAAGAAATCAGAGAGCTAAAAGAGCTAAAAGAATGCAAGATAGTCTCACGGCTAACGGGAAAACAACCAAAATCCGACAGCAGAGTGTTTATCCCTGCCAGAGTTATTTATGAACAATTGCGACGTAGACTGTATTATTGGCATCATCCCTGTCTCACAGAGTTTTGTAGTTTTTTTGGATGATAAATGTCATGTAACCTCAGTCCCATTTCAGGCTAGCATCCAAAGAAATAAATTCATCTTACACTAAAAAGTTTGACAATCTTGCTTGTCTTTGTCACTTCCGGTCGAACGCCATGATGTGAGGTCGCGAAGTCTGTAGCTCTGCAAACGCTTTTAATTTTTCATTACTTTTGAGTTGCACCGTTTAAATTTATTTTACTTAGAATCCTCGACACCACTTGCTACATTAATTTCGCACCTAATTAGTGGCTAAACTGACAGGAAAATGTCAGGACGCGAGGCTAGGGCCCAGCGCCGAGGACATGCTAACGAGAACCCGGGTTCCACTTCAGACGATGCTGCAGCTAATGCTAAAAGTACTGATGCTGAAATGTCCTCATCGGAGGAACGGATAATGACAGCGATTGCGGCACTGGGAGTCAAGTTAGACATGCAGAATGAGACTCTTTGTCAGGAAATAACAGCAATTCGCCAAGAGCTGCAGAACAAGGTAAAGGTCGTCGAAGCGGCTAGCTCTAAGCAAAATGAACGCATTGATGAGCTCCGGGAAGCTATACAAGTAGAGCACCACCCTGTTGGAGCTAGAATCAACCGTTAACTTTTTGTCAACTGAGGTTGCGACTTTGAGAGAGAAGTGCACTGACCTCGAAAGCCGGAGTCGCCAACAGAATATTCGACTGGTGGGAATACAGGACAATACGGAGGGTCCTCGGCCACGTCACTTTATTGCCGATGCCTTACAAAAATCCTCGATCTTCCTGACAAACCGCTAATAGACCGAGCACATCGCACCCTCGCCCCGAAACCCGGAGACGGAGAGAAGCCTAGAGCATTCGTTATATGGATTCACCGTGGGGATATGAGGGACGACCTGCTCCGTAAAGGCGGGTGTTTCTCTTCCCAGATTTTCCTCCGGAGATAGCCAAAAAAAGAAAACGGGTGCAGTTGAACCCGACCCAGTGTAGTAAAGTGTAGTCTATTTTGTGGACAAGTATTACAACCAGAATTGTATTAATGTTTGGTAAATAGAGTGCATAGCCCGGGTAGCTATGCGTTGTGTTTTCTGGTTAGTTAATGCACTAATATTTGACCATAAGTATGACTGCCTAATTAGACTTAATTGCGCTTTTTTATGTTCATGACGTTTTTCTTTTTGTGACCATGTTTGTCCTCCATCTCATTTAGATGTGATTGATACCATTCACTTTTTTCCCTTTCTAATTAAAGAGTGGTGTAAGTATGTAAGAGGGGGTCACACTCACTGTTCTAATGTTTTGCTAAGAGTTTTTTTGGGCACAGAGTATTAGAAGTAGCCAGTAATTACCCAGGCTAAAGAGGAATTTCTGAGTTGTGGTTCATGCACTCCAATTTGGGGGAGTGTATGGGGGCGGGATTCTACACTTACGTGTTTTGTTTTTTTTTTGTTTTTTTTTGTTTTTTTCCTTTTCTTTTCTTGTCTTTCTTTTTTGGCCTGCACATTAATCTATTGTATAAGCTCCATGGGAAACCTTCTGTGTTATGACTAAAAAGGGTATACAGTTTACTACTTGGAATGTGAAAGGATTAAACCATCCCATTAAATGTAGTAAGGTACTCTCCCATCTTCAGCACCTTAACACAGGTATCGCCTTTTTAACTGAGACCTGTTTGCAAACTTCTGATCACGTGAGAATGAAGCATAAATGGGTTGGTCAGGTCTTCCATTCAAAATTCCCAGCTAAGGTTAGAGGAGCTGCAATTTTGATAAAGTAATCCCTTTTTGCTCTTCACAAATTATCTCAGATCCCAGTGGGCGGTTCATTATAGTAGTTGGGAAGTTATATAATTTGAATGTTATATTGGCCTGTGTTTATGCTCCAAACTATGACAACCCCAAATTCATTAATAGGTTTTTTTCTTTTCTACCATGTCTGCATACCCACCATTTGATACCATTTGGTGGGGATTTCAATTGTGTCTTAAACCCAGCACTCGACAGATCTTCAACTAAATCTTTTTCTAGCTCCAAAACTGCTGAATTAATACATTCATTTCTAGACAATTACGCTGTTTGTGACCCAAGGCGTTTTCAAAATCCCACCAGAAAGGAGTTTTCTTTTTTCTCACCAGTACACAATACATACTCACGAATAGATTATTTTTATTGACAAGGCCTTATTACCCAATGTAAAGTCATGTGAATACAATAGTATTGTTATTTCTGATCATGCACCACTCATGTTAGAACTGGACATCCCTGGAAGACCTGACCAAAGGCCATGGAGATTCAACTCCCTATTCTTATCAGATCCCTCTTTTGTTTCATTTATTAATACTCAGATAGATATATTTTTGGAGACCAATGCTAAACCTGACTGTTCACCATCTTTACTATTGGAGACCTTAAAAGCATACTTGAGAGGACAGATCATTTCTTTTAATGCTTCATTGCATAGGGCATGTACACAGAGACTATCTGAATTATCTAGCTTAATTCTCAGTGTAGACAGATTATACGCTTCAGGCCTTACACCAGATCTATATAAGAAGAGACTACAGTATAAAAGTGAATTTGACTGTCTTTCCACTGGACAGGTAGAGCAGACGCTTCTTAAAGCACGGGGTGTGATTTATGAATATAGGGGACAAAGCCGGTAAAGCCTTAGCCCACCACATTAGACAAACATCGTCTAATCAAATGATTTCCCAGACCGACACTGGCTTTGGACCTATTAGTGATCCACATAGAATAAATGAGCAGTTTTTCATATTTTATTCTAATTTGTACTCATCCGAGTCCCTATCTGATCCTGCTCTTCTAGACTCCTTTTTTTAAAGGGTTGAATATTCCAGTGGTAGATCGGGATTCAATGACGAGGCTGGAGGGCCCTCTTACTCCGGATGAAATCAACTTAGCAATTAAGTCCATGCAGAGTGGGAAATCTCTGGGACCTGACGGCTTTCCCGCTGAATTTTATAAAAAAAATTTCTCCGAAACCGTCCCCTTCACTGGTATCAATGTTCAGTGACAGTCTAGAATCTTCTCACCTTCCTCCAACACTCACCCAAGCATCAATATCTCTGCTCCTGAAAAAAGGCAAAGACCTCCTGAACTGTAAATCTTATCGTCCAATAAGTCTCCTTAATGTAGATGTTAAAAATTTAGCTAAGTGTCTGGCTTTACGCCTGGAGAATGTTCTACCATCTTTGATAACCTGTGATCAGACTGGATTTATTAAAGGACGGCATTCTTATTTTAATTTTAGACGCTTATTTAATATAATTTATTCAACTCCCCCTAGGCTGATTCCAGAAGTGCTAAGTTCACTTGATGCAGAGAAAGCTTTCAACCGAGTGGAGTGGGACTACATATTTTATGTTTTACAGAAATTTAGCTTTGGTTCAGTTTTCATATCTTGGATTAAATTGTTGTATTCTTCTCCCCAAGCATCTGTCCATACAAACAATATAAATTCACCTTATTTCCCACTTGGACGAGCAATTCGTCAAGGATGTCCGCTTTCTGCGTTAATTTTTGTGCTAGAAATAGAACCACTTGCCATATCCATTCGTAACAATGGAGACATTAAAGGTATACTTAGAGCCAGATCTAAACACAAAATGTCCCTATATGCTGATGACATTCTTTTATATGTTTCTGACCCCCTTAATTCTGTACCACACATCCTCAGTACACTTGATCAGTTTGGTAAAATTTCTAGATATAAATTGTACATTGATAAGAGCGAAATTTTCCCACTCAGTAAGACATCCTATCAGCTCCCTTTGAATACTCTGCCATTTAAAATCTCTTGTGATAAAAATATAATAATGCGCAAAGCCTTGTTACAGAGACCAAAAATATGAAATATGCAGAGGAATGGCTCTACCTAACTTCCCGTCATATTATTGGGCAGCCAATTTTAGGGCGTTGTTGTACTGGTTAAAGGTTAATGGAGAGGTGGAACGCCCATCCTGGCTAGATATAGAATCTAAAAGCTGTGGTCCTTCATCTCTGTCTGCTCTGCTTTGTTCTCCCCTACCATTGACTATACCATTCTATTGTCAGAACCCAGTTGTCAAAGGTAGCCTGAAAATTTGGTCGCAATTCAGAAAATATTTCGGTTTGTCCTGCATGTCTTTATCAACTCCAGTAGTTTCCAATTGCTTGTTCCCAGCTGCACAAGGTGACTCCTCTTTTCAGAATACAATGTGAAGTATTACTGGGCAGCTAATATTCATAAATTAACATACTGGGTCTCAGCGTACTATGAGAGAGGTGGATTGGTGTGGGCAGAAATGGAACAGCATTTTGCCCATCTTCTTTAATGTGTGCCCCATTACCACTCAGTAAACAGCATCTTACAAATAACCCCATCATGAGCAGCTTGCTACAAATATGGTCCTAGTTTAGGACCCACTTTAAGCTCAGACAAGCTTTGCCCTCTCTTTCATTTGCTGCAAATGTGCTTTTCTCACCCTCACTTAGGGATGCAGCATTTAAGTTTTGGTACAACAATGGTTTAAAATGGATAAAAGATCTTTTTAAGGACAGTGTCCAAGTGAGTGTCTGAACCGGACCTGAGAAAGAGAAGTTTGCCTGGTGTGATGGTCGTCTGGGCTGAAGAGTCCCATTTTCTCTTACATCATGTGAACGGCCAAATAAATATATGCTGTTTGCCTGGGGAAGTGATGACACCAGGATGCACTGTAGTAAGAAGACAAGCCGGTGGAAGGACTCTGGGCAACGTTCTGCTAGGAAACCTTGTGTCCAGGCATTCATGTGAACATCAGTTTGATACATGCCACCTACTTAACCTTTGTGTGGTGTCTGTGGGACCCATTTTCAATGTGTACCAAAAGAAAAAAATATGCAATTTATTATTATTTCAACCCCAGATTCATTGGCATTTGCTCATTTTATATGAAGAACATACAGTATATATAACACATTTTCAATGACTTCACACTGTCCCCCCCCTACACAATTCTATTACACATGTAGTGTTTGGGTGAACCCGTGGGGAATAACAGTGTGGAGGTGCTGTGTCCCTTCACTCTGTTCTCCTCCTCCATGGCCTGCTGTTAGTGTGTGTGTGTTTGTGTGTGTGAACACCACACAAGGGTTAAACTTGCGGACCAGGTACACCCCTTTATGACAATATTTTTCCCCAATGATGAGTATTCTTTCAGCATGATAAAGTGCCCTGCAACACTGCACACATTGGTCAGGAATGGTTTGAGGAACAGGTGTTGCCCTGGCCTCCTAATTCCCCGGATCTCAATCCAATCGAGCATCTGTGGGATATGCTGGATCAACAAGCTTAATTTGTGGTGGCTCCACCTCGCAATGTACAGGTCTTAAAGGATCTGCTGCTGATGTCTTAGTGCCAGATACCACAGGGCACCTTTCAGAGGTCTAGTAGAGTCCATGCCTCTTGGTTTGGAGGCATGTGGAGGACCAACAGCATATTAGGTAAGTATTCATAATGTTTTGGCTCATCTTTCTATATGCAGTATGTAATATTGATATTGTAGTGATTCACTTTTCTTACCATGTATCTTCTTGGTAAACATCTTGCAAAAGAATTTAGGGAAATGCAAAAGATAGCTTTAAATGTTCCACATTGAATGACAGCAACAAATTTGACTGAGGCAGAAAGTGAGCTCAATTCTTCTTCTATTGCCTCTGTTTTTTTGTCATTTACTGTGGGGGGTGACTGGATCAGCTCATTTAGGGGGGAATTGTGTGGGATTTGCAATGGATTGGTGAGATGGCACTTCATTTTCTTCCTTTTTTTTTGCTGGTACTGCTGGCGGTGAGTCGTTAATCCTACTGAGAAGTGTCCCTGGAGGTAGCATGATGCATTGTGTTTTGAGACAAATATTGCTCTGTGCTCTATTCACAGCTCAGCATTGACATGCAACTTGACGCTGCAGTTCACAATAACAAGAGCCTGCACAAGAATGTAATTGCCACAACACACCATATTGACATATTTTTGAGAACAGAAGTCAGGTAAAACGGGCAGACATTGCTCTGTTATATGCATGTCAATGTACGTAAAAATGACATCCCCATTACTCGCCTTTTGACAAACACCACGGAGCATCATTCTTCAACCTCAGGTTACCCATAGTTATACCATAGAGAGTTTATAGTGTACAGTTAATAGTATAAAGACATAGTATAAAGTTTATAACATAGAGTGGTTATTTAATAGAGAATTCCGTTACTCTATTTATAGCATAGTTTTATATGAGTTCATAAGAAAAAGACAGTTTATAGCATAGTTTACATATAGACAGAGTTCATAGTATAAACACATTTTATAGGTTCTTTAAGGGTTCTTTAGTAAAGGGAACGGTTCTGTTTAGATCCATGAGTTCTCTATTTCATGCTTAAATTGTTCTTTGCGTGGTGAAATGGTTCTTCAGATTGATTGAGAATGTATTGTATATGAACAATACACACTTAAAAAGATGGTTTTTCAAGGGTTCTATAGCAAAGAAAATGGTTCTATAAAGACCTGTGAACACTTTGCAGGATTAAAGCATTCTTTGCATTGTGAATGGGTTCTTCACATTGATGGAGAATGTACTGTAAAGGTTCTGTATAGCACCAAAAAGGGTTCTTCTACTGTTACAAGCTTGACATCATGACAATAGAAGAACACTTTTGGGTGCTATATAGAACTGTTTTCAAAAAGGTTCTATATAGAAGCTTCTACAGCACCATTCTCCATCTGTCTAAAGAACCATTTCATGATGCAAAGGACCCTTTAATCATGCAAAGGGTTCTTTGACTGTTCAATGTTCTAAATAAAACATTTTGCTTTACAAAAGAACCATTGAAGAAACATCTTTTTCAAGAGTGTATATGTTTAAAAACTCCAGCAGCACTGCTGTGTCTGATCCACTCGTACCAGCGCAACACACACACTAACACACCACCACCATGTCAGTGTCACTGCACCACCCAAATAATACCTGCTCTGTGGTGGTCCTGAACCATTGAAAAACAGGGTGAAAGGGGGCTAACAAAGTAAACAGCTGGACTACAGTCTGTAAGTGAAAAACTACAAAGTGCACCTATAATGTAAGTATAATAATTAGAAACAAGTGAAGTGGCTGGTCGGGGTAAATAAACTTGCCTTGCCATAGTATAGTATATAGAGAGTTCATAGCACAAAGGCAGTTTATAACACAAACAGAGTTGCTTACATAAAGAGAGTTTATAGCATGAAGAGTTCATAGTATGAAAAGTGTCATAATAATTTAAATGAATTAAAATGTATGAATATCAAATTTCCACATGGCTACAGACAGGTACATCCATGAAAATGGATATAGTAAATAAATATTGTCATTAGTGTGTTCCGATGGTAGATATCACCAAATGAAACAGAAGCATCATTAGCAATGTGCAGGCTTTAATTACAGATGACTGTAACAGGCGTAGATAAACCATGGCGATATTCATCATCTTTTCTGCTGGAACCACAGGCTGCAGACAAAATAAACATTTATGTCTTTGTAGTTAAGTACACTTTTTAAGTACTTTTTAGAAAATGAAAGGAACGTACATATTCACCAATTAACAGTGAAAAGTGTAAAAATGTAGGAAGAAGAAGAAGAAGCTCTCTGAGGCACTCTGCTTATGTAAGATCTTTTCATTTCATTATCTCTCCATTGCAAATGTAATTATTTAATCCATTACATCCTCATCTCCTCATTTTCTCTCCCCTTCCTACACATCTATTTATCATTTCCCCAGCTGCACTGAACACATTCGGCAACCTAATAGCTGCTGTAAGACAACTTTTATTTTGTAATGCTGGTAGTTTTGGCGGTCCTTCTAAAGGAAAAAACTGGTAGTCTCTGACTTCACGTTAGGAATGACAGAGATGTTGATATATTAACTGCAAGCTCCTGCAGTTGTGGTAATGTTGGCTAGTTTCCCCAACGTTTATATACGCTGTCTCATGTGGTAAATATATTTAGAGGATTTTTATCTATGAATAAGGGGGTTTTTGCGTTAACAGTTTGGGCTTTGCCAAAGAAAGCGGCTGCCTCCGTTGATGTTAGCGGCAGCTAGCGAGCTAATGCTAGGTAGCTAGTAGGTAGAGAACCTGCAGTAACTTAAATGGGAAAATGAAACTCGCTGTGTTGGCTGGCTAGATATAGCTAGCTAAAGTTAAAATGGTAGTTGGAGAAACTATTTAGTTTTACTGAAATAATACCTGTCATTGTAGTCAGTTTGGTTATCCACTTTCATCCACAGGGTCGTTAATGCACTTATTGTTCTGATGCGCCGTTGTCTGTAACTTGCTGGCTTTCGTCTAGGTAACGGTAACGTTGACTGTTTAGTCACAGCAGGTGATAAAATTAGGTGAATATTGTTTTTCTTTACTGCAGGTGGTTGATGTGAAGCCATGAGTGAATTCAGGATCCATCACGATGTCAACGAATTGCTCAGCCTCCTTCATGTCCGAGGAGGTGATGGGGCTGAAGTGTATATTGATTTACTGCAGAAGAACAGAACCCCATATGTCACCACTACAGTGTCTGCACACAGTGCTAAGGTAGGGATCGAAATGTTAAATGAAAGAGGCAATTTCCACCTTAGAAAGGAGAATAAGAAGCTGTGATCTAGTGTCTCAGAGTAGAGCCTCCCCTCTTTAGATTGCAGCTTGTATGAGAACTGTGTTCAGCTGTCTCTGTTATGCAATTTGAGCAGCATATGTATTGAAAAGTACTGTGAAGTGCTTTACAGTATACCATAACACTTTCATGAATGGGTAGTGTAACATACTACCTAGGGCTGGGCAATATGTATAACAGTATTTATTGTTATTAAGATGAATTATGTCACAATGAGCATATCATGGATGTCATCAATACTAAAAAAAACACTTTGCAACTGCATGTTTGATTACAAAGACAGAATTATTAGTAATTGGATTTAGTACAGTGCAGGATGAAAAACGTTGATGGTGGTGATAGGAACTAGGTGCAACACAATTATAGCCATTTTGTTTATTGTCCAAAATGACCAGTGAATGTTCATGCATACAAATTTTTATAGGTAATTTTGGTAAAATAGTGGTTAAGCTGGGGAAAAAAAATTCTCAAGGGACTACTTTTGCCTTACAACACTCTGCATGTACATCTCTGTCTTAAATTAATTAAAAAAACCTACTATTAAAAACCTTATCTCAAAACTACTTTTGTCTATGTCATCAGGCTGCATATTTGTGACTATTTCATGTAATAACTTTCTGTGAGGGAACTTTTAGAGGCATTAATCACTGCACACGTTTGGTATCATCACCACTGGGAACAATTCTAGCTCATTAAGTTTCTCTAGAGTGATGTATTTCACATAAAACCACCCTGAATGTCTTTGTTTACATAAAGATTTAATTATGCAGACATTTTGAAAAATTGGAGTTCCTCTTTAGACTACAGATGCATCGAAATTGAAGTTCATGGCTGAAATCGGAACTGAGGACACACTGGGCTGAAAAGAGAAAAAGCTGACAACAAGTAAAAAAGTTTACATAAAATAAGCATACAACAGCAAATCGTTGGTCATTTAAGGCGACCAGTTTAAAGCATTTAGTTGTTCTCAGAACAAAACCTTGTATCTCAGAAAAGCTAATTTACAAAAGAAAAAACCTCCTTAAAATTTATTGGAAGTCAATGGAGAAAATATTTATTCCAGGTAATTTTGGAGTAGGTTTATTGGTCTTTTCATCTTGATATTTTGACACAATGTAAAGGGCAGCTGGCATTGTGAAATGTTATCAAAAATGGAGGTTTAGTCCCAACAGCAACAAAGCTGTTTGAACTGGTCTGCGCTGAAATGTTAAAGGAAGGGGGGGGGGCGGGTAGGTGTTCTAAATTAGGAATGAGGAAGCGGCCATCGGATTAGCTGTCGGGGCAGGACAAAACCAGAAGCTAAAAGTGATAACACACAGGAAAAATAAAGCAAAACACATTTTACTGCTAAATTATGCTTATTATGTTTCTAATTTCCAAGAATTGCAAAAGGTAGGCTACAGAAATATCAATGTGAAATGACAAGTGACCTACTTTTCCCACGTTACTCATCTTGTCTATTGCAATGGCAGCAGCAGTCGCAGGTGATGACAGCCTAGAAAATTTCATAATACATGACCTTATTCTGTTGATATGTTTTTGTTCATTTTTTATGTACATGAAGGATATCTGTTCGCATTCATGAGAATCTCCAGTTCATAAGTATTGTCCAGCTGTACCTGTACATTTGTATTGTCTCCAAATGTGCGTGTTAGCCATCTGAAAATAATCCCCTGGAAATATTAGTATGACAGAGAGTTTAAGATGGGCTGTTGCACGTAGCCTCCAATACAGTCAGCCCTGTGATCGGTCACTGCTGTCGGAACAAAACCTCATATCTCCAAAATGACAACTTTTTTTAGTCCATTCATCATGAAATGTATACATAATGTAAAGGGCAACAGGCATTTTCAAATTATGTCAAAAACTGAAAAACGCCAAAAATGGAGATACAAGGTTTTGTCCTGACAACAGCGATATATATATATATATATATATGCACATAGGACAAACAAAAAGTTCCAACATATATGTGTGTGTGTGTGTGTGTGTGTGTATATACACACACGCACACACACACACACACACACACACACACACACGCACGCACGCATATAGTTATAGATATAGATAGATATACTGATCTAAACTAGAGTTTTGCTTTGCATTGTTTTTTTAAGAAGTATTCATACGAGTTAAATTAAACCACTAAAATTGTTTGTAACCACATGAAATGTTTTTTTTTAGGTTCAATTGACACTTGTTTTTGTTTTCTTTTTTGTTTTTTTACAATGAATGAAAAAGCATTCATTACATTAGATACATTAAAAACAATGGTATATATTTATTGTATATGAACAAATTAAGTAATAGAATGTAAAAAAAATCCAGTTCTGTACATTATCTAGCAAAGAAAAAAGTCACAGATACTGTAAATGCTTAGTTGATTTGGTGTGCATTATTTGGCCACATTTTGTCATCCACACCTAATGTCCTGTCTTGCCTATATATGTATAAGTAAGCACTTGCTTTTTATGTTCTGAGCCCATAACATGCTGTCCATTGTGAAGAAAATTCCAGAAATGACCCCTTTTTATAGTTGGTCACCTGGGTGGGAGTTGAGATGGAAATCAATTGTAGTATAGAAGTAAACAAGCACAAAGGAGGAAAGAGAAGACATTTGGAGAAACAGTTGTATTTGTTTTTTATTAAGTATGTCAGTATTTCTGCTCACACGCTACCAGTTTCTACCAGATGCTACCAGAAATCTAACATTAGTGATCCACATGCCACCGATCTGTCTGCCAGTTATACACAGTGTGTTTAACCAAAATAACTCTCTGGAATATCACCGCTCTCTGGCTGTATAACGCAGCTCTCGGGCTGTTTAATGCAGCAGTTTACTGCAGTGATGGGGATGCACTGCCTGAGATAAAGACAAGCTATGCGAGACATTTGATTGACTATTTTGTTTAGTAGCTCATGCCATTTGCTTGATTAGCTTCATGGCTTATTATAAAGTTTATAAAAAACAGAGAATGCCAATGATCACTTTCAGTTTTCACACAGTTCTGAGCCAGGGATGAATAAACTCTAAAACTAAAACAGCAAGATTCAGCTCACCACATATTGTGCATTATCAGTGTTGCAAAGGCCTGTGAAACAATAATGATTGACAAATGTTATATTGTGCTGTTCTTGTACAGAGCTAAAAAAAAAAAAAGAAATGACACTTTTTTTTTTAACCAGGATTCGAGTCGATGATGATTCTGGGTTCATAATTTGGTATTCTTACAATATTTAGATCAAAATTTGAATAAAGAAAATGATGACTATAATCATGTTATTGTTAAGTACTAATGCTGGTGTGAGTTGAACGGTGCTGATGTTTGGTGTTCAAACCATGCAATTACATGAGATGACATTATAGAATGTCTTTTTGCAGTAAGATGTCACAATTTCACAATTCACTGTTACATCCCTGTTTTTTACAGGTTAAGATTGCAGAGCACTCTAAAACACCGGAAGACTTTTTGAGGAAATATGAAGAGCTGAAGTCAAAAAATGCACGCAACTTGGACCCCCTTGTTTATCTCCTTTCAAAGCTCACTGAAGATAAAGAGGTGCTCTGAGTTAATCAACTTTTGCTTGAAATTGTCATTAATTTACACATGAGGACTAGTTACTGCTGTTGGTTTGTTATATTGCAGCCAACCTGGATTATGTGCTTTTTTCTCCAGACTCTGAAATGTCTGCAACAGAATGCCAAGGAGAGATCAGAGATGTCTGCAAATGTAACATCAAGCAGCACAACGTCCTTCAGTATTCCTGCAACCAGTACCAAGATGTCAATGCAAGAGTTGGAGGAGCTGCGGAAGAAGCTTGGGAATGTCACAGCCAGTGCCAGTGTTCCACAGGTATTTACTTAACAGTCCTCCCTAAAAATGAAGCCATCTCTGTTCTCTAGAGGAGCCAACATCATGTTAAATTGCAGGGACTAAACTTAGTATTTCTTTTACAGTCTGCTGAAGTTATTCGTAAGATGCTAAGAGACAGACACAACAAGAAGAATCCCACACAGCCTATTCCGGTGTTTCCAAACTGGGTGTATGATAGACCAGCATTGATTGGAGACTTTATCACCAGCCCTACACCAATGGGGGATCCAGTGGTGGCAATTGGTAAGCTCAGGAACTTTCAGGGTCAAGTTTTCCAGACAAGGTTTTAGTCTAGTCTTGGACTACACAACATTTTGAATGGAGAGTCTCCACTGAAAGGACAGTGTAGTCTACAACTAGGATTTTCCCTAGTCCAGGAAATGTATGTGTAGGCTATAGCTTGACAAATTGATGGCAAGGCTATCACTCTGACATAGCCAAAGACTGACGATAGCTGTCCTCTCTTTTGCGCGCGCACACACACACACACACACACACACACACACACACACATACACATACATTCTTTAGTATTTCTCTGCAATCATCACTGTTGTAATAAAACCTTGTTTCTCTGACATGTAAACTTTTCAGGAGAAGAAACAAATGTCGATGCAAAAAAAAGTTTTAAATAATTTTTGACAATTTCTATTGATCCATTTATCAGTAAAATTCCACTCACTGTAAAGCACTGTTGGTGTTTTCAAATGATATTTATATTTTTTAAGATGTGGAATTTTTGATGTGACGCTGGCAATATACTGCTATTCCTGATAGCTCGTACCTGTGCCAGGTTAGCTTTCACTTGGTTTTTAGCTTGCCTTATTAAGTTTCTGCGACTTTAACAGAGAAACCAGGGGGAGAACACAGTTTTGTTAAAGCTGTGTAGGTGGGACAAGCAACATCAGCCTTGTAATTGGTGAAGGTAAAGCTTCTGCAAGATTTAGACAGCCCAATTTACACTGAAAGGGTAAAATTGTGGTGAAATACATCTGCCATTTAGTAGACACAAGTTATTCATAAGACATACTTTGTGTACGTATATTGCGTTCCCATAAGAGCAAAGATAACCTAATTAGAAAAAGAAAACACTGACTTAGGTTCTCTGGAGCTTTAGACAAATTTGATTTCTTATTTGTAAAAATTGGCAGCTTCTCCCAAGAGCATGTATAAAATACTAGACTTGATGCACGTCTGATTGTGATTCAGTTATCTGCATAATATTTTGTTGCCCACACATAGCTGTTGGTTCCATTTAGTGTCTAAATGCTTGATGCTGTGTGCGCCAAGTGTGACAAAATATCACATCTGACTATTTTGCCTGAAGTTGGCGATTCTGGAAACAATATATGTATTTTTTCAATTGGTATGTATATATTTTTTAAAAGTGGAATTTTGAATGTGATCCTGACAATATACTGCTATTTTTGTTGCTCACACGTGTGCTAGATTTCACTTGGTATTTAGTTTTTCTCACTAAATTTCTCTGACTCAAACTGATAAACTGGGGCAACACAGTTTAGTTAAAGCTGTGTAGGTGGGACAAGCCACATGAACCTTGTAATTGGTGCGGATAGTGTTTATGCAAGCTTTGCCCAAGATTAGGACTTTCATCAAAATGAAGGTATCTGTTCTCTAAATAGCCTTGTCATTTTTGTATAATGTTGTTTGTTCCTCCGTATAGATATCAAAATATGGGAAAGTCACAATCCTTAATTCTGATGTGTTCACAGGGACAATGCCGCTGCCTGTCCAGGAGCAGGCTCTGGTTGAAGACTTGCTGTATGTGCTCGTTGGTGTGGATGGAAGAGACGTCACAGCCCAGCCTGTGCTTGGCAGGCAGAGTCGCTCTTTTATAGTAGACCCTTCTCTGGACATGTCTATTAAGGAACTTGTGAACCGTATACTGCCAGTGGCTTCGTGTTACTCTACTATCACACGGTTAGTAGATGAGCCATCAGTCACCGATAGTTTCCCTCCAGCACGACTGTGATAGTTGTGTTGCAGTCTGTCGCAGTCCATGATCTGAATCAGCCCTGATATGTTGTCTGGCTTTAGAACATTATGTAGCAGCGGGAGGTAGATGCTTGTGGGTTTTTATTTTTTTTAACCCAGGGTTGTGGCTTGTTTAAGTGACAAAGCTGTGCAGCAGCCTTATGCATACAAAATGGCTTCCCTCACAAAAATGAACAGGGGCTTGAAAGATTTTTATGTTATGATTATGTCTGTTACTAAAAACAAAAAAGACAATGCATAGCTACATATCAGCAGCATTTAGGCTACTTTACATGATTAAGCTTTAGCAATTTTATTATTTTAACAAGAAGCTTTCTAGGATGCAATATAACAAGTATATACAGACATATATACAAAATATAGACATTTCATCATCAATCAGTATTTTGATATGCAAAGCACTAGTAGTGCCAGATTTTAAATACAGCCATCAAAAGCTCTTTGTACATATGTATGTATGTGTGTATGTATTATTATATAAATAACAATATTTATCCAGTTAAACAGGATTAATTATGCTTTTTGTAATGAAACAAGCAGTTGGTCAGTGGTCTTTAAGTAATGGTTATATCCACAATATGCTCAAACAAGCATATTGTTTATCACAATAACATTTATCACAATGAAATTTCATTATATTGGCCATCTATAGGCTTTAAACACATGTTTCATTAAAATCTATGGTAAAAACTACTAAATCATACCAAAACAAAGTTAGCTTACATGTTTCTGTGCTAAAATAAAGCATTTATTTATTTTCCCTTGTTTAAGCAGGCACGGCAAGTAATGTGGTGTTTTTGGGGACGCTTGATAATTTAGGAGAGTTCTGAGTTCGGGTGATAAAATATTGATGCAGGCAATGCTCAGTATTACAGCAGGGGTGCGTCAGCCTCTGACTCAAGAAACATCTTTAGGGTTAGACTTATTTTTTTCAGTAAGCAAATGATAATTCCCTAAATCATTGTTGGCTTTACATAGTACAGTGCATTTCTAAAACATTCTGGAGTGTTCAAATTACCTTTGAAAGTATATTATCTCATGTTAAGCTCTGTTGTTCTGTATTGTGCCTGAACTGCCTATTCAGGTTCACTGAGGAGAAATCTTCCTTTGAGTATGGTCAGGTGAACCACGCACTCACTGCTGCGATGAGGACTTTAATGAAGGAGTATCTCATTCTGGTGACCCAGTTGGAGCACCTGCACAGACAAGGCATGCTCTCCCTGCAGAAGCTTTGGTTCTACATCCAGCCCACCATGCGCACCATTGAGGTCCTGGCCTCCATTGGTATGCCTGCGTTTATCATTAAATTGATGATTAGTGGCAATGTGCTCAATCAGCAAAGACATGTTTTGTGTCTGACGTTTTCTTCTTTAGTTTTCTACTGGAGCTACAACACTAATGTAGCTTATCACACTTTTCTCAGTCTTGCGTTAAGTTATCTTAAACACAGACGCATTATGATATGCTGTTAGCGCCAAACCGGGCAAAAGTTCATTGCATACCTGAAAATGGTAGTAGGGGCTATGTTGAAGCCTGAGTTCTGTCTGTATTTAGTCCATTTTTATAGGGTAACATATTTTGGCTGATAGACGGCAGAGGTGAGGAGAAAATTATGTATATTTGTGAACAAAGAACTACTTTTACAACAGTATACTTGGCAATTTTCACCATTATATTTTAGCATTTGACCTTCAAAAATCAAAAGTCATTCTTAAAATGAGCTAGTGAGACATTTTCAAACTGTAAGTCTTGCTTTTGGAAATAATGAGTGTTGTGCCATCTGTATTTAGGCTGATGTGTTTGACATACTCAAGTAGCTAATAGGCTTCCTCCTTTGTTCTGTCCTGCAGCCACTTCAGTAGAGAAAGGAGAATGCATGGGGGGCTCAACATTAAGTCTGCTTCACGACCGCACCTTCAACTACACTGGGGACAGCCAGGCCCAAGAGCTGTGCCTCTATCTCACCAAAGCAGCCAGCGTTCCGTACTTTGAAATCCTGGAGAAGTGGATCTATCGGGGAATCATCAAAGATCCGTACAGGTACAGAAAATATTGGATTTTTTTACAGCCGATATGTACATATGATATATTTTACAATTTCCTTTCGGTTGGTTTAATTATTAATCCTGCTTATTGAAATTGTTTCATCTATTATTTATGTTTGTCCCCATACCCTGAGGTGGCTTACTGGATCATCATTTCTTATTTTAGCAGTGTTTGAAATATGCTTTAATATGAGAGAGTGCTAAATCGTATCTTCTTGTTTTGGTAGTGAATTCATGGTTGAAGAACATGAGCTTCAGAAGGAGAAGATCCAGGAGGATTATAATGATAAATATTGGGATCAAAGATACACCATTGTGCAGCACAAAATCCCATCTTTCCTTCAAAAAATGGCAGATAAAATACTCAGCACGGGTGAGACTAAATGTCTATGAACGCTAGAATGTCTGTATTCAAATCATTAAAATGTAAACAAAGTATTTCAAAGTGGTTAAGCTCCATTTCTTAGCATGTAAACGTAACTCAGCAGGCGTCACTCTGCTGATTTCAATGCTGTATTTAAGTGCCAGTATTAGAGCCGATACTGATACAACACCACATACTGAGTTAAAATTGTTCACACAATGGTGATAGGAACCAGATTTCTGAAGGCTTTCTGAAGACTTATTACATGAAATGGCTATGAATACCTATTGTTTTACAATAATAAAATGTTTTTGTCCATTTGTTGTAAGGCAAATTAGTGCCCAAAGAAACTTTCAAAAATGTTTTCAGATTTACCACTATTTTACCATTGTTGGCGTACCATAAAAAAAGATTCACTGGTCAGTGTGAATAATAACTAAAATGGATGTATTTGCATTGTAGTCATTGTTGCCATTGCGTCCTCTGGTTCCTACCACCACCACAGTAATGAAAGTCAGTAAGAAATGTTGGTAGGTTTTCCTACAATTAACCATTTCACATTAAACCACACTGAATAACTTTTTCACCTAAGTGATTAAATTAGACCTTGGATGACCTATTAGTGAATATCTATTAGTTAAACTCTTTCTCAGCAAGGAATCTTAATTGGTCTGTTGTGGGTTTTTTTGTTTGTTTTTTTTTTTGTATTGTACTTTCCCAGGAAAGTACTTGAATGTTGTAAGAGAATGTGGACGCGATGTGACCTGTCCAGATGCTAAAGAGGTTCTCTACACATTGAAAGAGAGAGCATATGTGGAACAAATTGAAAAAGCCTACAACTATGCCAGTAAAGTCCTTCTGGACTTTCTTATGGAGGAGAAGGAGCTGGTGTCACGACTGAGGTAAACTTTCTGCATACTGATAACCTGTATTAGTGTAGCCTAGGCTTAGGCTTAATCTGCATATGAGACATAAACCCCAGCTGTTTCAGCTCAGTGCAAACAGCAGGTGGCTTCACATAACTTTCTTTTCTGTGTGTATTTAGGTCCATCAAGCACTATTTTTTAATGGACAAGGGAGACTTCTTTGTGCACTTCATGGACCTGACGGAAGAGGAGCTGAAGAAGCCTGTTGATGACATCATCCCTCCTCGGTTAGAGGCTTTGCTGGAGCTAGCTCTGAGAATGAGCACAGCCAACACAGACCCCTTCAAAGATGATCTAAAGGTACACTACTTAAACATATTTGTCTCTGCCTAAAGGTCTGCCTAAACCAAATTTAAGTAATTTAATATTCCTTGCAGCATCATTAGCTATTAGTTATAAATATGACTTCAACGCTTTTATATGCCATGGAAACCATGTATGAAATTTACAAACTGCCATTAACAGTCTGATTATTAGTCCATTTTGGTACCTGTTCGAAGTAATAATGCTTTGAAATGTTCCTGTTGTTCTCCAGATCGACCTGATGCCCCACGATGTCATTACTCAGCTGTTGCGGGTGCTGGCCATAGAGACAAAGCAGGAAAAGGCCATCATCAGTGCCGACCCCACTGATGTGGCTCTCAGTGGCCTGGAAGCTTTCTCTTTTGACTACATTGTCAAATGGCCACTGTCACTTATAATCAACAGGTAAACAGTTTTATAAGCTGTGGTTTCCAACTGCCTGCTGTGTAGTAGATCATCGTTTGTTGTTGTTTTGAACTGTAAGGCTGACTACATACTAAGATCAAAACTATTATTCCAGGAAAGCTCTAACAAGATACCAGATGCTCTTCAGGCACCTGTTTTACTGCAAGCATGTCGAGAGGCTGCTGTGCAATGTATGGATCAGCAACAAGTCAGCCAAGCAGTACTCATTGCACTCTGCTAAGTGGTGAGATAAAACCCCAAAGGGAGGGTGGGTAACATATAATATCATTATTGTGATAAATTACCTCACAATACCACTTTAGTTTAAGACCAATTATAGAGTATCACTAAAAAATAGCAACAACCAGTAAATTGTAACTGGCAGAGATGGCATATCAGTACTGATGGTTATTGCTGTTAGGCCAATATCAGCAGGAAATGGTGGATCGGATCTCGGAATAAAAGAATGAATCTGATGTTTTTATGATGAATCTGGTCTTTTAACAGATCTTGCCTGAAATAGCACACACTCACTTTGTGTGATGTGATATTAGCTGTGTAGTTCTTACTGTGGTGTAGTTTGGTGTAGCATGATAGCCTACTTTTAGGTAGACATGCACTGATATGGGAATTGTAGGCTGATGCGATCAGTATTATGATCAGTCAGTATTTTCATATACATGTCTGCTGATACTGATGCTGATACTCAAACATGTGTGAAACAGGACTAAATCTACCTGGATTGGCATTACAGAAAATGTAACATTTGTGTATTTAAGGTTACAAATGCAGTAATTTCGGCTTCGCAGCCGAGCTTCGCCTAAACGTTCTGTTCTTCCTGAGTAAAATAAATACATCCATTATCAGTTTGAAAACTCGATCAAATGTAAACATCTGTCCAATGGTGATATTTTCAAGAAATTTTCACCTTAACAATATTTTTTTCTGGTATCTCACTAGTTGGAACAGACAAAAAGAACCAGCAATGCAACATTTGAAAAAAAATAGTATACAAATGATTCTGTGACACGCTTGTGTTTCACACTGCGTATGTTAGACAATGTTAAATAAATGTAATTAAATAAGGATAAGGTGTACAGTACACCCCTACTGTAAGGTGTACAGTACACCCCTACTGTACACCATTAGTAATGTAAGTGATGCAATGTAAATTATTTACACCAATGAGTCTTTGCATTTGGCAGAAAAGAGTTTTGAATTAGTGAATGATTTACCACAATCTGACTCTAATCATGAGAGAGAGTGTTATTGTTTAAACCATAAAGCTAATAAAAAGAGCTACCTTCTACCTCCTGTCTGAATATAACTGACTGTCTTTTCTATCCCTGAAATGTAGGTTTGCTGGTGCCTTCGCTCTCAGGCAGCGCATGCTGAACTTTGTGCAAAACATCCAGTACTATATGATGTTTGAAGTCATGGAGCCCACATGGCACATCATGGAGAATAACCTGAAATTGGTGAGAACAGCACACAGATATCAGATTCTGTTTATTTTGTAAAGCACTGTGACCATTTACTAACATTGTCTTCTGCAGTCTCTTGCAGAACATAATAAAAGAGGGTGAAACCTTAAAGAAAAATGTTAGTATGCTCATTTTATCCTCTTTGCAGGCCTCCAACATTGATGATGTGCTTTGCCATCACACCAGTTTTTTGGATAACTGTCTGAAAGACTGCATGCTGACCAACCCTGAGCTCCTGAAGATTTTCTCCAAGCTCATGTCTGTCTGTGTCATGTTCACCAACTGCATGCAGGTGTGTAAATGAGAGAAATACAACAGCCAGGTCACAAGGTCATTGACATAGGCTACGTTCACATGACAAGCCTCATTGCTTAAATCTGTCTCAGATCTGATCTCTCTGACCTGATGGTTCACGCTCGTTTAGGGAAATGACTCATCTGTCATTAATGTGAATGAACTGGCGTCCTGAAATTTCAGATTTAACCCACATGTGCACATCCTAATCAATAATGTCACATTAATGAATCATGTGTGTCATAAACAGTAAATAAATTAACGAGCAGAACGAGCCTTTGCTGTGAGGTTAATTAACTCTTAGCTGTTCATTATTAAAGTAAGAATTAACTTCAGGTTCGGCGCTGCTGCCATGGTAACGCTGAATGATGGCACGCGCAGTGGGAAAAAAAACACATGAATTCCAATCTAAGCGTTCTCATTAAGATTGCATGGCCACAAACTGGATACGTATCCGATCTAGGACCACAACTGAAAGTGACTCAGGTCGGATTTGAAAAGATCAGATTTGAAAACATCAGATCTAAGTCACATTAGGGCAAAAAATCAGATTTGTGCCACTTCAACCTGGTAATGTAAACATAGCCATAGAGGCCATTTCAGAATTCTTAAAGAGCACTACAAGTTGAATTTTCCTCTTTAGTCTGTCTGATTATAGATATTGTTTTGTTGTGCATTCTTGCTTTTATTGTGTATCCTGACATGTTGCAGTAGTTGTCTTTCAGCTTGTGATACTGACAAACTTGTGTATTGCTCCGTTTTCAGTGTTTCCCAACCCTGTCCTCAGGGCCCTCCTCAAGGTCCACATTTTTCCTTTATCCCTGTGTGTTGTGACTTAGGTTTGAGCAAAAATATTGATTGTCTCGGGGGGCCTGAGGACCATGTTGGAAACCACTGGCATAAAGTATTCAGGGGTAGGAGGGGTGGAACTGCATTACATTACATTACATTTTTGTGATAGCAAGGGTGCATTTACAGGACAAATTAAGGCAGTTGTTTAGTATTCTGCACAATATGACAAAATACGATATTGTAATTGTATTATTAGTTACACTTAACTGTTCATTTTATCAGGTCCACTTACTATATAGGTGTGCTTTGTAATTCTATAATTATAGATTGTTGTGTTGTGCAAGAAACCATAATTAACAGAAAATTATGCAGAAGCCACAATGACTGAATATAATATACATTGTTCAGTATTTAGTGTCCATTCCTTGCCTTTATTACAACGTCCATTCTTGCTACCAGTCTTTCAAAGAAATTTGCAGGAATATTTTTCCACACCTCCGATGTTCAGTCTTACAAGTTGGTCGCATTTTCTGCTTCACACAGTCCAGATAATCCCGAACACATTCAAGGACGTTGAGGTCTGCCAGGTCTTGCACCCTTATCTCATTTTTTGGAACACTAGTTTTGAAAACTCACTTACTTTCACCTTCCTTATCCAAATGGATTATTTTATATCTAATCTCCTCAGAAATCAGCTGAAAAAAAGGGGAAAATCTTCATGCTTTATTCAGTTTCACATAAGTTAAGAGTGATTTGATTTTGTTGTAGCGATTCACCCAAAGCATGAGAATGGATGGTGAGATGAACTATCTAACTTTAGAACATGGAACCATGGAGGGCCCTCCAACTCAAAGCGAACGCACCGAGGAGGCTGAAAAGAAAAAACTTACTTCCAAGGTAAGTGACTAATAGGTATTATTGTGCTTAAAAATAATAGTAATGGACCATAAGGTTGGTTTAGGCTGCAGTAATAATTCAGTCTAGTGTATCATTATATGATTCATGTCCTTGCATAGAGACAAACATAGCAATAATACTGCATTAATAGTTCATTGACAGTTTACATTGAGAATGGGATCTAGGTCCGAGTTGGCTATTTATCTCATTCATTTTCCCACCTTGCAGTTCTTAGCTGAGCATGTAGATTTCCTGCAGTCAGACTCCAGCTTTGAGGGCACAATCAGTAAGTTTGACAGTAATTTCAGCACGCTGTTGTTGGACCTGTTGGACAAGCTGAGCATTTACAGCACTAATGACTGTGAGCACAGCATGATCAACATCATCTACAGGTGTGTGAGACTTTGAGACACATGGGAAAAGTTTAATTTGTAAATTGTAAAAGAATACAGCTGTAATTCCTTAAGCAGAGTCTGTAGTCACAGTTTGAGCTGTTTGTATTTTTGCAGGTTGGACTTTAATGGTTTCTACACTGACAGACTGGAGCGCATGGCCGTTGAGAGGAGCCAGAAGGCTGCTGCATAACGCTGAGGACCTTCATGACAGCTTATCCTTATGATAATGTTAATAATTACTGTATATCTATAATAGACTTAAATGCTTAATGTTATAAAACCACTTTTTTACTATTTAGTAAAAATAATCGTTCAGCTGCTTGACAGTTTGATGCGTTTTTGTCTTTCCACAAAATATGTAGCAGTAATTATGTTGTACCTTAAGCAATTCTCACAGAAAAAAATACTAACTCATAATATCTTTAGCACTGTTTGTATTGTGTATTTTTTAATTTGTAAAGTCCTGTTATGTTAGGGTTTTGTACAATGGTGTTCTGCCTTTTAATTGTCAGCCATATGAACATCAGTGACAAATTTGATGGCAGTTTTCAGAGAAGTTATTTAAACATACACTGTAGGAGTGTGTTGTTATTGACTAAAGTTAATTTTGACTTAAACCAGACGACAAAACTTGCATCCTTACGAATGCTCCAGAAATGTATTGTTTTGGTGCCATATTAATTAAAAATGTATCAAGCCAAAATTTATGAGCCATGAGTAAACTGAACAAACAGAGACACTGCAGCCAAAATGAAAAATTTGCCCATCGCCATCACTGCTAGAAAATCCAGTGTAGACTGCCAGCATATTTTGTGTTTTGGATGCTGGTATGATGGTCAACCAGCATGACCATGCTTCTTTAACCTACTGGCTAATGCTGCAGTGGTTTATGGTTTAAACAGTTGCTTGTGCCATTGTGCCATATATATATATATATATATATATATATATATATATATATATATATATATATATATAAATATATAAATTATAAGAGACAGATGCAGTCTTTGATGAACAGCTAAAATAGCTCTTTAAACTTTAAGGTAAAAGAAAATGTTTATTTAAAAGACAAATATATAGAATACAATCATAGGTGAGAGTAATATATAGAAAAGAATGGCAGTGATCACTGTAAATAACACAGATACTGTGTACCAAAAAAAATGAACTGCTGTCTGGTGGAGTCGTCAACTGTGTTGCCTCCCAACTTTGTTTTTGAATTACTTCATGCAGCTTTCGGGTGGTGCAAAAATTATGTTAGACGAAACTCACAACATGCAACTAGTTGCGTGAAAGTGTCACTGAATAAAGCCGAAATCAGTTTGGTATTTATTTATTTTTTTATGTATTAGTAATTATTCTGGGACTGATAGGGTTAAAAAAGTAGGCTGAAGTAGAGAAAACTTGGTTGTATTTATTAGCCCATTGATAGAACTAGAGCCCTTAGCCATTTTATAATCAAAATTATAACAAACAGGTGAAAGGGATCTAGAAATGATAAAACAAAATCTCAGAGAAAAAGAAAGTCCCTGTGCAGACCAACTACGCACTTAAAAAAAAGATGGTGCTTCAAGGGTTGTTTAGTAAAGAAAATGGTTCTTTGTAGCACCAAAAATGGTTCTTCTATTATGACGTCAAGCTTGTCAACCGTTTCCTTTTGGTGCTATATAGAACCCTTTTCACAAAGGCTATATAGAACCATCTACAGCACATTCTCCATCAATCTGAAGAACCGTTTCACAATGTAAAGGGTTATTTGAGTGTTTATGGTTCTATATAGAACCTTTTTCTTTACTAAAGAACCCTTGAGGATCTTTTTTTTTCGTACCCCAAAATCAAGATGTACATCACACTATCAAACAATACCTGCATCAAGCCATCTAGCAGTAGAAGAGCTATCGAAGATGAATATTACAAAAAACAAGTTCGCGTATCTTATGATTGCTGTTTTTGTACCTTATTTTTACTCTTTCATTTTTTATTGTGAATAATGTGAACTATTAATGCAATAACAGAATAACAGTAGGATATATATACATACATACATACATGTGTGTGTGTGTGTGTGTATGTATGTATGTATATATACGTATGTATAGAGAGAGAGAGAGAGAGATCCCCACCAGATTCCAAGATCATTATCATAGGAGTGAATTCACTAGTCGTTTTGGGTAATAAACAAAATGGCATACTTCGAATGACTTTGTTTACATCACAGCGACTGAATTATGCAGATACTGTTGTGAAACTCCAATTATAAAAAAATCCACGAACTTAAACATCGACTCAAAATAGGTTATGAACAGTTTTGAACATTCGAACCGTTGGGAACCAGCAGGGGGAGCCAGGGAGCCGCCAGTTAAAGTAGTGAAATTTGATCTAATCGTTTATTTATTTCATTATTTACTGCGATGCTCATGGGACTTATTTTCACTTTCTGTTCTTTAACACTTATTCCCTAAACATAAAACTGTTTTTAAAAACCGAGCTCTTTAAGGAAAAACTATTATGATAATATTCTCTGGCCCAGTAAGTCAGAGCAGGTAGGCTGTTCTGGTGAAAAGGGTGGAACTCCACACCCTCCTTTCACTGCTTAATGAAACACAAGCGCTCCACTGGATTTATTTCACTGAAGAAGGAAGCTGGAGGTTAAATGCTAAAACGCTTCACTAACATGACAAGATAAGAAAAAACAACTCCAGTCATGTTGCGTGTTGTAGTCGAATCCGCTTCAGGACTGCCTAAAAAGAGACTTGGAAATCCGGACCCCATCACATTCGTTGTGTTTAAAGGTAATGCTTTTAAATGCTCTCTCAGACTGAATGAGTAGCCTGCATGTTTCGTTAGTAGAATGAGATTAAGGGTAGTTTTAGAAAGGTATGTTTCAGGGTTATTTCAAACTTTTGGACAATATAGAGATGGTACACTTTATGTATTTCTGACCTCTGAATACACTACACTCGTTTATTAATGTGCATATATTTTCCCTATAGCCCACTTCGGGTACATTACTCTTACTCATGTCCTAATGGTTCATTTAAAGTCATCCTACACATAGATATTATGCAAATTCCCAGACAGCGAAAAGTCATTAGAATCGTAAGTCCTATCTTGTTGCATATATTGAGAGTACTATTCCTAGGATACGCTAATAATTGGCGTATGGTGTCATGGAAAAACACAGGGAAAGAATTTGAGCTCAGGTTTTATAATGTAAGTATGATGGCATCCCTCGGTTTTGGAATATAGAAGCTGCACTATGGCTTTGTCAAGGAAAAATGTCGGCCTTGGCTTAAAAAAAAACTGGCTTTTAACTGTGCGTCTGTGTGCCAAGTTTAAAAAACAAAAACCCTGAATTGGCCTGCTCGTGTAGTCTGTTTGCTAAAAGATGAATTTCTGTGCATGTGTTCTTCTTTTAGGTGAAACAAAAAAAACTCGCTCCATTAGCAGTGAAGTCAATCCTGTGTGGAAGGAGGTAGGCATATGCTTAAAAGTGAAAGTCTTTTGAAGTCAGATTTGCATAAGTTTCTTTTTAAGTCCAAATGAAGTCAATCAGCCAAAACATGTTTGGTGTCCAGAGTGGCGCTCATTTTCCCTATAGCCCACTTCTGGTACTCTTACTCATGTCCTAATGGTTCATTTATAGTCATCCTACACATAGATATTATGCAAATTCCCAGACAGCGAAAAGACATTCGAATCATAAGTCCTATCTTGTTGCAAATATTGAGAGTAACTCATTTTCAACTCATTTTGCCATAGGGAAATGAATGTTGTCGTCATTCTGTAGTCGTTATCATGCCCATATTAGAAACCTCAGGTCTAAGCAGATTTATCTATAGGAAAAGTAAACGCTGCTTTTGATCGCTGCCCTGTGGAACAAAGATTTTCCAAAGCTGATGGATTTTGCTGTTTACATTTTTTTCCTCAGGATGTCACTGGACCCCCTCAGTTACGAGGTGATTAAGAAGTTGAAATTTGTATTGTGCTGACATCATACGACTGGCTTCCTCAACAGAATACCCCACGCAAACCAGTGAGCTTTGTCGAATGTGGTAGTTAAAGCTGCACTATGAGTTTTTTTGTCAAAATTGAAAGAAGTAAAAAACACATAGTGAAACATCGTGTTCGTGGGCTGCTGCAAGTAGCCCTGTAAAGCCTGTCTTATTAAAAGTCAGGGGTGTCGGGTCGGATTTGGTGGGGGTTTTTCAGAACATCATCGTTATGTATTAATATCATACGTACAGGCTCGATGTTTAGGTCACAAATGCAAAATCAGCTGTATACTGATAAAGATATGGTGACAGTAGTAGATAATTCATTTACATGCTTGGAAGACATTCTTCATCAAGATTTGAACGGGTTCTCTTTGAAGACTGTATAATAAAATAAGATAAATTAAGATAATCCTTCATCAGTCTCACAACGGGGAAGTTCTCAGCGTTACAACAGAAAAGGGCTAGCAAGGCACTCAAGAAAAAGAAAAGAAGAAACAAGGAGAAAAATGAACAAGCAAGTAATTAACTTTGTTAATTACTTAACAAGGTTTTTTACAGTTTGTTACTTGTTACTATGTAGAGAATATATATATAATACTAAAAGTAAAAAAATAAGATAAAAATATAAACTCTATCCTTCACAAAAAATTAATAATATAAAGAAATATAAATAAATAAAAGATATTTACACTGCAAGGATATTCTGCCCGAAATTCACATGGAGTATCGTACATGAGGTATTGATTTATATTACACATGGGTTGGTGAGGAGTTAACAATATAAACATTATAATAGAAAAGCAAAAAATCTCGCAATCATCATATTCGGGGGAATATGGTGAAGTGGAAAGTGTCTGAAGCACAATCAGCATTATAAAATGTTCTGCATGTTACGTGCGATTACACATTTCCACCAGAGAGGTGTCAATTCTCAAAACTTATGTAATGTAGCTTTAAGCTGCTTTGGTGTCATTTCAATGTACATGAGTGTTAGTTTGCTTGTAGCATGTATTATTAGTATTTCAACTGCTAAATTATCTCGCAATTCAGAGGATCCATTGGCATTTGTGGGACAGTGTACACAGAACAAAACGTATCTGGTTTCGAACATTTTTGTTTGCTGCAGGGTGTGATAACAACGATTTGTATCATTTTTTCCTTAGAGAAAAACTGCTTAGAACCAGAGTTCTGAATATAGGCATGATACACAACTTCAGAGGTCTGTTGTCTGTGTTGACTATGTTGTATAACTTTGAAGATAAATTGAACTACAAAAACCCATGGCTTTATACTGGCAGAGCTTCATGGTATATTTGATATATCCACGTGCTTGATAAATGATGTTGTCCACGTGCCAGACTTTGTAGTCCATTCTAATTGATGGGATATGTTTCCATTACTTATTAGCTAGGTTAGCCTTATTACATCATGCTGCATTGGTAGTCATCATTAGCTACATTAGCTACTGGTAGTTCCAGCGCAAAGCTAAAGAAGCTAACTTTGGATATCAAACATGCAACCTGTATATTTACCTCATAAAGAATCTAAACATAATTCTTCACGAATGTTTTAACACCACAGTAAATACTAACCAGGATTGTGAACTCTTAACTAATGTATTTTTGTTCCAGATACTTGAGTTTGATTTGAAGAGTTCCCCTCTTGATTCCTCTTCCTTCATTGATGTGATAGTGAAAGACTTTGAGACTCTTGGAAAAGACAAGTAAGTCCTACTTAACAGAGCTCAGAAATGTCTATTCCAGTACTGGACACAGTGCATTTTGTTTTTGTGGCTGCTTTTGGGCCACCATTTAAATCTGATTAAATCAGCTGCATGGCAGCTAAAGCTAATGAAGTTAGCTGGTTTAGCTGCAGTTTTGGGCTATCCTTTTTGTAAGACACTAAAACTGCATTAGCAGCCTTCATTGCAGTACACAGACCAGTTTAGATACCAGATTCAGATTCTAAACGTTTATCACAGCCTTTAAAGTGTTAATGCGGTTTATAGTTTTGCCTCCTGAGGGACATAACACTGTAAAAAATATCAAAGATGGTGTCACTCTGACAGCTGGGATAGGCTCCAGCACCCCACCATGACCCAGAAGGATAAGCGGTTTAGATGATGGATGGATGGATGGATGGTGTCACTCTTATGCAGTACATGGTGAGATTTAGCAGTTTTCTGCTACTGTTACACTGATGTGGTTGATACTTCCTAGCTGGTAAAAAGGGTGTATCTTTTCCACTTGCCAGTTTATTAGGCATTGTACCTACTCACTTAACATTTAGAATATACAGTCAGGTCTGTAAATATTTAGACATTGACAAAGTTCTTCTTATTTTAGCTGTCTACCACAGCATATTGAAGTTGAAATAAAATGGTGAATATGATGATGGGATACGTTTCCATTACTTATTAGCTATGTTAGCCTTATTACATCATGCTGCATTGGTAGTCATCATTAGCTACATTAGCTACTGGTAGTTCCAGCGCAAAGCTAAAGAAGCTAACTTTGGATATCAAGCATGCAGCCTGTATATTTACCTCATAAAGAATCTAAACAGAATTCTTCACAAATGTTTTAACATGCCTACATTGTACCTACTCACTTAACATTTAGAACACACAGTCAGGTCTGTAAATATTTGGACATTGACAGAGTTCTTGTTATTTTAGCTGTCTACCACAGCATATTAAAGTTGAAATAAAATGGTGATTATGAGCTCAAAGACTTTCAGGTTACTTTTTGATTGGGTGGAAGATGTAGAAATTACAACTATTTTCAAACATGAAAATGAAAACCCTCTGTATTTACTCTGGTGAAGTCCTTTCTTGATTGTTGACTTTTTATCTGGTCTAATGTTGTGAAGGGGTTTTCCATCACCAGGAAAGAAGTCTTCTGTCATCCGACACGCTTGTTTTACATGGTTTTCCGTGTCTTTTAGTGTTGCTGAGCTGCAAATGCCATACTTGAAATCAACTCTAGACCTTTTATCTTACTTGTAAGTGAAATCATGAGAATTAACACACACAGCGGCCAGCTGTCAAATTACTTTTGAGCTCCTAAATATGCATGTGTGTGGCTATGGAAATGGTTGTAATGCCTTCACCGTTTACCAGATTTGAATGTAATACCCTCAAATTAAAGCTAAAAGTATGCACTTTGAGCTTATATACAGGGTGTGAGTGAATCAAGCACAGAAGTGTTGCTGGGATAGTTATTAACACAAATTGTGCATAAAATGCTGGGGTGGTTTCTAACTATACTCACTTACTTTCTCATAGATTGTATTGATATCTTGTATTGGTATTTCATTGTTTAGCTTGTCTTAGTGTTTAATTGTTTGACTGAGTTGTCACTTATAGCAGTTGCATAACAAATGTATTACATTTCCTGTAATAAAGTATTGTAACACATTGCATTTTAAATCATTGTAGTCACATTACAGTTAATGACTTATGTGCCAGTGTAATTTGTGCATGCATGTTCTACTAGCGTCTGCTGACTTCTCAATTTTCATTGTTAATGTGAGCAGTGCAGTATGACCTGACTCGATTGAGTGACTACCCCAACACAGAGCGCATCCAGTCTTATTGGGCCTGAAATATACAGTACAGTGCAAAAGTCAATGACCAACCTTCATTTAATTAATTCCTGGTCACAGCAGTTATTCATTTTTCAGGAGATATTTTTGAGGAGATTAGATATAAAATTATCCACTAAAATAACCCACCATCATATAAGCAGTACTTTTTGCTTTCATCTTTGAGAGAGGAAAAAAATCAAGCTCCACTCTTGCATATATCTTCCATATCTGAAACAAATCCACAGGTATTTCTGTCCATCTCTCCACTGTAAGAAGACAGCTCAGCGCTATGAGTCAGAAAGGATGTGTAGCTGTCAAGATGATGTTACTGAGAAATGATTATGTTGTGCAAACAATGTCTAAGACTGAACTTTGTAGGAGTGGAAAATATATATTTTTTTAAAAACTGGAAGCAAGTCTTCCAAAGAGAATGCCAAAATAAAGGCAAAGGATAGACAATTTTAGATTTAGTTGTTGAGGCTTTTATGTCATTTTCTGTTGAGTATATATTTTTAAAGGAAATTGAGTAAATGAAGGCTGGTCTCTGACCTTTGCACAGTACTGTAGATACTGAACCAATTGTACACCCATGAGTTGCAGAAATATCCAATTTCTTAACATACCAGTTAGCTTAAATCAACACAAGACAGACAGCCCTGAGGTCTGTTTATTTCCTTCTTATTTTGTTCCTTATTTTTCATTTTTTATTCATTTAAAGTAGTTTTTATATAAGAGGCTCCTGACTTGTTTTGCACTGGCTCCTGTTACACCACTGTTAGCTAACAGCAGTACGTTGGGAAACTGAAGGATTATCTGGCAGACTCAGGTGTGTCTCTATACTGTGTTGTTGATCCCTTACAGTTGGTCCACACACCCTTAAAGCCACGTTCAGACTTGCTTTGTGAACATGTGAAGGGGAGAGGAGGGGAAAAATATTTAGCAATAGTGGACGAGTGAGAGATTAAGGAGAGCAACACTCGAGGAGAGTTAAACAGTGTGGTGCTGTGTCTTTCTCTTAATTCACATTCCGTTGTTAAATTTGCACATGCAAATTTTGAGACGATACTATAACTACAACTGGCGCATCGTGATGGAAGTTAAGTGCATTAAGGAGAGGGTAATAAATGGCCATGCTCTGTTAATTGAGGTCAGAAACTTAATAAGGCTCATATAAGGATGTGACTGTGCAGGCTCATGGTTTCCATGGGGGGAATGAATGCGAGATTCATTCCAGGTCTGCACAGAAGAAAAGGACTGTTCAGTCCAAACTTTTACACTTCACAGTACTTCCAGCAGAAGGACTGAAAGTGAAAAGTTCAACTTGGAGTGTTTAGACTTGTTTACAATTTCCTGATTTTTTTTTTTTTTCTTTTGGGAATAGTATGTACTTTAATAACAGGACTACATTTTTAATGTTTTTACACTCTAAAAATGTAGCTCAAACTTATTTTTTTAATAAAAATATTTTTTTATTTGTGCATTTTAACTTCTAATAAATCAAAACAAATTTAACACTCTACCATGTGAAAATGTAAACTCCAAATCCCAGAAAAATAAATCTAAAAAAGTAAAAAATATGAAAGGAATTTTGGGGGAAAAATAAAAGGGAATTCATAGAGCCCTATGAATAAGTGATTTTCAGAATATGGGTTGTGACATTGCAGTACAGGGATTAAAGCTGGATCAGTGCACATCTTTTGTTTTTCCAGGAGAGCACAGCTAAGTAAAATGCATTTTAGATCAGTGTCCATATTCATGAAGCTTGTCAGAGTGGGAGTGCTGTTCTAGAATCAGATTCCTCTGTGACTTACTATGACAGCTTGTAGATCACACTCCTGCTCTGAGATGTTTCTTGAATACGGGCCCAAAACCGATATCTAATATTTTCAGGTACATTTCTGAGAAATTTTGTTAGCTAGTAGCCAGCTATGTTAGTAGCCAGCTGAGACAAATTTTGTTAGCTAGTAGATTTGTCTTGCCACTACGGAGGTCAGCTCATAGCTGGCTGAGAGAAAGTTTCTGAGTCTGAAGGAGATTTTTTTTTACTCTCTGCTGCAGAAGTTAGCTTGTAACCGGTTGAGAGAAAGTTTCTGAGCCCGAAGGAGATTTGTATTCACCACAACAGGGTTTGCACTATAGAGAAATCTAACACTTATTTCTGTAGAGTTACAAATAACATTAATAAATTGCAGATGTTTTAGTGCAGTGGCACAGCATCCCAAATGTACAGTATCATCAAATATCGTTTTGGTATATATAGGTCAAATTTAAACACCTGTCTGATGCCGATTCGTTTTTTCAAAGTAAATATCTGCCAATACCGATATGAATCCGATATCATTGTGCATTACTATCCAGTACTGTTGGTATGTCATTGCAACAAGGCATTTTGGAACAGTTTTGGTTGATAGGAAAGCGTAAACTACAGTTTTAACAGAGGTTAAAGAGCAATTCACATTTTATAACAGGGGCTAGTGCAAAGTCATTGGCTCATTTTCTGTATTACATTGTTGTATGTGTTCCCATTTCTTTGTCCAGTATGACTTAAAGGTCTAGATCATCTTGGCTTTTGTTTGCTTAAGCTTGATGTGTGTACTGTGGTGGAAAAGCATTAGTCATATAAAGTGACGTCTCAGGGTGGATGTTCATCTGCGCTGAGTGAGGAAAGAGTGTGCAGTGTGCTGATTGTCTGACATGGCTAAAACAATTTAGCAAAGAGGAAACAAAGACAATTTTCATACAGTGATAATATACTATTGTGTCCAGTTTTAGGCCACAGTTCCTGTAATGCTTTTATCTGGAGCTTTTCTTCTTTCACTGTAGTGTGTCCTCTGTTTAACCCAGTGGAGAAAGCTTCATATAACATTTATATAACAATTCTTTATTGTTCATGTCTGCCTTTCTTTGCAGTTTGTTGTTAGTTTGGTGAACAGAAGGTTCTGTTCTAGTCTTTAGACTGAGTGTCTCAACACTTCTTCCTACATGCCCAAACATTTCACAATTCATTACAGGTGTAACCCTTTCCCTGCTGTAACCCTTTCAGCTCATTCAGTCTTACATTACACTGAAAAAAAAGATGTATTAAAGGGGAATTCCAGCAATTTTAATCTGTATAATTAATGTTGAGATATTAGCAAAGTCATTCACTTTAACGTGGTTTAACGTGAAATGCTAGAGAAACTTACTGACTCAAATTTCTTTACAGTGATGGTGATAGAAACCAGGGGTCATGGTGTCTACGATTCAAATGTAGCCATTTTTATTTACTCACCAAAATGAGCAGTCAACCTGTTACATGTATCTTTTCAGTCTTATATGTATATGTTGACCATGGAAATACAGTGGTAAATACGAAAGATTTTCTTTGGCTACTATTTTGCCTTACAGCGCCCTGAATGTACCACCCCACCATGAATGGATTTATAAGTAAATATGTTTTATGCTAAAATCTTATCTCACAACTATGGTAAAACAATGCCTCAGGCATCAGACAGTGTATTCATAGCATTTCTTGTAATAACTTTCCATGAGGGAGCTTTCAGATGCATTAAACTCTCTGGATGTCTGGTTCCTATCACCACTACTGTGAGCAATTCTGACTTAGAGTGGAGTGTTTAAATCCCATTTATTTATGCAGAGAATTAGAAAAATCAGCGGAATTCCCCTTCAGATTCAAAGGATTACATAATTTTCACTTGAGGAAAATCCAACCCCAAAAAAAGCTAAATAAAAACAGAATGCAATGATTTGCAAATCTCATAGATCTATATTTTATTCACAATACAACATAGAACACACAAATTATATTTTTTTCAATTCATGAAAAACATTAACTCATTTAGAACTTGATGGCAGCAATGCATCTCAAAAATCTCAAAAGGTTGGAATGGGGCAACAAAAGACTGGAAAAGTAAGTGGTACTAATAAAAAACAGCTAGAGGAGCAATTCGCAAAAACTGAAAAACTGCGTCTAAAAATTGTGGACCAATTTTAGAAAAATGTTCCTCAGCGTAAAATTGCGAAAACTTTGGATATCCCACCATCTACAGTTTATAATATCATCAAAAGATTCAGAGAATCCCTGTACACAAGGGACAAGGTCAACGGTCAGTATTGGATTCTCGTGATCTTCGGGCCCTCAGGCAGTACTGCATTAAAAACAGGCATGATTCTGTACTGGAAATCACTGCATGGGCTCAGGAACACTGAGAAATCATTGTCTGTGAACACAGTTCCCTGTGCAATCCACAAATGCAAGTTAAAGCTGTGTCATGCAAAGAAGAAGCCATATGTCAACACGATCCAGAAATGCCGCTGTCTTCTCTGGGCCAAAGCTCATTTAAAATGGACTAAGGCAAAATGGAAAACTGTGGTCAGATTAATCAAATTTCTTTTTGGAAACCATGAACACTGTGTCCTGCAGACTCAAGAGGAGAGGGACCCTCCAGCTTGTTATCAGTGCACAGTTCAAAGGCCTGCATATCTGATGGTATGGGGGGGGATTAGTGCCTATGGCATGGGCAGCTTACACATCTGGAAAGGACTGTCAATGCTGAACAGTATATAGAGGTTTTAGAGCAAAATATACTCCCATCCAGACAACATCTCTTTCAGGGAAGGCCTTGCGTATTTCAGCAAGACAATGCTAAACCACATACTGCATCCATCACAACAGCATGAATTTGCAGAAGAAGAATTCATATGCTGAACTGGCCTGCCTGCAATCCAGACCTTTCACCAATAGAAAACACTTGGCTCATCATGAAATGAAAAATCCAGCAAAGAAGACCCAGGACTGTTGAGCAGCTAGAATCCTATATCAGACAAGAATGGGACATTCCTCTCCCAAAACTCCAGCAATTGGTCTCCTCACTTCCCAGATGTTTACAGACTGCTGTTAAAAGAAGAGAGGATACTACACAATAGAAGACATGGCCCTGTCCCAACTTTTTTGAGATGTGTTGCTGCCATCAAGTTCTAAATGAGTTAATGTTTTTCATGAAATGGTAAAATGTCTCACTTTCAACATTGATATGTGTTCTGTGTTGTATTGTGAATAAAATATGGGTTTATGAGATTTGCAAATCATTGCATTCTGTTTTTATTTACATTTATTTACATTTTACACAGCGTTCCAACTTTTTTGGAAATGGGGTTGCACACTACCTCAGTACACTTTTGCCTTTTGTCAGTAATTATGTGGATGGAATATATCTTATTCAAGTAAATTTAATAGATCACTTGTGTCCACGTAGTCTTACAATACTGTAGGTCGGGGTTTCTCAATGTGTGGGCCGCGAAGTACTCTCTAGTGGTCCGCGGGCCTGAACTCGGGGGGGGGGCAGTAGTTCGTAGTGGGCCGATAGATACGTATAAATAAAAACCCAGCAGTTGCAGGCTAATTAGACATCATCAGTTTGAGACAATGCAGCCGCGGGTGCGCAGTGCAGTTAGCTGGGAACTGATAGGTTCCTCATGGCGTTTCTTCTACCTTGTTCGGTGCGGACCTATCAAACTTTTTTCTTTAGTTCGCTCAGTTCTGACGTGTGGGAACACTCCACCTGTATTCGGGTCTGAAACAAACAGCTGAAACCCGCGGGTCTTGGTCTGCTTCCAGCCGAATCCTGTTCAGTTCACTGCTGGTGGCACGCATTTTATGATGAAACGAGGGAATTCATCAGTAAAGCCGGCTTTCCTCTTCTTCTAGCAGCATGTCAGCGCTGTACCGTCAGTATAATCTGCCTGTTTTAAAATCTGACTTATTGCTCTAATGTCGTTCCTGCATGAATGAAGCCGCTATGCTTTATAGTTACAAACAGGTGGGCCTTGGGGTGAAAAACGTTGACAACCCCTGCTGTAGGTGAAAACATTGTATCAATATTTGATGGCCCATTATCATATATTTAAATCTGTATTAAGTCCATTGGTAGATGAATAGAATACCAAAATCAATTGTTTTCTTAGTCCACAAGGGGTGCCCAAAAAATGAATGGTATTCTGGGAAAAAAGGCCACTATTGCACACTGTTTATGCAAGAGTGTTAACTTTCTTGTGATATGTATGTAGCAACATTTATTTTTCCACATCTTAATGACTACGTAATTCAGAGAATCTATTAGAATAGATAGATAGAATTCTATCTATCGAGAATTCAGAGGAAAAATGTACATTGGTCTGCTAAGCAAAGTTTGATCATAATGTAACGAGACAGAAAGGGCCAGACGCTCGCGGTAAAAAACAAAAGATGAGGCTTTAATATCCAAGGGTTTGACAAGAATCGTGATCAGTAAACAGGCGTGGGTCAGATCCAAAACAGCAAAAAGATACAAAATGGCAACCATAACCAGAGGGCAAAGACAAAAGGGAAAAACCAGAAATCCAGAAAAACAGTCCAATCACAAAAACACAGGAGAAACGCTTGTAGTTCTACAAGAGAAGCAATACCTTGCAATCTGGCTAAGCTAAAGCCCGGGCTTAAAAATTAAACTAAACAAGTCATGTGACATGGAACACAGGTGAACAGAGTTAGTATTCAGGAGACTGTGAGCGCTGATTGGAGTGTGAGGGAAGGTCAGAGTTCACGTGAGTCACGTGATCTCTCAGAGGATTCTGGGAAATGGAGTCTGAGTGTGCCTCAGAGCCAGAGGGATGTGTGACACATAACATGCATATAACTTTGTCTGGCTCAGGGTTTAGGCTTATAATGAGAACCATGGTAGATTCTTTTTCTTTTTTTGTTGTTGCTAACCAAGCTAGCAGAATAAAGTGAAAAATACATCAGCAGTAATATGTAACATATGTAGTAATTTGGTACGTAAAGCCCAGTTTACACTCAAATGTCCAGCTTTTATTTCAATTTTGGAAAGGTAATTCCTTCCTACTGCTTCTGGGCAGGTTCTTCTAATGAAGTCTAGCTTTATGTTCACACCATCCCTCGCCCCTCCAAAAGATAAAATAAATTTAATTTAAGCTATTGCAGTAAAGGAATGTCACCTAAAATGGCACTGGAAATTCAGCCATGGGAAAATGGTGAGGCCAAATAAACAAGAGCATGTGGAAAATGGTACTTAAATGGAAGGCAAAGCTTCCTTTAGTAATTCCCATGGTAGTAATGATTCGATAGCATAGTGGATAATACAGTTGCCCCACATGAGAGGAGATTCAGTTCCCCAACTATTGCATCAATAATTGTAACACCAATAAGAATCCTTGGGGAAGAAACCCAATGCTACTTTGGTCTACCATTGTAAACTGCTCTTGATAAGAGCATTTGAAAATATGTATCTGTAGGAGGAAACTTTTTAAATGTTGCTATGTCAGTTGTGTTTTGCTTCAATACAAAAGATGAGATGAACAAAGTGTCAACTTTATTTATTTAAAACAGAAAAAGTTTTTAAAATTGCAGTCAAACATAATTGCATTGAATCACAGTACATCATTTCATATGTCTGCTCAGGAATCTTTGAAAATCACACTAGAATTGTATTGTGATTCAAGTATTGTGACGATTTGCACCCCGAGCAGAAAGTATGTCAATATATCCATAAGAATTAGTGACTAAGTGATTGGTAGAGCAGCCAGGAATTGCCTCAGGGTACGAGCCTTATTCGTAGACATGCAACAAGGAAATTGAATGATATGAAGTGTTTGCTTTTGAGGGTGCAGTCCAGGCGTTTGCTTTTACTGACATGGATCAGTGTTTGCAAGGGCTGGGCCTGGACTGTGTCAAAATTATTATACTCAGACATACCAACATGCCAATTGCCATTTATTCTTCCCATAAAAACAAATCATCATTTCTTTTTCCAGCATCCAGACCACATTCTGAAGGACACTTTGAGTACTGTAAATGAGGAATGGAGAAATGGACATACAGGACACAGTAATTCTCCAGCCCTGGAAGCACACATGCAGTGTCTTTCCTCTGACACATCCTATTTAGCTCCTGAAGGCCTTTAAAATCAGTTAACAGTATAAATCAGGGGGTTTACCACAGTTAAAATGCAAAAGTGGGCCTCTAGGCTTCCTGTAAAGGAATACTCAAGCACTTATCAGTGTAATCTGTATCTGCTGCATCTATAGTGTACTGTCATTTACCGTAGACAATAATGTTGACAGGTGCCCGCTGCTTAGAAAAGAAGAAGAAAATCTCTTCATTCAAGTCATTCATGATAGAAGCCAGTGGGCAGTTGCTGAGTTCTATTTTGAAGGTTTGAAATACATGACTATTAGTGATGTAGCAATACAATATATTGTATCAAGATGTGTCAGAATGTATTGTGTTATATCTCAGTATAATATATATATATATATATATATATATATATATATATATATATATATATATATATATATGTATATGTACTCTCATTTCTCTCCATATATATCTCTCATATTTTATCACCATATCATGACAAATGTTGGCTTGTGGGTGGTGTGTTAGCTTGGGGTTAACATAATAGCTTTTGGCTGGAGTGTTAGTTTGAGAGTTTTATATTATGTTAAATGCTTGAATGCTTTTTGGTTAATATTAAACCAAAAATGCAATCATTTGTTCAAAATACTGAAAAATGTTTTTGGAATTTTGTTACAACCCTAGTGACTATAAAATGCAAAATTAAAATAACAACCTATATACTTAATATAGGTGTTAGGATGACTTAAAAGAAGGAAAAGTATGGGCCTACAAGGAATACTGGTTCTGTTTATAATATTCACATAAACCCTTGTAGACCACCAAAAGCTATTATCTTTGAGAGAGAGGTGAAAATCAAACCCCACTATCTTAAAAAAAATTAAAGGTGTTTCTGTCCATCCTTCTACTGTGAGAACACACCTCAACACTGTGGGTCTAAGAGGATATGTAACTGTCAAGAAAAAGTCCTAAAAAAGAAGAAAATTTGCACTTGAAACTGAACTTTTTAGATGTCGAGTGGACTGATGAGTCTAAATTTGAAATTGGGATCACTTTGATCGTGAGAAGCTGAACTTTGGAGGTATGGAAAAATATTCTTGCACGTTTGTTAAAAAAAACGCAAGCAAGTCTGGAAGCTGTAATAAAGGCTGAATACTGAAAAATGTATATTATATTTAGTTCTTGGGGCATCTGCATAATTTTCTGTTAGACGAATGCTATCTGAAAAATGAATAACATTTCCTTAATGGCCACTTTAACTGGAAATTAAATAAATTAAAGTGCGGTCAGTGCTGTGGTTCTGTACTGTTAAACTATTGGTTGTTTGGTTAAGTGTTTTGGTATGTTCTTGGCTGAAGAACATACAAAACTACTGGTTTCCTTTATAAAAAGTAACACTCGTGTTATGGTCTACCTTACATGGGCCGTAACAGCATCAACCATACACTACAGTTGTGGCAGATAGAGATTAAAACTGTGCAGCGTTCTTTTAAGTGCTTTGTTCAAGGGCACAAGAGGAGTGTTATGGATAAGTGCCGCCCAAACCCCAACCACCCCCCCAACACCCCCCAACCTGAATACCCAGGGTTCAAAGCAGTGGCAGCAAGCCTTTAGCTCCTGGCATGTAGGTTTTCACCACTGTGCCACTGTGTACCATCTGATTTTTAAAGGCACATCCTGATGGTACTGGATAAATATTAGATAAAGCTAGATCAACACTTACTTAAAATGTGTGCTTAAGACAAGTAGCGTGTCAGTATTCAGTGGGTATGCGATTAGGATAGCATAGCAGTGTTTGCTGCTGAAGCACTCCCAGTCTACACATACACAGTTCTCTACAGCAAACATTTCCCTCTCCACAGCGAAAACAGTGCGAGAGGATGCTTTGAAAACACGATGGGCTGGTAAAGGCTGCGGCTGTGAGCTAGATGAGCGTGTTTGTGTTGGGAGGAGGTTCCCCTTTAGCCTGACCCATGAATGATATCACAAAGCACACAGAGGTCTTTTCTTTTGGAGTCTTCAGCTCACTGAAAATACCCTGCTCTGCTCAGAGTCACTCTGCAGTTTATGAGTTTTTATGGCGTGCGGAGAGTGCCAAATCTCTGCTGTTTCCCTCGACCTTCCTGTCCAGAGCTGCTAGGCATTCCCCCTCTGCCTCATTAAACTGTGTCAGCAACGATCTGACCTTGGTCTATCTGGCCCAAAACATTTAAAGTTTTGTTTTCATTTAACACATTCTTCAGTTTTTTCAGTAAATCCCAAGCTGGGGAGAGCAGGGTACAAACTAACATGGAGTAAAATGGACAATTTATGTAGTCAAACAGGTTTAAGTAGGCTGTGCTTTCAGCCATGTTCTCAACATCATCTGTGAATTTTTATAGCGTTTGGACAGAATTTTATTAAGATTCACTCTGAAGAGTATAAAAGTACCTGTTAACACATACTGTATAGGGGACAAACATCAATGTATTTTTTTTCTTCCCACAAATTTTAGTGCACAATGTGTATTTATTTGCTAACATATTGGAAATGAACAAAATATAAAATATAAAATGTGCCATAACCTTTTCACAGGCCACATTTTTATTTTATTTTTTTCAGTATGTTAAATTCAGCAAATAATCTGTAATTGTGCATTAACATGTGCAGAAGTGTTTTATCTGTAGAGGGTGTGTTAACTTATTCTCACTTAGAAAATCAACAAAATATGTAATTTTACCAAGGAAGCCCAAACTTTTGCACAACACTGTATCTTATTTTATTTGCCTTCTCGATGGCTGCAATGTAGCACTGTTTTGAAGAATGTAAACAACTTACAGTGAGAGCTAGCCAGGCTAAAGTACAACCTCCATACCGTGGGGTTAGTTGTAACAAAGTGGTATAACTTAGCCGATCAAAGTAAACAATGACAGACTACATTAAGTCTATATCCATCTATATGAATTCAAAACTCTTCATTTTCAGAAGATTTTTGGAACATAATCAACAATTTTCTGTAGATATCACATAAAAATATATATATTCCATTATGCTGTGCTAATATATGCTCTTTTACTCTGTGTCCAAAAATAAATTTTCCATGTTTGACACAGTCTCACAACAATCCCTCTAGTAGTTACAATATTTGCACTCCTGCCACTTTTGGCTAAAGTGTTTATGGACAGAAGGTGTGGAAAGTTTACATTTTCATTAATAGCAGATATGTGCAGTTCAATTGCATTATAAAATGATTCATCTAGCTCAAATAGTTTAAACCAAAATAAATAGTTTAAGCAAAAACCAAAATATATTATTTTGTGCAGGGGGTTCAAAATCTTGAGATGAAAGTGAAAAACAATGCCACTCTTCATTATGTGAAAGCCTTTATTATGAACATGGCTATGGACAAAAGAATCTCAACACATTTCGGCTTGTGCCTTCATCAAGGAGAGCCACAATACGAGCTCTACACAGGTGTTGTAAATACCTTCAGTTGATTTGTCACATGCCTTTGGATGTCCAAGTAATCCACAAATATCAAAGTTACATACAACAGTATAAAAAAACTATATACAGCCACCCATATCAATATCAAATTTATGTAAATGATCTAAGGTCACAGTTATTAGTTATTTTGTTCCTTGCTGCCCTATATGGACCATTCTACCAAACTAGTTCAAACTGAGGACCCACAGTAAAAAAAAAAAAAAGATGTAAAAACTATTAAGTATTCATATCTAGGAAATGTACAAGTTATTTTCTATTTAAACCGGTGCATTAATAGAGATAGTACAATAAATATTTATAAAATCTTCATTTATAGGGTATTTTCTATTGGGAGGTGTCTGTCCCAAACCCTAACCCCTGAATTTAAATTTTTATTTAAAAATAATACTTACACTTTTTTTTAAAGATATCTTTTAAATGAAGTTGAATAATTTAGATTTATCACAAATGTAATATTTAATTAAAAAACCTTTTTAAAAAAATGCTGTCCCACATGTACATGTCACTACTGAAACACAAAGAGTTTTAGTCCATAGATGGAGCCTTATTTTAGCCACACCCCTGCATTTTAGAGCAGGAAGTGAGACTGCATCCCTGTCCCTCATGGCCTCATAGTGAGCAGTTAGCTCTTATTGTTTTAAAGTACGTGTCTGAAAGTGTGGAACAAAGAGTTATCCCCACTGAAACACACATTTTATGCAAGTAAGTAAACATTTTTGTTTTTTATAAAATATATTATGATTTAATCTATGTAGAACTGTTCAAAGCTGTGTTTGCTAGTCGTGTACTGGCTAGCACTTTTCAAAATTAGCCAAAAATTTTCACTACCAAAACAGTCACCACTGAAACATGTAAAGTTTCAGTAGTGTCATGATTGTTTTGTTGTGACAATATGGAATGTACAATCATTTATTTTAATAAAATAAGCATAATTAATTTATAGCATCACTCAAAGTGTCTAAGTCTAAGACAGTTACAAGTATGAAGTGGGTTTTTCAACTCTGACTTTGTCTTTGAACCAGTTTAATAGAATGATTCATCTTGCACCAGAAGTGCCTGGCACTATTAAACAGGTTAAAGTGGTTTTCTTCCTTATGCAGTCATTCAGTCACAATAGTCAAGACATTGCTACAGGAGCTAAGAGACTAATGTAGCTAAGTAATGCAAGTTAGTACCTCACCAGGCTAATATCATGCTTTTAAGCAAAAGGACGCAAGTGAGAGTTTTCAAATAACAACCTCAAGTGTTCTTTTGTTTTTATATAATATTTGCAGTTAAATGTGCTTTAATATTAGCAGTTCCTTCCACCAAAATAAGTAGTAGCCTTTTTTGTGACAGATGAAACTGTTGCAATATCAGGTTTAGCTCAGCTTTTTCAGTATTTGCCAGATTGACCTGGATGTTGTTTTGTCCCAGTCAGACTATAAAGCATTTACAACCCATCTTGTTTGCCAAATTTTATTCTGTTTCAGTTTGTCTAGTTGTTCTACAGCTGCATACTGAAAACCTTGCTTATGGGCAAGAACAGGTTTGGAATTTGATGTAATGCTGCTGTACATACTGGAGGTCAAATCAAAGTCATTCTTGGAACACCACCACCGCGCAGTTATTTCCAGTCATACAAGACCAGACTCCTATCTGTTTGAACTTGGAGAATGCTAAAATCTCGAAACTGAAGGCCAAATGGATTCCATGGATCTCCACAACTAAGGGGTTGGGTTCCCACTCATGGCCTTTACTGGTAATCTGATTGGCTCTTTTTATTGAAGTGTTTCTTGTTCAGCATTACTAGCTTTCCCATTCATTTTCCAATCAGTGACTGGTCTCCTTCCTTTTAATGTCTCTGTAAAATAATATCTCATAGAAGTTATCTGAAGTATGCGTTTTCTGTTTTTGACTTCTAGTAACGGTTAGCTGTAAAATGAGTCACTACCAACCGGCTAACCACTTCCTATTTCTTCCATTTTATCAAAAACATGACTGCAAAACGCTAGAGGCCATGAATGACTCTTTAATAAGTAAGGGTAAAGAGTGATAAATGGCTAAAAATGAAATGCTACCGTCACCAGTATAAAGTCCTCTAACTCGTATAGGGCTAAAGCGCTCAAAAATCTAACAGCAGTGTTGAAATATTTTATGCCATAGGAGCCCGTTTGGGACCCATTTTGGACTTTGGGAGCACCCTCAAGTGTCTGACCAACCTGGAAGACATTATGGAGTTGCAATTCTCACTACACATTCGCTTTCAGTGGAATGATACAGTTCTTGCGATCATAAATATCAGCATGACTCACATGCTTCTCAACCAATCAGATTGTGTTATTTCAACTAATTGTTGTTCAATTTGTTGTTTAATCTTTTAATACAGGTTAATTGGCTCAGCAAAAGTCTATTTGAAAGACCTAGCAAGCGGACAAGTGAAGTCACTCCCTTCGAAAAACTTGCCCTTAGTGAATGAAAGTGGCCAGAATATTGGAGTAAGTGTTTTTAATTTTTTAATTTCTTTATGTTTTTTCAGAACTAATTTTATATAGCATGTATATTAAGATATGTGTATGTGTATGTATATAAGTATATATGTGTATGTATATTAAGAACTAACTTAAGTAATATCCAGAATACCTCTAATTTGAAAAGTGGTCAAGCTGACCAAATAGCTATTCATAATAAATTAATGACAAGAAATTACTATAAATAAATAAATAACTACAGCTTATTATTTAATAAAAGTTTTTCGTGGTTCACAAAATACTTTAAATTGTAAATAAACCACTGGTTTATGTTTTGGTGTAGATTGGATTATAATCTACACTGTATCATTACATGTTATTACTGAATAACAATTATTGTTATGACAATAAGTTCCAAACTGTAGACTTGAAGTGTAGAAAAATTAAATTAGGTCTGCTTTCCACTTAAAGTACAATTAGAGAGTAATTTCATGTTCAATTTTGAAGTAGTAAACACTTTTGTGTGAATTCTACAGATTTTTCAAACTTGCTCAGTTACTGAGATTTAAGCAAAGTCGTTCAGAGTGGTTGGATGTGAAATAGTTCATTGTAGAAAAACGTACCAGCTCAAATTTCTTTAATGAAGGTGGTGATAGAAACCAGGGGTTGCAAGGTCTACTAAACTATAATGTAATTTAATTTACTTTCCAAAATAAATAGTAAACCTACACATCTGCTCAGCTTTTATATGTAATGATGATAGTGAAAACATAGTGGTAAAACAGAAAAAATATGTTTTCTCTGGGGACTATTTTGCCTCACAACACCCTACATGTACTTCTCCACCGTGAACACCAGCATGTCAGTAACCACTTTGTGTAATCTTTGTGAGGTAGCTTTTCAATAGAACGCTTTGGATGTCTGGTTCCTACCAGCACTGCTGTGTACAGTTCTGACTTGACAAGCCTATCTATAGTGGTGCATTTCATATCAAACTTCTCTGAATGACTTTGTTTACATTATAATGAATTAATTACGCAGACATTCACAGACAAAAATTGGTGGAATTCTCCTTTACAGGTAATCTCTACTTGCAGTACTGATAGGCCACTAGTGATTAGATAATTGCGGTTTGCGTTTTCACTTATAGCCAATGAGGGCAAACATCATTTAAAGATTCCATGTAATTTCATATTTCTTTTCATATTTATTCAAAAAGCCAAACTCTCCTTTGCACTACTTTTAGGCCAATATCGATCTGATTATTGGATATGAACCACCAACCAATGCTGTTCCAAATCCAAATGATCAGCAGGATGGCAGCGGAGCAGGAAATGCAGGTATGCTGTCTTACATTCAGACTCGAAACAGCTCTGTTTGTCTTTTTGTGTAATTGATTTTGCTGTGGAGCATGAAGCAGATGAATATACCCATAAATGGGCAATATATGCACATATAAGTTGGACCTGAGCAACTGTTTTGGGCCAAGAGCCACTTTAATCCCCCGTGGAATGTGGTTTTACATGTATTCAAGTTTTTCTAGTTTGAAATTGCACCAAGCACTAAAGACCAGCTAACATTTTGCAAACAGATTAGTTCCAACCCCACTCCTGGCGACCCCACACTATACATATTTTTGTGCTTTGTCTCCTCTAGCACACCTGATTCAACTCATTAGCTAATAAACAAGCTCCTCGTGGGCTGGGTCAGGTGTGTAGAGTAGGGGAAACACAAAAGCACTGGGGTTGGGAACTCACAGACAGTGCTCTCTCTATGCACATTACACCAAGGGCCAGTTTTCATAATATAGTATAAGTCATGGACTGAAATGCATAACTATGGTGATTCATCGTGGTAAATCCAGTTTAGTGCAGGTTTAGGCTCATTCTGCATATGTGAATCTGGCCCTTAGTAGTTTTTACCACTGGCTTTTGTGCTCAAGTGCTCTCGGATCTTAAATATTAGCTACTAGTGAAGGTTATGATTCACTCTGTTGGTTAAGATAGAAACAGGGAGCAGGCTCATTTCTTGCTATGAGTGGCATCAGCTGCTTAGGGCTTCATGCCATAGGGTCACTGCAGGCATGTAATTAGTATTTATTGTTTGCATCTATAATGATATTGGCAGTGAAAACATGATTTTTTTTTTTTTTACTTTACTTCTATGTGTGTATTTAATTTATGCGGCTAATTTAGTAGCTTCAAAATTACTTTTCCCTTAAGTAGTATGTAATTATTATTGTTTTTCCTGATAAGAATTAACTAAGTTTTTACTCTTCATCATTTTTTCTAGCAGAATAATGTGATTGGGGTGACTTTGGTTTTAGAAGTGCATTTGGTAGGGTACTTGTGGAAGATATCATATTGTGGTGTTTTTTTTTAGTATATGAAAATACAATTATAGACAAATGTTATTCTGATATTATACCATGTACATATGTGTATATTTTGTATAAACATGTATTTTTCTAGTTGCAAGACTTATCCTAATAAATGTCCTATTAAATAATCAACTCTTTTTTCAACCAATGATAATCATATTTAGCTAATCAGTCAAATGTACTATTATTATTAGAATCAATAGTAGTAGTAGTAGTAGTATCATTAGTATTATTATTATCCAGAAACAGAAAACTGTGCACTCTACCTTATCTTTTCTGTTTGGTTTTTGCAGCCAGAATGTAAAAGTGCTGGCAACTCTACTGTAAATATCAAAATTTTCTCAATAATCCTGAAGATATGTGACTAACTACCTATAATGATTACCCATTAACCAAAGTCAGATTTGAAAAAAATAAAAAAAACTAAAAGCTATAAAAAGTTTCTTTACCTGATCAGAACTGTCTGTGTGTTTCAGATATACAGTCTATGGTTTCAGACCGCACAGTGATTGTAACCATAGTAATGTAAATAACCCTATGGAAGCAAGCTTTTTAAGCTTTAATTTTCTAGCAGGGGTCAGACTTTGATTCAATGTAAGATATCAGATTATGGAGGGAATTTATTTAACACCATGGTAACTGTGTCAAAGCTGAAGTCATCTTCTTTACCAGCTTCTTTTTCAAACAATACAATAAAACAGAACATTAAAAAAAATGGTGAGATAAAAGAACATGTCAGCTTTGTGTAACCCCGGTTGTAAGCGTATTAGTGACCAACACAAGTAGGAATTTCTTTGTCTTCTTGGGAATAACACTACTTGACATGCATGCATGAAGCTTATAATGTAGATGTGTCAAATTTTTATAATCCAAGACTCAAAAGTGTTAAATATTAGTATTGGTACTACACTGCTTCTATAATGCAGACCTGGTTGATACAAGCGTAGTGGGTAACTAGTCTGTCCTCCACACTGCAGAGAGGGGGTCCGAAACCCCGGCTTGGGCGAGCACACAATACCAATAAGAGTCCTTGGACAAGATTCCTAACACTACATTTGCATACCTCAAAAAAAAAACAAATCACATTATAAGTTGCTCTGGAAAAGAGCATCTGCAAAATGTTGTAAATGTTCGCCTTTTGTTATGACAGATTTATTTCCAAATAACAGTGTACCTGACAGCCATGCATACTGTGACATTAACATTTTCTATTTCACACCAAACCACTCTGAATGACTTTGTTGACATACTAACCATTTAATCATGCACATATTTTAAAAAATTGTTGAGTTCCCCTTCAAGAGCAGAACAGAACATCAGTTTTATCAGTAGTTAGTTTGAGACAGTTAGCATTCATTCAGTTCTTTAATACATTAGATATACAAAAGGATGAGAATTATTTTTTTAATCAGTTGGGTTGAGAAAAACACAGTTATGGGACCTATGAAAATGATGGAAGAACTTTCAGTATATAAAATAAAATCTTTAGAGGGAAGTGCTCAGTAGGTTGTTGAGCTCAACGATATGCATCATGACGATAAGTTTTTCAGAGTTTTAATGATTTGGAACAGACAAAAAACGTGTCGTGCCACATATAAAACATACTATAAAAAAAAATAAAATAATAATAAGACTACAACAACAGTTATTTCTGTTCAATGTTTTACAAACTGCACTGCACTAAACTCAGTTTAGGCCAAATTATTCTCACTTTCTAATGAGACATGTATTTAGTCAGTGTTCTATAAGTACTGACAATATCCACAACACACTCAGAATAGCATATTTTGACACAGTTTATCTAACGATAAATTATTGTCATATTGCCCAGCCCTACTTGAGCTGTAATGACATTTATGGTGATTATTTGTATGACAGTATTCGTTAGATATTTTGTGATTGTAGCAGGCCATATGTTTTTTTTATTTCTCTTCTTGATGATTTTGATGAATGCAGGTGGTGTTGATGGAGGAGATGGAGAAGATGCTACAGATATGGGGGGTGCACCATCCTTCGCTCAGCAGAACCAGAGACTCCAGTGGAGAACAAGAAAACAGCAACGGCCTTTATCCAATAAACCTCAGGATTTCCAGGTACTTCACAGTGATTCAAGATGATGAGGATTTTACATATTGTCGCTGTCCAAAAACCCCTCACAAATATCTACATTTTTTGGATTTTTTTGTTTCCGCATCATTTGAGCATAGCAGCTGCTCTTTACTTTGTATGAAAATGTTATGATGAATAGACCAATAGCAATGTGCTCTTGGAATAAAAGTGCTTAGAATAAAATCTCCACACATTAACTTGCATTAAAAGTAAACAAAACAATAGTTGCATATTCTTGATTATAATTGATTATAATGTTCCAAAATCACTTGAAACCTTCAGATCAAAGCATGCTACATTTTCACATCCCTAATGATGATGCTATTTATTACCATCAAAGTTCTTTAAAGTTCAGCCATATTTAAAGCACTTCCTTATTCTGTATGTTGTGAGGTGAGTAATGTGAAAGATCCCTGTCTTTTTCATGATCCAGATCCGGGTCCGGATCATCGAGGGTCGCCAGTTGCCAGGAAACAACATTAAGCCTGTTGTCAAAGTAAATGTGTGTGGAGATACCCACAGAACTCGCATCAAAAGAGGAAATAACCCATTCTTTGATGAGGTACAAATAAAAACAAATTAAAACATATTCTGACAAATTCAACATCACTGTATGCAGTTCAGTTTGATGTAATATGTAAACACTGTTAAATCACTTGTTACTGCAAACAGTCTGTAGTGCAATCACACTGAAATTGACACCAAAGGTACTTTAGTGCATTTAAACTATTGAATTCAGGGATTCCATTCTAGTTTTCTTTAAAAAGTGCGAAGATTTTGGGCAAATAAATGTTGGATCCGCTTACTGCTCACTAGTAGTAAATCAACGCACATGAACCTTTTGGGTGGATAACGCTGGTAACGCTGCACTGGTACAAAAAGGATTTTGTATTAATCCTGAGAGTAATTTAAGCAAGATATTGGGAAAAAAACAGAAAGCTTTTTAAACTGATTTTCCCAGGTTGACCACTTAACAACAAAGGAGAACCGACCCAGACATGAACTGACTAAATTTATAGTTCTAGATCATTTTCTACCTGCTTAAGGGGTTGTTATAATGACCATGATTAATGGTGTAATGGTCATTTTTTGGTTTTTTTTTTGGCACTCAAAAGCATTTAATTTGACCAATCAGCTGCCTTGCTCAGTAGTTCACTTAACTTATTAGGAGATATGAAACAATGCAATGCACTGTTCTACTCTCAGTTAGATTCTTAAATAGTTTATGTCACCTCATAATAAGAAAAGTAATAATTCTAAAAATAGCAATCGACACATCAGCATACCATTCTCGTCCACTTATTGTTGTGTTGGGTAACTTCATCTTCATCTGGAAGAGTAAAGAATTTGCTAAATTGTTGGCTACAGCTGCAAGGGTTTAACACTACTTATAGCAGCTCTAATGTTACCTGTTTTTGAAAGCTGGAAAACAGGAAAATCATAAGTAAAATCCATTATAAACTTGGCTACATTTTACATTACAGCCTTAAACAAACAAGCTTTTGCTGTTATTGCCAGTGTTTTGTCTGTTATGTTTGTATTTATTGTAAATTGTGCAGTAAATTGAGTTGCTTCCACGCTGGCTGGATGCAAGTAATCCACACGGATGTACAGCCAACCATTACATTTACAAGCATTCTGATTTGATCTTTTGTTGTCTTCTTACTCTTTGCAGATATTCTTTTACAATGTCCACATGCTGCCCTCAGAGCTCTTTGATCAACATGTCAGCATACGGGTAAAAAAAGACAACTTTCTGGTCAAACTGCTGACCATTTCAACACACCATTCTTATGTCCTTGGACACCACACATATACTGATGGAAATGTCCTGCACTTAATATACTAGCCCTTGCAGTTTATTGTAATGTTTTAAGTATGTGAGTATAAATTGTCTAGAGGTTGTGGGTAGATTTGCATTGCTGTGAACTGTATTAGTTAATGTAGTGCTGTTCTCTCTCTCTGCAGGTGTATAACTCATCATCTCTAAGGGCCGACAGCCTCATGGGAGAGTTTAAGGTATTTAAATCTGGAGTCAGTATATATATTTTATGTTCCTTTATCTACTGCATAACGGGTTTAATATGAATTATAATGTGCCTCTTGCATGCTTTCTCAGATTGATATTGGATACATCTATGATGAACCAGGTGTGTTCCAGGAATTCCTTATTACAGCTACAACTCAATTTGCACAATTTCCATGTGTGCTTTAATTAAACAGCGGTGTTGTGTGTGCTTTTTGTGTGTGTACAGCTCACTGCATCATGAGGAAATGGCTGCTCTTAAACGACCCTGACGACTCAAGCTCTGGAGCGAAGGGCTACGTGAAAGTCAGCATGTTCATTGTGGGGACAGGGGACGAACCTCCGGTACTGCTTTTGCCCAATTATCTCATCACAGACCCTCAATATAAATAATCACAAAATTACCTAGATATTTGTGTCCTGTTATCAGATCTGTTCATATCATGTTTATATTATTTTCAACTCCTTAAATGGGAAATACACTCCTTTATTTTCTATGTAGTTAAATTGTTGAGACATATACAAAGTAATTCAGAGTGGTTTGATTTGAAATGGTTACTTGCAGAGAACTTACCAACTTGGATTGCTTTACGATCATGGTGATAGTAGGTCACAATGCAAATATAGCCGTTTTATTTACTTTTCAAAACCACAAATGAACCCACACATATCTTTGGAGTTTTTATATGTAATCAGTCAGCGTATTTATAACCATTTCATATAATAACTGTTTGTGATGTAGCTTTTAAAGGCAATCACCACCAGTGTAAAAATTCTGATTCTGTAAGTTTCTCTTAAATTCAGCATTTTGAATCAAACCACGCTGAATGACTTTGTTTATTTCTTAAACATTTGATTTAAATATGCTGGAATTAAAAAAAAAATCAAAAAGTTGAATTCCCTTAACACTTACAAATCCTTTGTATTTCTGTATGTTACAATGATAGAATCTATGACTGTAACCCTCTCATTCAAATACAGCTTTTAAATGGCTTTTAAAGTGATACCTTCAGCACTTTCTGCGGAGTACACTGGACAGGGGATAAATCAATGAGTAGCAAACTAACAAAAGCAGCAACAAGGTGGAAAGCTCCAGTTCTCCTAGAGAGGCTTAACTGTAGAGACTGTAGAGAATTGAGAGAGAGAGAGAGAGAGGGGCTACAATTGTGCAAACTGTATTATTAAAAGTAATAAATACATTCTGATGAAGCTTATTTTGCCTACTCATACAGCTGGAGCAAAATACGCCACACAGTGATTTTTTTTGTTTAGTTTAAAATAATCCAACAGTTAAGTAAATTGTATAAATGAATACAGAAAAAGAGTTACAGTCAGGTACATACCAAGATCTTCCCCATTGCTTCTTCAGTGGGTAATTTTGGGTCCGGTCATAGTCTTTTTGTCCGTCTGGATAGGTGGAGAAAAGGGATCGAGACGCTGATAACGATGATGTGGAGAGCAATCTTCTGCTGCCAGCTGGAGTCACTCTAAGATGGGTCACCCTGCAGCTGAAAGTTTTCCGGGCTGAGGACATCCCCCAGAGTAATTTGGTTATTCTTCACAGCCCTTAATTATCAACCAGTGCTTCTCTCTGAATCACTTAGCTCACTATGGATTTTCACAAATATTCACAATCCTGCTGCAGCCCCAAAAAGTATTTGAACATTTGTACCATACCAAAAGTTAATTGTATTAAGAAACAAAATGTCAGACCTGGTGCCATTTATTTTAATCGGACCATCTCAAGACTACAATTTGGCAAAGTGCGCTTTCAAAAGGTGGCTGGTGAGTTTCAGATCTTTATTGTTTGAGCAATTTTCTTTGCAGACGTCTGCAGGTTTGCATCCAGACTGCCTTTGTACATTTCATGATCCCATCAATGAACTTGAATTTGTTCATTTAGTTAATTATAAGCTTTAAGTAACAGAAAATAAGGGCTTAAAAAATTATTCAACATTATCAATTTTCAAATTTTTTCAAAGTGATGTTTAACCTAGAGTGAGTTAACGACAAGCTTGAGAGGGAAACAGTTCACTTATAGTATCATACCTATGTGAGCATATAGCAAAAGAAAAAGAACAAAGTCTGGGAGCATTTTCTTAAAATAAAGCCTAAGTAGACACATACAACAACTTAGCTTTACACAGAAGTGCAACGTTACCTTCGACCAGCGAAAAAGAAAACATGCTAGTGTCAATTATGAAGAACAATGAGTGAATGGGTGAGTCTGAACTGAATGTAACTGCTGCACTATTTGAGGTGGAATGTAAAATTTAACCTCAGAAGAAATGATAGCTTTTCCTCTATGTCGGTGTTCTGACAAACTGACCTGCTCCTTGAGGACATGTAGTTCATACTGAGCTGATTTGTCAGAATGAGCTAACATTATACAAACATTATACAACCATACAAACATCACTAAAGCTCATCATATTACATTACTAACGTTAGTCACTTGAATATTCTAAATCATATCAGTTTCTGTTAAGTAGAAGTATTTAGCAGCTACTTCTGAAAACTTTCAAACATTCAGCAGCTCATCCTGTCACAGCATTGTGTACATAAGCACATAATACAGTACATAATTAACAACTGCTTAATTAGTTTAAAATATAGCTCATTTTGTAAAGATGAAAAAATTGCCATCTGCTTGCTCTGGAAACCTAGTCACACAGAGTGGCCTGAGAAGCTATAATGTTAGCTGCACATTTATTATTATATCACTTATTTTTAGCTATTGCTTATTACTTAGTGTTGCTCAAAATTATGAGCAGGCTTAAACAAAACACCACATTTTTTTCTGTGGTGGTGAATTACTTCAGATCAGTACCTCAGGTTGTCAGAACATTATAACATATTTTATTTAGGCCACATTTAAGCCAATCAGTTGATTTTTAGTCAGTTAATTCTCATGAATAATCAAATATCAAAATATTCAATTATTGCAGTCCTACAGAACACACTGACATCTAAGCTAATAAATGCGACTGGTAAATGCGCTCACACGTGAGTTGTTACTATGGTAACTGCTGTGGATAACAAATGCAGTTCTGTGGATGGGATTGGGATTAAGGATGTGTTATAACAGGTTGAAACACGCTTTATAACATTGGTGTAAATGTGCGGGGCTAAACTGCTGTAGATCATATAGATGGATATATGTAAATATATGTAAATATGACATCAGAAAAACAGTGATTTCAAAACATCCTGTTTGTGCAGCTTAGTTTCCATATATGGACTGCATGAATGGTATGTTTTGAAATTTAAGCAGTGTTTGTACTGCATCAAACTCTATTATTTCAAAATAGCAAAGATTTTTTGGTTTTTCAGTTATATGGGACCTTTCATATTACATTAAAAGTCTGAATGCACAAAAACAACTGTGGCAGACCCATGTAGCCTAGTTATATAAACGTATTTGTGATTTCTGCTTTATGTATTATATATAATTGTCTCATATCAGTGTAACTATGAAGTCCTCCCTCAAAATTTACTGATAATGCTCTCCATTAGCTTTTTGTTCTGTAATGCAAAAATCTTCTTCTAGTGGATGACTCCACCGCCCAGTCTCTGAAAGCAGCATTTGGTGGGGAAAGCAATACAAAGAATCTGGTGGATCCATTTGTTGAAGCTTGGTTTGCTGGCAAAAAGGTATGCCTTCAGTTCAGTGGTCATTTTTCCACATGTGAAAAATCTCTGGTTATTGTGTATCTACGATCATCATTTTTTCCCCTCTCTTTAGCTGTGCACAAAAATAATTGAGAAGAATGCGAACCCTGAATGGAATCAATTGCTTAATCTGCAAGTTAAGGTAATATTATGTGACTTGGCTTAACATTGCTTTACAGGTCTGTGTAAACATTACATTCCCCTGAAGAGATTAGATCTAAGATAATTTGTTTTCATAAGGAAGAGGAAAAACAAAGAAAAATAAGTTAAAAAACAGGAGTTTCCAGAACTGTAGTAAAAGTGATTAAAAGATTTAGAGATGGGACTCCTAACAACCACCTGCAAGACTAGGCAGACCACCAAATCTGTTACCATCAAATAAACAATACTTAAAGCCACTCTTACTTCAGATCGGAAAAAGTCCACAGGTGTTTCTTTGCACCCTTACACTGTAAGAAGACAACTCAACACTATGATTTTGAAAGGCTGTGTAGCTGTCAAGAAGCACTTAGGAGGATGTGTAGGGAAACCAGACAAAAAAAGAAAGAAGCTGCTGGTGTTTTCATTGGCCACCCCAGAATGTGTTTAGGATGTCTTGGATTGTGAGAAGAAGAAAATTTAACCAACCCCTAAGATTGAATTTTGGAGGTGTGGAAAAATATCCCTGCAGATTTCTTTGAAAAACTGAAAGCAACTCTCCCAAAAAGATATAAAAATAAATAAGGGTTAGTCTCTGATTATTCCACAGTGTTATTTCTGTCACATATAAACAGCTGAACCCACATATATATTTTCCTCTTTCCGTAGTTTCCATCCATGTGTGAACGGATCAAACTGACTGTATTTGATTGGTGAGTTGATATTATTATTACTAAGCTCAATGTCAGGGCCATATATAAACTTTGTTCATGACCAATAGAAATAGAAATGGTCCAAAATAAATTTTTAATGTACAACCAAGTTAAGAATGTTTTTTTTTCTGTCTCATGTGAAGTTACCAATTTGGAGACTGGAGGTTTTGTTAGAACAGTAAGAACATGCTGGGCATGTACCTCTAGGCTTGTAGAGGAGATAATAAAATAAGCTCAGTGTAATGTTTCTTTGGGATTCTGTCATAAACTAATCCTCCAGGGCTGTGTAATGGTGGAGTTTGAGCTGGTCATGGTCAATGTTAGAGCTGGGTGGATCCTGGCAGGCTGTATGAGTCAGTGCACTGCACCCTCCCTCCTTCTATCACAGAGCATTCCTCTGCTAAAGCCTGCCAGAGTCCACTGAGAGAACTGTGGAAAATCTGAGGAGATGCTTCACATGTTGAGACGTTTAAGCACCAATGTGTCTCAATCCCCCCCACCACCCCAAATTTAGGGATCGTCTGACAAGGAACGATGCCATCAGCACCACGTACTTGGATCTGACCAAAATAGCGTCCTCTGGTGATGAAGTTGAAGGTATGATCCACTGGCTGAAGGCAACCTGAATTGTCAGTACTCTATGTATGTTAAGGGTGGGTGATATGACATCAATATGTCACAATAATTGACGACATTTTTACAACATACAACATTTAATACAAAGTTTAGATTTGCTAACAAGTTGGAACAAACACAATACACCAGCCACAAATTTTAACCGCATTTTCACAATACCCATAAAAAGTCCCTCAGTTAATTTTTTTTTCTTCCATAACACTGAGGCTTAGATGGAAATGTGTATGATTTTCAAAACCAGAAAAATGTGTGTTTAAATGCTGTTTTTTATTGTTGCAGTCATACATGATTATTTGGTATAAAGAAAGGCAGTTGTGCTGTCTGTTTTATTTCAGCATGGCCTTAGTGTGCGGTGCTTTCAAAGCAGGGGGTTCTCACCCCTCCTTCTTCGCCCCTCATTGCTCTCTAGCTGCTCAACAGTAGTCATTACAATTTACACAGAGAGCCAACAGTGTCCTAGTTCAGGGTTTCTCAACCGGTGGGCCGTGAAGCACTCTCTAGTGGTCCACGGGCCTGAACCTGGTTGGGGAGGGGGTGGGGGCAGTAGTTTGCAGTGGGCCGGTAGAGATGTTTAAACAAAAAACCCTGCAGTTGCAGGCTAATTAGACATCATCAGTTTGAGACAATGCAGCCACGGGCGCGCAGTGCAGTTAGCTAGGAACTGATAGGTTCTTCATGGCGTTTCGGTGCGGACCTATCAAACTTTTTTCTTTAATTCGCTCAGTTCTGATGTGTGTGAACACTCCACCTGTATTCTGAAACAAACAGCTGAAACCCGCGGGTCTCGGTCTGCTTCCAACTGAACCCTGTTGGGTTCACTGCTGGTGGGACGCATTTTATGATGAAACGAGGGAATTCATCAGTAGAGCTGGCTTACCTCCTCTTCTAGCAGCACGTCAGCACTGTACCATCAGCATAATCTGTCTTGCTCTAATGTCGTTCCTGCAGCTCGAGCTGTAGCTGATAAAAACGACAGATGAGCCATAAAATAATAGCGAAGATCTGTGTTTGATTTCTGGCCAAGCATCAGTAGTTAAACTCAATTTGATAAACTAATGACAAAGAAGCAGATATCAAGTAAGGTTTATTATTATTGTTGATTGAAGCGATTGATGCTGATCCAAAAGCATGAGTGGAGTGACGCTGATTTCGAATGAGGCGCTAAAACCCTCAAAACTAAAGAGACATGTCCAGACCAAACAGTTACTCTTGTGGGAACCGCAAGAGTATTTTCATTTTCATTGATGGACAGCGGCTCCAAATCACACATCTACATCTACCTTTTTTCTTTTTCCCTTTTTTGACATCTCTGCAAACGTGTTTTTTTAAAACGTTATATTTTTTAACATAACTGCAAATTTTGTTTTTTGTGATTGACGTGAAATAGATGATCTGATCTTTTTTTAGGCGCTAGTTCACAGGTTTTCAGAGCAATTAAGAAAAAAAAACTATTTTAAAAAAGTTGATTTTAGTTTTTCTGTGGGCCGCTATGCTTTATAGTTATAAACAGGTGGGCCTTGGGGTGAAAAAGGTTGAGAACCTCTGTCCTAGTTAATCTGATACCAGAGATACAGGGGAAATCATTTTATTTGATTACATTAATTAAAATATCCAAGTTGCTTTTCATTCCCCTAGTGGAATGACCACTAGAGGGCTTGAAAAAGAGATAAAAAAGGCTATGAAAAAAGTCTAAATAAAGTGAATCCGATGGAGGAAACAAATCAAGTAGTTGTTGAAATTTAAGCTATTGGCATAATGAGCTGACATCCAGTCAGCTACTTGTTACTATGCAGTGTGCAGCCTTTATTATTAACCTGGATTTTTCTGATTCTAAAATCTAATGGGCTGAGCTGTGTTTGAAGCCGTTAACATACTCAGTATAAGCACACCTATGACTACCTCACATTAACTGAATTCTCTTTTCTGCACCAACTCACACAACCTCCTATGCCGCTAATAGAATATTAATTTTTTACTCTAATGCTGTTCAGATGGACCGACAAGTGTAATGATGACACAAGAACCCATTTTTTGGTTAAAATGAGGAACTGACAACTTATTTTATTATGTAGAACTAGACAGGACAGGTCAGCTACCGAACAGACCAAAAGATGACAAACTACATGCACTACATTAGGAGCAGGGAGCCGTTTGAGATTCATCCTCAACATGGAAGGAGGGATGTATAACGCCATTAGCTTAGTGATAAGCAAGGCTGGAAATCACATAGAGGCGCTAATAGAAATTAGCATTATAGTCATGGTTTGGTGAACAAAAAGTATGTATAAAGGGAAGATTTTTGCATTATCCAGTGCTATAATGTGATATGTCTGTTATTATATGCAACAAAAATGTTAAAAAGTTAATGAAACGGCTGCAGTATAAACTGATGGCCAACTGAACATTCTCCTCATTCATCCATTTTTCTCATTAATTTCTTGGTTGAATAATTGTTTAGCTCAAATATTATTAATATATAATTGTTAATTTTATGCCACTCTACTTTGGCTACTTAGCTATCTTGCTATCTAGTTAGCCTAACTTAGCTGACTTGAAAAGATACTGCACTGTTTTGCATGCACAAACTTACAACATAATATTACATAGATTCATGTGTAGAATCAAGAAAATCTTCCAAATTTCTCTTGAGAGTTGGAACTAATGCATTAGCCATCCTGTTTATGAGTTTAATAGCTTAATACTAGTTGTGTAATATAGTAATTTAGTGTCCTTGCACAGTTGTCTACAATTACACAGAATCATGCAGGATAATACAACGCATATATGTTTCTCTGTTTACTTTGAAATTGGAGCAAAAAGGCTAGTAAAAACTAATCGTGTTAGCTTCCTTACTAGCAAATGTAACCTTACGAACTCTGTACAAAATAATAACATGCTATTCTATTCAAAAGCACTTATTGGTGATGTTATTGCTTACTGACTTTCACCTGTAAGAGTAAATAATTTGCTAAAGTGTCAGTAGCTTCAAAGACAAATGTAAAGAGCACAGTTCCAGCTTTCTAGTACCATAGTACTTTGAATGGTGGAAAGAAAATATCCTGAAGTTTACATGTTGGTATGGTTTATCACAATAACAATTGAAATTTATCACAATGAAGATCAACATGCTGTCATATTGCCCCCCCCCCTAATATACAGTACTGCACAAAAGTCTTAGACAGCTATAAAAATTGTTTAAAAGTATTTATCTTAGCAGTAACATTAGAATAATATGAGAAAAATATAAAAATTACATTTAAAAAAAATTAAAAAGTTTTGGTTCCTAGCTTTCTAATTAGGTACACTCCAGTAATTTATAGTTTTGTTCAGTTCCATCAGCAGCACACCTGATTTGGTTGAATGAAGAATCGATTAGGTAAACTAGATTATGGAAACTCTAAATGCTGGAATTCTTCAAGAAGAACCTTGGAAATGGTGACCCTGTCTCTGACAGACACCAAATCGCAATGCATTCTTTTTGAACAACGAGTGTTTGAATAAGTAAATGCTTACTGCCCAGATAAAGGCCTTTACATATCATTGTCAGATGACTAAGACTTTGCACAGTACTGTATGTATTTAAGAGTTTTCTCTTTTTTTAAGACACTGATTAAATATGTCACAGTAGAATCCCTTGTATAAATGTAACTTTTCTATGTAGGTATGGTATGTGTAAAGGTTATTTTGATGCTTTCCTTGTTTAATCACCTATTTCTTTTTCCCTTTTTTCTGCTGTACCAGAGGAATATCCAGAAAATGGGAATGGGTTTTCAGGAATTAAAGGTTAACTAGATTCACCTGCTTACTGTATCTCTGCAACCCTTTGTGTACTGCCTATAATACTACACATATACTGGAAGACTGTTTTTTCACTGAATGGACTTAGCAAAGTAGAACTTTCTTTTACAAGTAGTTGATTATTGTGTTTGTTTTTTATTGGTTAATTACATGTTTGAACAACATGATAACTAAATGATTTGAGTACAGTCTGCTGTACTTAAAAGGTTGCAGCCATACTCTTTATTTTGCCCTCCAGCATGCAAGCATGTTACCTGTAACACTGGCTTAAAAAAAAAAACATGTCTGATGTGTTGTGACCTGTTAAATAACTGTCAACATTACATGTTCTTTCCATATCTTCCATATGTCAGACTAGCATAATAATGTCCATGTCTTGCATGCTCTTTTTTTAAGAAAACTAGAATAATGTAATGATCAAGCAAACCTCCCTAATACCTTTAAAATACAATGATATGATCGTTAATGTTTTGTACTAACACCTCTGCACTGTAAAAGAACCTGAGAGAAACACCACATGTGTAGGGGAGTAGCATAGATATTGCTATGCACAGTGTGTCATATATTAGATGTGATGAAGTTTTTGATTGAAAAGGCCCATATTCTACATATCCAGAGGGCCACATATACAGGTTTGGGGATAATGAGGGGGCGGAGCCAGAATGGCTCAAGGAGATCATGAGGGGTGTCCTATGATTTTCAACTACAGCGTCATAAGATCTACTTAAAAAAAAAGACTGTCAATGCAAGTCAGCTCTCAGCGTTCACCAAAAGAGTAGACTCAAGTGGAATCATCTCATCCTTGAACAACACATCACTACTTCTTATAACTTCAGCGTAAATGGGCGCGGCTAAGCTGCTGTAGACTGAATAGGCAGACATATACAAATGTTGTGGTTTTTGTGACACCAAAAAAACAGTAAATGGGCTGTTTTGCAGTTTAGTTTCCATACATGAAATGTATGAACTGAAGAGTGGGGTTGTAACAGTGTTTACATACTATGTATAGTGGAAATAGATTTTTTTACTACTCTTTCAAGACTGATATATGTAAATGAGCTGTTTTCTGAAAGAAAGCCAAAAATAAGAAGAACTAATGAAGGAAACATGGGTAGGAATGGCGTGGAAACCAGCAAATACAAAACTAGAGACAAACTGACATAACAAGCAGCAAGTTTGAGAATTATGAAGGGGTGGAGCCGGAATGTTCCAAAAAGATCTAGGAGGATGGTCCTGTGATTCACAGCTACAGCGTCATAAGATCTACCCATTTGGTTGTCAAAATTTACAAAGAAATGAATAATAATTGGCTCCTTAATACGAGTCGGCTCCTGCATTAACCTAAAAAAGTGGATGGGTAAATGGGCGTGGGCTGAACAGATGGACATATGCAAATGTTTTGGTGGAATCACAAACATCACAGACAAATGTTTCATAACGTCACAAAAACAGTAAATTTAGAACTGGTTGTTTTTGCAGTTTGATTTCCATATGTGGACTGTATGAAAAGGAGAGTGGTCATGTTTTGAAAAAAATAGATTTTCCATGGTAAAGGCCCTTTAAATAGTATATCAGCTAACATGATCACATTGGATACTCTTCAGTCAACTAACAACCAGAAATATAAATCTCTGAAGCTTTAATAAATGAACATAACAATTTGATTAAATTGCACAATAACTGCAACAGTGCTGTTGTAGTTTTACTAACATTTGGTCCTGAGTTATTGAATTCTGTCCTCTGGAGTGCACTAACTCAGCTAACCTATCATCTGACTCCATTGTGAGAAGGCTCATGGGATTAACGGTCTCTTTCTCACAGGAGAAACAGGGGACTCGGAGTTTGGCTTTCTGCCTGTGTTTGGGCCTAGCTACATTAATCTATATGGCAGCCCAAGGGAGTTCTCTGGCTTACCTGACCCTTATGAAGACCTTAACTATGGAAAGGCAAGCCTGGAGTGTCTTAAAGTTTTCCTTGGAAGTGATAGTCATGTTTTACTATTATTATTTTAATCTTAAGTAAGATAAGATGACCATTTTGAAATAGACTTTAATAAGCAGTGTTTTAAGCTCATGTAAATTTCCCACAGCCTTATTCTGCATTTCTCACAGGGAGAAGGAGCAGCCTACAGAGGGAGAGTTCTCATTGAGCTGTCTACTAAACTCGAGGGCAAGGCAGACAAGGATGTGGATGTGATATCAAATGATGACATCTTGGTTGCTCAGGTAGCAAATCTGGAATTTATGGATCGATTAAAGGTCTAAACCAGGTGTCCCCAACCTGGCCCACACAGCCAACCACAAACACTTCCGTGGCCCACAAAATTTTACCAACCAGATAATTTACAGTGCATAGAAATATAATACATTAATCAAAAGTTTGTCAATTTTGCTTGATTTCATAATATAATGCAATACAGTAAACAGGATCTTTCTTTTTCAATGACGCTGTCTGTAACCATTAATCCATGATGGATGAGTTCCATATGAACGAAAAAAGAAACGTTTGAAAATGTAAACATCGCTGAGACTAATAAATGAGGTCAGCCTAAATATGTTCTATTTTTACAAATAATTAGTCATATATTAAAAATAATTTAATTAAATTTCTATATCCTGTGAACAAAAAAAATGGCTGTGAACCACTAGCAGTACCACTGTGGCCCATTGGGGGCCTGCGGCCCACAGGTTGAAAACCACTGTTTCTTTCATTTTTTCTCCACGTTTGTGTAGTACAATTAAAACAGTTTTCATATTTTCATGACCATTTTCCAACCTGTCTTTTACCCCTAGAATTAAATCCCCCAGTTTCTAAAGGGCCAGCATTCTATGCTTCTCTTGTATTTTTTTCTCCACTTATAACTTAGATGTGCTTCAGTGTAAATGCAATGTAAATTCTTCCTACAGCTGGTTATATGCGTTGGTTTTCGTGACATCACAAAAAACAATTATTTAAAAGCAGCTTAGCTTTCACATATAGACAGTATGGCATCAATAGTGAATGGCACAAAAATGAACATAGTTTATGTACTACTAAAAAAGTGAGAAATAATCCATTTTCAGTGATATGAACCCTTTAAGACTGATACTACTAAGTGAGTCTCTGAATGTCTGTTTGCTTCCCAACATCCAGGAACATCACAACAATCTTTTTTCCAGTAACTCAGCTACAGTCGGCCCACAGTAACAGCACATTTCATCATGTCAGTGTGAATAGACAGGCTGACTTGCCGGAGGCTAAATGGGCAGTCATATGTAAATGTGTTTATAGTTGGGGCATCACAGCAAATTGTTTTATATTTAAAAGCCAAGGAAAATCTATAAGTGCTTTTTTAAGCATGTGTTCTCATGTTCTTCTTGACATTTTGTTTTGCATGTCGTTCCTTTCTGTTTGTCTCAATACAGAAATACCAGCGCAAGAGGAAGTACTGTCTGTGTGCTGTGTTCCACAGCGCCTCTATGATAAAGGAGCCCGGTGAGCCCATTCAGTTTGAAGTTAGTATCGGGAATTATGGCAACAAACTGGACTCCACGTGTAAGCCTCTGGCTTCAACCACACAGTACAGCTATGCTGTGTTCGATGGTGAGGCCCCAAAAGGCCAGATGTTAAAAAAGTGCACTGACAGTATGCTTTGGGATCAGACTGGTTTCTGACTAAAACTTTCTCAACTTAACTTTATTTATATATTACCTTATTGAAAGTCAAGTATTAAAAGTCAGTCTTTCTTGGTTGTTCACTTCACGTTGTTTGAATGTTTAAATAAGACATCTGAGTAAAATATATTCGCTGTTGCGCAAAGAGCCTTCAATCTTCATTTTTGAGTTTTTTACTTTTTTGCATAATTTGAAAACTCCATTTGCATTGTGATAAAATGTCACGGTGAAAAGATTAAAAATTAAAAATTACTTGGAAATAAAACTTGTATGCTACATTGTAACAAGTACATGTTGTACATGTAACCTTGTTACAACTTTCATTAGAAGTTAATAATGTTTTTCCTTCTCCTGTTACGAGTTACAGTTTTTGTTCAGTTTACAAAGTTTCATTCCGATAGAAGTGTTGTGTATAAAAAGCTAAAATGTAAGATTGAAGGGGCATTCCAGCATAAAACTGGAGTTTAATATGTTATTTGTCATGATATTCCACAGCACAATGTTAAATTATATCTTTTGGCCTAATCTGGGTTGACTGAATTAACAATTTTGAATTGTTTTCATGTTTTTGTCCATCAGGGTTTTCTCACTACAATACCCAGCCTGCATTAAACAAACACATCATACATTCGTTAAGAATCCCTGTGGTGCCAACCGATCCCAACATCTAGCCCAGCCACTTGTCTATAGGAGAATTAATAATAAATTAGCATTAGTGGAACTTACCCTGGGTTGTCGAAAGAAATCATAAAGAGGATAGGGATGTTACCTTTAATTCAGGGCAAAATGTTTGCCCTTTCAGCTGTAAAAAGAAGTCAAAATGAAGCCTTCCTATCAGTGTTTTTCCAAAGGTCCTCCCACCTTCATCAGAAGGGTTTTTTTTCTAGCATGGAGTCTACAACCACACCGCTGTAGAAGGCAACTAAGCGTGTGTACCACAGATGTAGCAATGGCTACATTTTTCATTGTGGCCAGAGAGTCCCTTTAAGAAATATAAGAATTTTGATGGAATAAAAATCAAAGAACAATTAATGTATTAGGTACACTATGTCCAAAATGAAAAATGGTAACATGTAACGTGACACAACAATAGTCCCAAGGGTGAGCTTTTCCGGTTTAAAGACTAAGAAAACCCCCTTATGATGTTTCTTGAAGATGGGAGGAACTTTTGAAAAACTGCAGGCTGTTTGGAGTGTGTATGTGTAACGTTTGAGGCATGGAGGCGGGATGCAAATGCGAGTCTTTATTGAAATGAGAGTCCATAACGAAAACAAAACAAAACCAAACTACAAGCGCTACAAGCAAACAAGAGACAAGATTACATTCACAATGCAAGACGAAGACTGAACAAACACAGGGGTATAAATACACAGAGGGGAAATGAGACACACCTGGGACTAATGAGGGGCGGAGCTACAAACAGGTGGAACAGATAACAAGGGGGCAGGACCAGGGAGGAGACACAGAGCAACAACAAAAGCACATGGTACAAGAAAACAAAAGACACATGGCTACAACAGAGGGGAAGAAACAGACACTCAGAGGGAGAAAAGAAGGAATCCGTGACAGAACCCCCCTCCTAACGCGCAGCTCCCGAGGCGCGAAAAACGAAAGCTATCCAAAGTGGGAGCCGGGTAGGAGGAGGGACCGGGAGAACATAAAGAAGAAACTATACAGGGGACAGGACACCAGACCGGGGAGTACACAGGAAATTGGATAGGGGAATGGACAGGAAACTCCTGAAATGACAAGACACGAGAATGGACAGTAGACTGAACATGGGACTGGACCGGTGATGAGATAAAGGACGAGACAGATGAGACATGAGCAGAAAGAGACGGAACAAAGGGCTGGACAAGAGATGGAACACGCAACTGGATAGGACCAGACAGTGATGAGACTGGAAACCAAAGTGGAGTGAGAACAGGAGACGGAGTTAACATAGACATGGGAACAGGAACAGACATGGTTACTGGAACAGGGACAGAAATATGGACAGGAATGGGTACAATAAGACCAAACACAGAAACACTGATTGAGATGGGTACAGATATATACATGGTTATAGGGACAAAAACAAAACTATGGACTAGAGACTTGGGGGACAACACAGAATTAAGTTCATGCAGGCGAAGGAACTGGGTGGCAGACTGAGCAGGGAACTGGAAAGTCGGCACTGAAGCAGGACACTGGAAGGCCGTCACTGGACGCTGAAAGATTGGCATAGGAGGGGGTCGCTGGGAGGTTGGCGGCGGAGCATAATGCTGAGAGGCCGGCACCGAACCAGGACAGGAAATGAGAAAAGGAGTGGCCCAGGGTGCAGGAGCAGAAACTGTGGCATCCCGGGGTGCAGGAGCAGGAGTGGCCCAGGGAGCAGGAACTGGGACTGGTGACGCTGAGGCCATGGGCAGGTCTGGGGATGTAGAGGCTACCAGCAGGTCAGGGAACTCGGAAGCAACGTCCTCGGCAGCAGGCTGGGCCGCAGCGACGTCCTCGGAGGCAGGCGGGCCTGCTGCGACGTCCTCGGCGGCAGGCTGGGCCGCAGCGACGTCCTCGGAGGCAGGCGGGCCTGCTGCGACGTCCTCGGCGGCAGGCTGGGCCGCAGCGACGTCCTCGGAGGCAGGCGGGCCTGCTGCGACGTCCTCGGAGGCAGGCGGGCCTGCTGCGACGTCCTCGGAGGCAGGCGCCCCTGCAGCGACGTCCTCGGAGGCAGGCGGCCCTGCAGCGACGTCCTCGGAAGCAGGCGGCCCTGCTGTGACGTCCATGGCTGAGGCTGGCGGGCCTGCTGTGACGTCCATGGCTGAGGCTTTCTCCTTACTAGGGAGCAACAGCTGAAGCCGACAGAGCAGATGGTAGCTCTCCTGAAGTCTGACCTCATTTTCCTTGATAAGGTCCTGCAAACTCGCTGCTTCCCTGTGTGGTCTTGCATTCTGTAACGTTTGAGGCATGGAGGCGGGATGCAAATGCGAGTCTTTATTGAAATGAGAGTCCATAACGAAAACAAAACAAAACCAAACTACAAGCGCTACAAGCAAACAAGAGACAAGATTACATTCACAATGCAAGACGAAGACTGAACAAACACAGGGGTATAAATACACAGAGGGGAAATGAGACACACCAGGGACTAATGAGGGGCGGAGCTACAAGCAGGTGGAACAGATAACAAGGGGGCAGGACCAGGGAGGAGACACAGAGCAACAACAAAAGCACATGGTACAAGAAAACAAAAGACACATGGCTACAACAGAGGGGAAGAAACAGACACTCAGAGGGAGAAAAGAAGGAATCCGTGACAGTATGCCTGAGGCTGGCTGTTTGATTTTTTTTCTTTTCGTGCTAGCTGGCAAATGCAAAAGGAAACCACATAGCTAATGTTACCCCTAAAAACCCAGTTTCATGTCTATATTTATTATCGTCTGCTTTTCTTTATGAATGGTTGTTTGATGATTAGCATGATGCATGCTGGGTATTGTAGTGATACACAAAAGGTGTTTGTCAGGTTTTTATTCTAACCAAGGTACTGAGACAGTATTGGTTCGCATTGTAAATGACCTCAGGCTAAGTGTTGATGCACAAAATCCTTCTATTCTGATTTTATTAGATCTTAGTGCAGCTCTCTTTCTCTTTAACTTAAAACTCTATGTCTCATGGTATTTTTCTTTTAATTTGATCTGTCATTTTCTTATATGATTCTAAATTAATACTTATAATTTCTTGTATTACTGTTTAACTTTATCATCTGTCTCTAAAGCACTTTGAGCTGCCACCGGCATGAAAAAATAATTATTAATATTATTATTAGGAAAGGGATAAAAAATTGTGCATTCTGTCAAACCGATAAAGCTGACAAATGAGGAGTTCCCCCTGAAACGGTGGGTTATTTTAAAGATGGGCTAAAAAGAAATGTTTTCAGCCTATGTTCAGTAATTGTGACTGTATCAGAATTTCAAACATTAATTGGTAGATTGTTCCGGTTCTGAATGCATATGTCTTTAGTGACTCTTCAGTTTGCTGTTATAGGTAATCACTACTACTACTTGCCCTGGGCTAACACGAAGCCTGTTGTAGCCATTATGTCATTTTGGGAGGATATCAGTCATCGCCTAGACTCCGTTAACATCATTATCTACATTGCAAACCGTTTGGTAAGCCTAACGCCTGTTGGATATATAAATAACTTCATTCTCTCTGCATAAAGCTGCAATTTAATTTAAACCATGTTGTATATCCTGGTCACTATTTTCAGCAAGCCAACATCACTGAGTTGAAGACTGCAGTGCAGGCTAAAGCGCCAGACACAGCAGTGGTAGAAATTTGGCATAAGCTTATTGGCCAGCTGATAGAGGACATTAGCAGGTAAGCTTATTTTAATTTCACTCATTTGTTTGAGTTTATTACACTTTTGTGGTAGCAGAGTTGAAAATGTAAGGGTGATTTAACCTGGATTGCAGAAAGATGAAGGTTTGTCATGGTATCAGTGCAATGCTTTGTGAATGTTACGAAATGATCCAATGTATCATAATCTCAAGCTACATTAGAAATTGTTTCCTGTTGTGGAACTTGTGCAGTATGTATAGTACTATACAAAAATCAGAGACCACCTTTTTGTTCATCTATTTTCCAACCAAAATGGCCATTAAATACAAATCATTCTCTGTCAGGAAAAAAGCAAAAATATATATGTACTGAAAAATTGTCCAGAAGTCTATAACACTGAGTATAATCATATAATAATATAACTGATTACAATTTATTTTGAGGGTCTCTTGTAGATTACCTGCAGATACTAATATTATTAACAAGCTTTCTATTGCCTAGTTGATTATGAACATTAGTGTAAGCAACAACATTATGGTTAGGGTGAGATTTAATCGAATTTAACACATTCGGATTCAAGCTATAAATCCCTAACTAAATACCAAATTAACCTTTTTGACACATATCATATTATATATATATATATATATATATATATATATATATATATATATATATATATAGTATGCAAGGATATAGTATACAACCCCAATTCCAAAAAAGTTGGTACGCTGTGTAAAATGTAAATAAATCTAAATAAAAACAAAATGCAATTATTTGCAAATCTCATAGACCCATGTTTTATTCACAGTCCATGCTGTTGTGATGGATGCAGTATCTGGTTTAGTATTGTCTTGCTGAAATATGCAAGGCCTTCCCTGAAAGAGACATTGTGTGGATGTTAGCATATGTTGTTCTAAAACCTCCATTTACTGTTCAGCATTGATAGTGCCTTTCCAGGTGTGTAAGCTGCCCATGCCATAGACACAAATGCAACCCCATACCATCAGAGATGCAGGCTTTTGAACTGCGCGCTGATAACAAGCTGGATCGTCCCTCTCCTCTTGAGTCCGCAAGACACAGTTTTCCATTTTGCCTCAGTCCATTTTATATGAGCTTTGGCGCAGAGAAGACATTTTTGGATCAGGTTGACATGTACCTTCTTCTGTACATAATACAGCTTTAACTTGCATTTGTGGATTGCATGGTGAATTGTGTTCACAGACAATGATTTCTGGAAGTGTTCCTGAGACCATGCAATGATTTCCAGTACAGAATCGTACCAGGTTTTAATGCAGTGCTGCCTGAGGGCCTGAAGATCATGAGCATCCAATATTGGCCATTGGCCTTGTTCCTTGTGTACAGGGATTTCTCCAGATTCTCTAAATCTCTAGATGATATTATGTACTGTAGATGGTGGGATATCCAAAGTCAACTTTACATTGAGTAACATTTTTCTGAAATTATTCCATAATTTGCAGATGCAGGTTTTTGCAGATCGGTGAACCTCTGCCCATCTTTTCATCTGAAAGACTCTGCCTCTCTAAAATGCTCTTTTTATACCCAGTCATGTGAGTTTGTTGCAAATTGCTCCTCCAGCTGTTTTTTATTAGTATCACGTACTTTTCCAGCCTTTTATTGCCCTGTCCGAACTTTTTTGAGATGCGTTGCTGCTATAAATTTACATTTATTTACATTTTACACAGCATCCCAACTTTTTTGAAATTGGGGTTGTATAATATGTACATATTATTCTCTCAAATAACACACATAAATTGTTTTTTTCAGGCTATTTTGGCTACTGCACATGCACAGAATTGGGCAAAAATGACCTTGCAAAGGTCGTGATAGCCGAATACTAAATACACTGTCCTAAATGTAGCAATTTATGCAGTAACATACTCCATTATGTTTTTTTTAAATATAATTCTCCTGTTAAAATGTTTCATAAAAAAATTCACATTTAAATGAAGTGAACTTTAACAGTGCTCAGTAACACTGAGATTAATAACTGATTATCACATTCATTTATCAGTCTACTCAGGCTTTAGCAAGAACTTCAGTGTTTGTAAAGTCGTTAACTGAGTTCCTCTTTAGGGTTTGTCTAATGAGCATGTTTATGCCATGCACTGCCATTAAAATAGTTAAAATCAAGCACTGATGGTGTTTCATTTGAAGACTGTATGGTTTTTATGTAGTGGGTGAGTATTCTAGAAGAATTCTCCTAAACATGTAAAAGATTACTGTATTCAGAATACACCCATCACAAAACATAACCTGGACTGAATACAGATACTTAATTTTTGTATTGTGAATGTGTACTCAGTACTTGTATTCTGTTACATCTCAACCCTGCACACGCACGTATCTCCACATCTAGGGGGAGCTTTTCCCGTTTGCAGCTTCTCCTGCAAGCTGATTAGTTTTTTATTGAAGGGCGGGATTTCTCCATAAACCAGTGTCATGTTGAGTGTTCTGAGCTTTCCCATTCATTTTCCAACTAGTGACCCATCTCCTAATTCATGTTTCTGGTATAATATCAAATCTAACAGTATTTAATTTGTCCACGCTTTACTTTTGTGCCCCTGCTGCTACTTAATCTGTTCCATCCTTCAAATTTTAAAACCAACCAACAAGTTACTACTGATTCCTTTCTCATGTGCATCTAAAATGTCTAAAGGTCACTATATGGCCAAAAGTATGTGGACTCCTGACCACCACACTTGTATGGACTTGTTGGACACACTCTGTTCAGGTCACTGGAGTTCCTCCACACCAAACTTGTCAAACCATGTCTTTATGGACCTTGTTTTGTACGCAGGGGCACATTCATGCTGGAACACGAAAAGACCTTCCTCAAACTGTTGCACAAATTTGAAAGCATGTAACTGTCTTATAGGTCTGTCTAGCATTAACATTAACATTAACTGGAACTAAGGGCCTGAGCCCAAACCCTGAAAAGCAGCCCCCACTCATTATCCCAGTACTTAAACAGTACTTAACAGTACTTAAAGTTTTCATCTTTGAGAGAGAGGAGGAAATTAAGCTCCACTCTTGCCTCAGATCTGAAAAAATTCACAGGTGTTTCTGTCCATCCTTCCCCCGTGAGAAGACAACTCATCACTGTGGGCCTAAAAGGAGGTGTAGCTGCCAAGAAGACCTTACTGAGAAAAGGAAATAGACAAAAAAGTAGAAAACCTTTGCACTAGAACACAGAAACTAAACACCTGAGATGAGGCTTAATGGTTTCCACACTGATGAGACTGAATTGGAGATCTCTGAAAGTAAGAGAAGGCTCTATGTACACCACCCAAGCAATGAAAGACTCTTCGGAACATGTCTACCACCATCAGTCAAGCATGGTGCAGGATCAGTTTGGGGATGTATAACAACATCTGGAGTTGATGATTTGTTTTCATCAAGTACAAACAAATAGTATTTTTTTACTGGATGTAGTAAATAGCAATCACACAGTGCCCTCTGGAAAATATGTGACTGGGAAGAAATTCAAGAAACGCGAGATACCAACACACTGTTGAGAAGATCAAGACGTATTTATTGGGCAAAGAAGTAGTTGCTTATCTCAGACCATCCCTGAATGTGTCTGGAATGACTTGGATTGTGAGGAACAGAAAATGCAACCAACTTCTAAGACTGAACTTTGGAGGTGTGAAAAAATGTCCCTAAAGATTTCTTTGAAAAACTGAAAGCAAGTCTTCTGAAAAGAATGGAAGCTGTAATAACGGCAAAGTGTGGACACACAGAATAATGAAAAAATAGATATTACCTCTAGTTGTCAAGGCTTCTGTTTAATTTTCTGTGAAATATGTTTTCTGCTTTTTTTCTTGACTCTGAAAAATGAATAATTTGTTCTTAACAGCTATTTTGACTGAAAATTAAATGAAAGAGTGATCTATGACTTCTGCACTGTGCAATATGTATTATGTTAATTATAAACAATAATAACAATATTATTTATCATTATTACATATTAAGTAGTATGTCCATGTTGTAGTGTTGAATACTCAGTGATAAAATACACTTACATATACAGAGGTATTGTACCTTAAAACTAGCATTTATTTGTCGTTTATTTAGGCAGTGTTTTATAGCGCCATTTGTATTAGCCAGCTGGTGAAAAAAAAATTTAACTCCACTCTAAAGTGTATTTTTTCAAAAGTTCCTCCCACCTTCAAGATGCATCATCAGAAGGAGTTTTTCCTAGGATTCAAACCATTTTTTCTCTTTTACACCATAGTAAAATGTGATATTCCAGTAAATAGTTGCCTGTTTTTATATTTTGTAAAACTCTCCCTTCAGTTATAGATTGCCGGAGCTAGAGACCAAGCCAAATCTTACAGCGCTGGACATCCAGATCAAGAAGCTGCGGGACAAAGCACTGAAGAGCATTCGGGGTGCAGCTGAGAACTTGCTCCAGGATGGCGCTAACCTTAAAGAGGACATGGCCGTCATCGATGGCTGGCTGGACAAACTCAAGCAACTGGCTGAGGAGGTTATTAATTACATCTCTTATAGAACTTTTTCTTTACATCTTTTATATTTTTACTTCTCACCATTCTGCTATACAGTTATATACAAAAGTGTGGGTACCCTTGGTCAAATGACATGATTTGTTGATTTTTTTTTTTGTGAAAAAAGTACACATCATTTGCAGAGGACACACTTCTGCACATGTTAATGCACAACTACAGTTTCTTTACTGGAAAAAAACATTAAACTTAAACTGTGGGCTGCACATTTCATATATTTTTTCTAATACGTTAAACTCTGCAAATAAAAAGAAATTGTGCACTAAATTTGCAGAAAAATTTGACCAGCATTGTTCTGAAACTTCTGCATATGCATCAGCCAGTATCTCCATCCATATCATATATGGCCCAAAAAGATTAAACCAATCAGTGATTATTTATTTATTTGTTTGTTTATTGACTAAATGCATTACAGTTTATATTGGACCAAAGAACAATTCATTTTTTTTGGAACAAAACCTTGTTCTCCATTGTTCTCCATTTTTTGTCATTGTTGTTTTTTTTTTAAAAAAATGTCACTTTTCATTTACACTGTGTCAACATTTAATGATAAACAGAGCAATGGAAATGTTCCAAAATTACTTACAATACAATCGTTCCCTTCACTTACATTGAAAGTTTTTTTGTTTCTTCTGTAAAGTTACTTATTTGGAGAGGTTTTACAGCGAGTATATATTTCTATAGAAATATATAAGAATTATTAATATTAATAGTTCCTTAAATCAGCACTACATACTCTGTAACATGGGTATTCAGCTAAAGGTCCAGTGACATTAAATTTCTTCGTTTGAACGTAAGTGCCACAAGAGAATGTTGACATTCAACTAATGAAATAAAATAAGACATATCAAATATGTTTTGATAAACTGTTTGGCTATTGTATGTACAAAAGAAAGAAAAAAAATCTGAAAAAAAAAAATCAGAATATTTGTCCACAGAAGCATTTTCATAAGGTAAAAAATTAAATGTCATCATTCAAGTCTCAGACCAGAAATAGTAACTGAAATTTAAAATCTATGAAAATATGTGGAATTATTCACTTTCTAGAGATTAAACAACATGCTTGAGTTTCCTGTCATTTCAATGCTATATTTCAATAAGACCACCCGAAACTATTATTTCAGTTTGCAGAAAAAAACAAGAAATTCCATGATTAAAGCCAACTGTGATTATCTTAGACAATAGAAAACTGAAGCTAGATGCTGCCCCTCCGGTATAAACCAGCTCATATTTGCCACACACCACTGGCACTGCCACATGAACAATCAGATACATGCCAGACATATATATATATATATATATATATATATATATATATATATATATATATATATATATATATATATATATAGTCATTCATTTATTTTTTGAAAAATGTTATAACCGCCACCGGATAACAGTAATCAAGAAAAATGCCATCTCTCCAGGGGTAAACACAACCTCCACACACCCAAACCTAACTTCCATAAACATAAACTCAAAAAAGGAAATAAAATACAGATGAGTTCCCTAAATCCCTGCCTAACCAAAACCAGGGGAAAAGACAACAAACAAAATGGCACTTATTTCCAGCAGTGGTGACAAGTAGTGGTGTTACACTTGATACTGAAGCTTTGGAGTATGTGTCAGAAAACCGACTAACTTTGCTTTAAAGCAATGCATCGATGCTTGGTTTGTGTTTCAAAAACTCACGTGACCACTGCTATCCAGAGCTTTGTTCAGCCCACAGCCACGTGACTACTTCAGAAACATTCAACAGAAACCAGCCAGTGCTGTTTGTGTTTTTAACCATCAGGTGTCTTTAATGTGCAGTGGTTTTAAAAGCTTTGAGTAACGAACCTTTTTTTAGATACAATATAAAGGAAAGCTTCACTGTTTCAGAAAGTACAAACACATTACCATGTTAACACAGCATGTCTTTCTGTAACAACTTTGCAACAACAGTATGTTGCAAAGCATAATCAAAGCGTGCACAGGGCACAAAAGGACACACTTTTCCTGCTTCTCTCATAGTTTAATCCTCAAGAGATGCTTCACTTACAGCACACAGCACCACCAGCCTTGAAAGAGCTCCACTTATGGACAGGGAGGACAGACTGATACACCTGCAGGAGAGAACAGGGCAATCCATAGAACAATAACAAAAAGAAAGGAATCAAGGAGACCAGTAAAACCTGTAAAAAAGGTTTTGCTTCAGTCTTTTTGCCTGTGCTGCATATTCAGCTTGCTGTTCCAATTTTACATTACACTGTATGTGGTAATGCATAAATGTGGACTAGACTGTTTTCTTTTTTTGTATAATCATACACGTTATTCGTATTCATATCCCACATCTCTTCGGTTCTATGTGTGTGTCCACAGCCCCAGAACAGCATGCCTGATGTCATTATCTGGATGTTGAGAGGAGAGAAGAGGTTGGCCTACTGCCATGTGCCAGCACATCAGGTTCTGTATTCATCCTACAGCGAGCAGGCCTGTGGGCAGTACTGTGGAAAAACTCAGACCATCTTTCTGCAGGTATTATTTTCATTATATATATTCAATATTGCCGAAGTCAGATCTTTGTAAAGGTTTTTATTTCTTATTTATGTAAATATTGACAAATAATTTGTAAGAGATCTGAAAAAGTAAATACATAAACAGGAAAAAGTTTGAGACTTTTAAGGCTACAAGTTATCACACACTGAATCTGTTTTCAACTCTGTTTTTGTCTGATGTGATGTAGCCCATAGTCGGCTGTAGTAGTCTTTCTATGCCTTCTTTTTTGGATTAAACAGATAGGAAACTCTGAGCAAAACATACAACGCTGGCTCTTCACTGCTATCTGGTGGAGCATAGAGTTCTGACATCTCTTGGTTTTTAAAATTTGGGAATATTGGAGTGGAGCTAGCATATCAAAAATCCTAATTTACAATTTTTTTTTTACTTTAAAAATTCTGATTCATCCCTACTGTTAGTACATTACAGTGAGATTGATTAGAACAAGACTACTATTACTGAGGGAGCTCTGGGTTCAAGTAATTTGAAATTATTACGTATCGGACTTGTAAAAAGTGTTGTGCGACATGATAATGGTTCACAGATCCACTCATCAGTAATCAATTAAATTACAGTTTAAGTAGTTTCAAAGTAATTCTGTCCAGGTAAAATGAATCCAGCTTGTATGGGCTGTAATGTTTCTGTGTGGTTAACTGTGTTTTCACACAGTACCCCATGGACAAACACAGCGGTTCCAAAATTCCTGCCCAAATCCGGGTGAATATGTGGCTGGGATTATCAGCACTTGAACAGAAGTTCAATGCCTTTGCTGAGGGAACATTCAGCGTTTATACAGAACTGGTAAATTCCTTTTTGTAAATTTTTTAACACTTATATTAGCCAGAAATGACGTGTAACGAATTGGAAAAGACCCGTTATTCTCTTCTTGACAGTATGAGAACCAGGCAAAAGTGCTGGGGAAGTGGGGCACCACAGGTCTTTTGAATCACCCTAAATTCTCTGATGTGACTGGCAAAGTGAAGCTGAAGCAGGAGTATTTCATCCCCCCTAGTGGCTGGCAGTGGGAAGGAGACTGGGTGGTGGATCCAGAAAAAAAGTAAGTAGGTTTTCTTTATTTGAAGTGTACAAACCTATGGTATAAACCTATGAATAGCGACCATTGTCCTGACTACAGTTGTACTGTGCTCTGTCTGTGTGGTGGGGGTTAGTTTGTTAACAGAGGCTGATGCGGGACACAGCGAGTTTTTGGACGAAGTGTATGAGAATCAGATTCGTTTTCCTGGAGGAGAGTGGAAGGATGCCCCAGAGCCTTATACAGATGTGGTGAGAATATATGCATCACTATAAACTTGCCACAGATTCTAGTGTAACAGTATGTGAACCTGCTGTATATGGCCATTGGTTTTCAACCTGTGGACCGTGGCCTCCCTAGTGGGCCTTGTAGGTACTGCTAGAAGGCTGTTGGCTGTCAGTGTTTTTTTGTTTATTATAATATATACATTTAACCAAATGTAATTTTAAATATGACAAATTTTGTTGTGATAATTATTTGTAAAAACACAATATGTTATTTAGAGGTTGGCAATATGCCCAAATAATTATGTCACAATACTTTAAGACAATACCATACAATAAGACAATATCATACACAATATTCATCACAATATTAAGTTTTTCTAAAATTTAATAAGTGCCGCATGTAGAAGTACTTTAATAAGAAAATTATTAATAATAATAATAAACTTACAACAACAAATACCATCTGTGCTGCGCTAAATTTAATTAAACAGGCCCATATTATGCTTACTTTGTAATGAACTGTAAAGTACTGACGATATCCACAGTATGCTCAGAAAAGCGTACCGTGACCAAATTTATCATGATTGCAATAAAACATTGCCATTTTGACCACACCTAATTTTATTTATGTCAAGCTCATTGATTGGTCTGACAAAACGGTAGCTAGTAATGTTATTTTCAGTCCAAGTCAATGGAAAAGTTAAACTTTTTCTATTATATGGAATTCATTCTTCACAGATAAATGGTGAAAATCAGTCTTTCAAACAATAGATTCTAAGGCTTAGCCATGTGCAAGTGAAGTGGCCACTGTGGTGGTTGTTTGTGTGGGGCACTAGATGCAAAAGGTTTGGAACCCCAGGTATAAGCAGTCACTTAAGCCCTCAAACCAAAAGAGGCTCCACCAGTATGTAGTTTTTAAGTATCAAAGGGGCGCTCAGGCTAATGAAAATTGAACCATTGCTACATCTGTTGTAAAAGTTTCTGCTCTGCTCCTACAGTGGTACTGCAATCTCTAGAGTCTCTAGAGTACAATTTTTTTGGTTTAAGGATTAGGAAACCCACCTTCTGGTGATGCATCTTGAAGGTGGAAGAAAGTGGGGTGGGTACTTTTTGTTTTTTTTTCCCTAGCTGGCTAATGAATGCAGAAGGAAGCCAGATATCTATGGATGCCGAATAGCACATCTGTATTTATTATTCTCTACATCAATGGCTACACTAGCATTCAGGATTTTGTTATTGTACTGGAGGGTACTCCCAATGATTGTATAATGTACAGCATAACGCATGCTGGGTATTGTAGTAAGAGAACATTGCTCAATGATACACAAAAAAGATACAAAATTGTGAATTCTGTCACACTGATGAGGCTAAGGCGTGTGATGCTGCGCTACAGAATACTGCATAACCTGTCAAATGACTTTAAATTGTTAAAATTAAATTGTTAAATACCGAAATTGTCCTGTTGTGCTGTAAAGAAACTATCAATTAAATAAGAAGTTATTTCAGGGATCATAATTATTATACCTACTGGTTCTTGCAGAATGGAGAAAAAGCCCGTCGACCAGAAGAGTTTGAGTGCCCTCCTGGATGGCAATGGGTGGATGAGTGGACCTTTGATGACAAACGTGCTGTGGATGAGCGAGGTTGGCTTCCTTATGTCCGAAGTAACAACGAAGATGTAGAATAAATAGGAAAAGCAGTAGTATGCTGCTGATTGTTGCTGATTTCTCTTCATAATCTGACTGGGCAGACATAATTTTTTATGTGAATGGATTAATAACTGTGAATATTTGAATCAAGGTTGGGAGTATGGTGTCACCATTCCTCCTGATGATAAGCCTAAGTCATGGGTGGCAGCTGAGAAGATGTACCATGTCCACCGTCGCAAGAGAAGGATCCGAAGGCGCAAAAAGGTGGCTGGTGGCAGTGCAGCCACTGAGGTATTGTTAATCAAATAGTTAATTGCATTAATTTGTTTTATTAAAAATTCAAATTCAAACAGCAATCAGCCCAAACACTTCTTAGAAACATCTGTACACTTGCTTAGTCATGCAATCATCCAACCAATCATGTAGCAGCAGTCCAAAGTATAATATCATACAGCACAGGTCAAAAACTTTCGATAATGTCACATCAAACATCTAAGTTACTTTGATCGTGGCATGTCTGATGGTGCTAGACAGGGTGGTTGAGTGTAGAGGTCTGTGCTGGACTGTTTGTTTTTAGTCCCGGACCCACAAGATTTCATCCTGCGCCCGCCCGCTCCCACAGGAAATCAGAATCATTTGTCCCGCTCCCGCCCACAACAGCAATGTTTTGGCCTGCTCCCACCCCCACAGTTTCATTGAGGCGAACTGACATCCAATATCTAACATACATACACACACACACACATTTTCTAAACTACTTATCCTTCTGGGTCACAGGGATATTACACCAAGAACAGGAATCTGGGGGAGGGGTATTAGTATTAGAATGGTGTTCCTAATAAAGTTGAGATCAAATATGTATAATGTATAGCTAAGGACCATAGAAGCAACCATATTTATCTTTCTTTATAGATACTAGGATGTTGTACAGTTTCAAAAATCATGCGTTTTAATTTAGGTATACAGTTTGCACAGTTTCAAAAGTTATTTATTAGAAACACTAGCTTCAAAGCTCCAGTGCAAAATAAAGCACACCAAACATGTCTTGCCTGATTGATATGTTTAGTGAGGGAGGAAACTGTGTCAATTAGATTTGCCACTGAACCATTTGATTTCAGGTGATCTGTTCAAATACACCCTGCAACCTCGAAGGATTATGGGAGGCAAATCCAGCCAAAAAAGAAATTAAAATTAAAACAATAAAATGTAAATGCAAACCTCTTTTTGCCATTTCTTTTTCCAAACATTTGTGCAAATATCCTGCCAAAATTGAAAAAGAAATGAAATACCTACATTTGCAATTTCATTTTTCACATAAGCATGAGTAGTTTGTGACAAAAATAAGAATAAATAAAAAAATAAAAATATTTTTTTTCTTATAAATAAAAAAATAAATGTATTTGTCATTTCATTTTAGTCGTTATTCTGGTATTTCATGGCCATATCTAAAATGAAAAAGCTAATAGAGAAAAGAAAATCCACGCTTCACTTTGGCTTTGGCTTTTCTTCATGACATGCAGAATACATGTCAAAACAAATCAAAATGCAATTACATTCCTACGTTTATGTTCTTATTTCTTTTTCGTAGCAAAAGGCTGCATATCTGACAAAATTAAACTGAAAATGCAAAATGGATAAATCAACAGCAAAGTGACAGTTTGTGATTCAGGTTTCGGCGTGGACGCGCTTTAAGTGTCAGAATGAAAAGGCAAATGCAAACGAACATCGACGCCACCTGCTGGAGATTTACTTTTCATTTGCCAGTTTTCAAACTGACCAACATGAAAATATATGTTAATTAGCACTAGGCGGGGCTACAGGGTACTTTTAGTACATCCTCAGACCTCCGCATCAGAATGGCATCATTCCTCAAGCTAAACGACTTCGAGTCTCGAGAAAAACCATCATGTCTCAGATCAGGTGAAACTGAACATCAGACCAAATGCTGTCAGACCAAATGGCCTCAGAAAAAAACTGTGAAAATGTTATACTGGCATTTAAATCGAGAATACACAATAGTTTTCTAAGTTATACAAACCAGTATATGCTGGGACTTCTCTCATTAGCTAGAAGTTTCACAGCAAGGAGTTGTCCTCTGACACTGTACGCCAGCGGCGCTGGATAAGAAAGATGGCAGGCTTGCGTTTGGTCTGATACCTTTTCTCTGAGGCCATTTGGTCTGATGTTCAGTTTCACCAGATCTGAGACATGACGGTTTTTCTCGAGACTCGAAGTCTTTTAGTCCAAGGAATGATGCCGTTCTGATGCGGAGGTCTGAGGATGTCCTAAAATGTACCCTGTAGCCCCGCCTAGTGCTAATCAACATATATTTCCATGTTGGTCAGTCTGAAAACGAAAAAGCAAATTGGCAAATAAAAAGTAAATCTGCAGCAGGTGGCGTTGATGTTCGTTTGCATTTGCCTTTTCATTCTGACACTTAAAGCGCATCCATGCTGAAAATTTAATCACAAACTGTCACTTTGCTGTTGATTTATCCATTTTGCATTTTCAGTTTAATTTTGTCAGATATGCAGCCTATTGCTATGAAAAAGAAATAAGAACGTGAACATTGCATTTGATTTTAGTTTTGAAACGTATTCTGCATTTCATGAATAAAAGCCAAAGTGAAGCTTGGATTTTCTTTTCTCTATAAGCTTTTTCATTTTAGATATGGCCATGAAATACCAGAATAACGACTAAAATGAAATGACAAATAGCCGTATTAAATTTATTTTCGTTATTGTCACAAATTACTCTTTCTTATGTGAAAAATGAAATTGCAAATGTTGGTATTTCATTTCGTGTTCAATTTTGGCAGGATATTTGCACAAATGTTTGGAAAAAGAAATGGCTTTTGCCATGGTTTGCATTTACATTTTATCGTTTCAATTTTAATTTCTTTTTTGCTGGATTTGCCTCCCATAGAAGGATAAGCTGTTTAGAAACTTTGTGTGTGTCTGTGTGTGTGTGTGTGTGTGTGTGTGTGTTTAAATAGAGGTTTATTCTTGTGAGTAGTCAGTTCATCAACTTGTCAATTGTTTGTGTTTCACTCCACTTTTGTTCATATTATTGCTAGAGGAAAGATGCAGGAGATCCAGAGGGCTGGGAGTTTTCTTCTCTAATTAGCTGGAAGTTTCACAGCAAGGAGCGGTCCTCTGACACTGTACGCCGGCGGCGCTGGAGAAGAAAGATGGCACCTTCTGATCGAGTCGGTGCTTCAGCCATCTTTAAACTGGAGGGTGCGCTGGTGAGCTCTCAACTTACAGTACATCCAATGTAGGCTTCTCTCAGCACTCATAGAAAGAACAGATTTTAGAAGATATGTTTTTTAATCTTTATTTACTTTACAGGGAATTGATGTGGAAGCAAAGGGGGATGACAAAGGATCAAAATCAGATGCCACTAACTTATTTGGAGCCAGTACACCCAATGTGTCATGTACCTTTGACCGTAAGTAACAGAAGCAGTTATTCTTAGAGTTTGTTTTCCAAAAATCTGGATACAAGTATCATAAATACTTTCCCTGGAAAATCTACATTTCCAAGGTTATACTGTACCAGCCATTAGAGTAGTAGTTTTTGTGCTGTGTCAACTGCAAGGTGTGTTTCTTATTCCTTTCATGCATTTCTCAAGAAATTAATTAAGGTTGAACCTGTTTTTATGTTTGCAGGATGTTATGACTACCACCTTCGGGTCTATGTTTACCAGGCCAGAAACTTGACTGCCTTGGACAGAGACAGTTTCTCAGGTGAGTGAACTACTACCCAACTAGTATTGTGGAGCTAGACATGATCTCATACTGAGAATACACATCAGGGACAACCGTGGTAAATATTTTTAGACTGTATGTGTATTGAAACATAAACCTATTAAGGTGCGAAAAATTGTAAAATAGTGTTAAGATTTCTTAACCAATCCACCTCTTCATGAAGGAGGAGCGCAAAGTAGGGGTGATGGTGCATTGGTCAACATTGTCTGATGGACAACAGGTCTGCCATTAGCTCCAGGTTATCATTAGGGATGTATCAGTAATGATCATGGTATTGGGTACTGGCATGATAACGCGCTTATTTACTTGTACTTGACCTCATAAAAATGCTCCAATACTAATATCTGACACCGGCTGATACCTTGTGATGTAAACCTAGTGTATACTGCCATGCTAATGAACAAACAACTCAAGCTAGCTGTGAAAGAGGCTCTACTCACACAGAGAAATGTTACTGACACCATAGCAGTTGGACACAAAGGTCACTTTAGGCATTCTGCCTTGGCATATACCTCCCAGAAATACACTGTGCAATTTTATCCCTTTTTTAAACGCACAAAATCACAATCACAACTAAGTACCAATACAGGTGGAGATAAGTAGGCTAGAAAAAGTCTGTGTATCCCAACTTTAATGTGTTTGCCTGAATAGAATTGTGAGGTATAAACATTAATACATTGATTTTTTGAAAACTGTTTTTGTAAAATAGGCTGTAGAGAGACTGTATTTTCCTACTGTCTTAGAGATTGTATTGTCCTACACCTCCTGGTTTAGCTTCAGGGCACAGTGCAAAGCTGCTCAGTTTCTCAGCGTGTTTGCTCATCACTCATGTGCACGGAGTGTTATTTTGAATGAAAACATTGTTCGTAGACAGAGCTGTCTGTGGGGGCTGTTTCATGTAGCATGGACAGTGCATTTTTGTACAGAGTAAGTATAGTATGTATAGTAGGGGTGCGGGAAAAACTCGATTCTTAGATGCATCGCGATGCAGACGTGAATGGTTCTGAATTGATTCACAAATGTCAAAAATCGATTTTCTAAATATTTAATTTATAACGCAATGTTGACGGAATGCAAAAGGCGGAACTTGGAAGTGCGGAAGTGCAGCACCCGGACAGTCTGTGGCGGCACATAACAAAAACACAAGTGGAAGAGCGAGAAATCCGACCGGCACCCTCTGCTTTAAAGCCAGGTTAGATCAGGAGTCACAACCCAAATGTTAACATTTTGTCCTTTCAACAAAAATCAAACCACCTTGGGAGCCGCAACATTTAATGTCCAGTATGTCTCAGTGTGTGCTGATGTTCTAGTATAGGCTAAACAATATAAACGAAAACACAGATTTACTTCAGTCTGCTTTAAGCTTTAGCTATAGCCGCTTTCCTCTCATCTCCGCCAGAAAACTTTTCCTCAGAAGTAGATCAGTTTCTTGTAAAATGTCTCTCAACGACTGTTTTACGAGGCTGAAGTCACTTCTTATTCTCCAGCTTCTTGTTCTTTTACCCGTTCCACCTTAAATTCTAACTGAGGCGCCGAATGTAAATGCGGCACCATTTAAGGTGGAACGGGAGAATTCAAAAGAGAAGCTGACTTCAGCTTCGCCACTTTTTAGTGTGTGACAGTCTCTCATTGCAGATTTAACGTACCAGGAAACCAACTGCGCTGCTTATAAATGCAAATAACGCATCGCTGCTATGTGACCTGCAGTCTGTACGCCAGTTCTCAGTTGTTGCGAAACAGGGCTTTTGCGCAATGTTGCACACGTCCCGTCTCAGGGATACTTTACTGACGCAGCGATCCCCCCAGTTTCTACAACGAGACCAAAACCGAAGTTATAAAATCACTAAAGAAAACGGGTAGAATAGCTGTAACGTGTGCTGCGTGGACATCCGCTGCCACTGGATCTTATTTCACCGTAACTGTGCATTTTATCGCAGATGAGTAGCAGCAGCTTCTCATGCTCCAAACAAGAGCACTGAATGAGAGCCTTCTAGTTCACTTACCACATCCCTTCCATTTGTTTTATTAATAAAAGATATTGGAAGTAAATTCATGATGGATCATTACAAATACTTTGCTTTAAAAGTTCCAAGTCACTTTAAATAACAATAACACTGAGTCACTTAGTCACTTTAAAATGTATATTGTCTCTATATTCTGTGTATATTTTGTGTATATTTAATATATTTCAGTTGGTTTTTCTAGTATTTTTATTTTCACTTATTTACTTTCTGTAGAGTGATTACCTGAGCCTCACCACAAGCATTTCAATGCATAAATGTCGTGTGACGTGACGTGTTGTGCAAATGACAAATAAACTTGAAACTTGAACTCGAAACTTGAGCTCACACAATGAGAAAATATAAATACTATATAGAAAAAAAAGATGCATCGAGATGCATCGATAATCGTTTTATAATCGCGTCGCAGCCCTCTGAATCGTAATCGAATCGTGAGGTGCCTAGAGATTCTCACCCCTAATGTATAGTGTGAGTCCCCAAAGAACAAAATTAAAAAAATCGCAAAGTGTGTGCCTGGATTTGGAGGATATTCAATTACAGTTCAACCAGCCAGACAAAAGACTCTAACAGCATGAAACGTGAGCTTTTTAGATGTAGTAGACACAAATATGATTCTTGCTGTCGCTGTGCTACAGAGACTGTTGTAAGAGACAGATAAGGATCAAAACTATGAAACATACTTTGCTTACAGAAGTACTTTCCTGACGTGGGACAAAATCTACTCTTCTCCACTGCTACACTATTCGACCCTGGGTAACTAATGCAGCACAGCCAGCTAATCCACATAATTTAAAATCAGCTAGATTTTAGCAACTTATTTTAAGGCACATTGCATTGCACATTCATTTACACTAACATCATCTTAATTCTAAGTAGGTTTCTCAGTATGGTGCTGTAATCAGTATCGGTAAATACTTAAAAACGTGTCTGACAAAAATGGTATTGATTTATCCCTAGCCATCATCGCTGAAAAGTCCCCCGAAAAAGTCTAGTTAAGCATGTAGATGTCTGTTGCATGTGCGGAGAACACATTACATGCAGTAAAATGAAACATTACCTCTTGCAACAGGAAAAAAATTCCATTAAACTGGACTATGCTTTAACAGGGCAAGTAATATAAGTCGACAGTGGGTTATCAGTGACTGTACATGGCCTCTGCCGTTTACAGTTGTGATGATACAGCCACGTTCAAGAAAAGACGAGCTCTCTGATTTCTATTTCAAAAAACTGTTTTTTATAAATTCATTGAACTGTGTCCCGTCATGCCCATTATAAAGTGTGTGGAAAGGACACCCCTTAACCACAGCATATTCTCAGCATATCATCTCATGTTCTCACCACCGAGCAGTGATTAGAACTTCATCCACAGCTATTCCAACAAGCTGCTGATGGAATCTATTTGAAATCACCTAAAGTAATTTTTGGTCCATTTCTTTGCTGTGACCTGCAAGTGCAGCTGGAATCTCCTTTGCATTTAAAAAAAATGATCTTGCTCCTCCATCTTGGACAGTAATGGACATATCACCGAGACCGTCAATTTTTGTGTTTCAAATGTGAATTTGTATACAGCTGGCCAGGCTTGGTAAATCATTTTTTACCATATTGTGTTGGCAAATAATCCTCTCTCTGTCTTGAAAGTATCTGAAGCGGTTTCACTTAATTGATTTTGTGCATTGAGCATACCTCTAACAAAACTAAAATGAAGTGCATTCTGAAATAGCTATCTTGCTTGTGTTATTGAGTGCACTTCAGACACTGAAAGAGCACAGACATGAGGGATTTGGGGGCATACACTTGATTGCAGTGATTTCACTGCAATACAGCACCACAAGTGACAGGTTGTCCTCAGGCATGTACCCTCGACCCAGAGATCACGTCTGGCTCCATGAGACCATTACCTGACTTGCTTGTCTTTTAATATTAAAGTATTATGAAGATCATATATGACAAAACAGCACCATTTTTTAATAACCTTTTTGTGTTGGTTTGATTACAGATCCATATGTACATGTGTCATATTTACACATGAGCAAGACCACAGAAATCATCAAGTCTACCTTGAACCCAACATGGGATCAAACCCTTATCTTCAACAGAGTGGAACTCTATGGCGAACCGCAAACACTATCTCGCAACCCACCCCAAATTGTGCTGGAGGTTTTCGACAGTGACCAAGTGGTTGGTTTTTATAATTTCATTATCCTAAACAACTTGTTTGACTTAAACATCAACTGCATAAGTGATTAAATTATACTATGTGATTTCTTTTTAATATACCAGTCATAAGAATAAGGACAGAATAACTGAGTTTTTAAGTCTGAGGTATTCACTTGCAGACCTTGAATCCAGTTTCTGGTTGTGGATTATGTAATCACTGGTAAATAAGTATGACACTAGGGGGCAGATTTACTAAGAGAGGCATTAATAACTGACAGTCTACCTATACTTTGTGCTGGTGGAGGTGGCGAGTTTAGCTGGTTATCTACTAAGAACATCCATGCAAAATACTTCGTAATTAACATACGACCAGCACAATATAAACCCATGTTTGGTTTATGTGCTTTTTTTAAAAAGCCTGTTTCTACCAGCTAGGAGGAAGGAAAAAGTTTGTTTTATTCTTTTCCGATGATGGTTTAAATTGACACATTCATTCGAAATATTGACCTATGTGATTATTCCAGCATCATTGATAACAATTATGAGAAACTAAGACATAATATTTTGACATAATATGTCAGAAACTCAAAAAAAGTAATTATTTTGGCTTTCTGTTTTAAAAGAGTTTAATTTTCAGCTTGGAGCATGAATTAAACTTGAAAAGTTCCTGTTTAATTTCCTGTTTAATTTCACTGTGCACACCTTGTTTGGGTGTATGATTTATGATTGAATTTATGAAATTTATGAAATCACTATTGTTTTGAACATGCATCAAAGGCTTTAGTGAAGCAGGGACTGAAAAGCAATTTCAATATCTGCTTTAACAATGGTTTGGAAAAGAAAACTGTCAAATCATTAAGACACTTTGATAGTGTTGATAAATAATGATAATATTGTAAACTATATCAAAAGTATTAAGAAACAGGAATTTAAAACATTGTTTTATTAAATAAATTTTGTTTTAGGTTTATTGTTTGTTGTATTTTTTATTATTAGGTTTATTTTTATTAATAAGGTTTATTAAATTAGGAATATTTTGACAGCAAACATTTTTTTCCCATTGAAAATGTTCTTGTCTCTGAGCACAAATAATAGCAGTCATGTGCCAAAAATAAGACAATCTTTGCACAGGTGTTACATAACTCACAGTCAGTATTTACCATCAGTCTTGGTAAATTGATACAGGTGGTGCATTATAATCTCCTTCCAGCATTTTGTGCTTTGAGAAGGAAACATCTTTTAATAGCATATGAGATGAGGCATTTAAACCAGCAACGACCACTCCTTTGATCCTTTTTTTTGGGTGCTAAAGGGTCGTTGTTGTACCTATTAGTAAGTTGCACCAACCATTTTTTAATGTCAGAATAGGGTTTGCGACAGTGCAAAACATTTGTAAATCTGCCCATCTGCTAATAAGTTACATCAACATTTCAGTGATTACAAGAACTAGAGTGATTACCGTGACTGCACATTAGATTCAGTCCAGTGTTGAAGACCTCTGGGTTCATTTGAACACTGCTTGATCACGTCAGATTAATAATTGTTCATTCAGTAATAACTTACATACCACACAACACAAGGTATGCTGTGGGTGTTTCATTCAATATTTCAAGTTTTTGAGGAAATAGTATCATTATTAAATGATAAGTAATGTACTGTAATTTATTTATACTCTATCATTTTGTCAATATACGTGTCTGAAAATTTGATCACAAGATATGAGGCATTCAGACTTCATTCTGAATGCTAGATAGCTGTGGTTAAAACCCCTCCTCCTGTTGTAGAATTTAGCTCGAGAAGCTTCTAACATGCTTTCCCTCCTCACTTAACACTAATGCATCCCACTAGTCAAGGACTAACAGATTGTGAGTGGAACTAGAGTCTGCAGGACGGTAGATTTCTAAATTTGAAATCCTTTTTGGAAATCACAGACACTTCCAGGCTGTCCATGCATCCTTCTATTCGTCCTCCAGGCTAAAGAGAAGAGGGACCGTCCGGCTTATTATCAGCTAACAGTCCAAAAGCCAGCATCTTTGATGATTTGGGGGTGCATTAGTGCACATAGCATGGGTGACTTGTACATCTGTGAAGGCATCATTAATGCTGAATGACTTATACAGGTTTTGGAGAAACATATGCTGCTATCCAGGCGAGCAAGCATGATAATGACAAACCAATCTTCACATATTACAACAGCATGGCTCAGTATTAAGAGTCTGGGTGCTAAACTGGCCTGCCTGCAGTCCAGACCTGTCACACACTGAAAACATTTGCCCCATTATAAAATGAAAAACATGACAAAGGAAACCCCAGAATATTGAAGAGCTGAAATCCTACATCAAGCAAGAATGGGAAAACATTTTACTTTCAAAACTACAGCAATTGGTCTCCTCAGTTTCCAAGTGCTTACAGAGTGTTATTAAAAGAAGAGGTTATGTAAAACAGTGGTAAACATGCCCCTATCCCAACTTCTCTTGAGCTGTGTTGCTGGTATCAAATTCAAAATAGGCATACATTTTTTAAAAAATAATCTCACTTTCAACATTTGATACGTTGTCTTTGTACTATTTTCATTTAAATATCGAAGTCAGACACAGCCTGAGCTCAATTAAACATCAGGATTCAAAGCTGTGTTACTGAGCCCACTATTTCAGAACATCTTTTATTGTTCTCATAAGACCTATGGTATGTTTTAGTTAAAACATTTTCAACTTTTTTTCATTATTCTTATGTTAGCCCTGCATTTGGGGTATGACTATGCAGGAGACAACATTTTTTCATGTAATTAGGTGTATACTGCCACTTACTGTTTGTCTCAGGCAACACTTGTGCATGCACATTTTAACAGTGAGTATCAGTCAGTCAGTCAGTGACTCAGAGACTCTCGATACCCTACCTTTTTCACAAGTATTCCTTTTAATACATATACCTACAACAAAACTGTTTTATATGATTAGAATCGGTGATTCCAAGCTATTGAACAGTGATTCCAAACTTTTGAATAGTTGTGTATGTGTCGAACATAGGATGCTGTAACATCTATAATGCACACTGCAGGGTAAAGATGAGCCACTTGGTAGGAGTATATGTCTGCCAATAGTAAAACTGAACCCCACTGCGGACACAACTCCTAAACTGATGTGGTGCCCTGTCATCCACATGGGAAAGCCTGCTGGAGACATACTGGTGTCTGCAGAGCTGATTTTGAGGACAAAGGTGACTTTTATTCTGGTTTTCAGTTTTCTTAGTCCCTTTGAACATTATTATAAAGGACTTGTGAAATGATGTGGTAGTAATTAGGCATATTTCTGCCACACTCTTCAGGGCGGCGAGACTGATCTACCCATTGTTCCCCCAAAAAGAGGGGACATGCTGTATATGGTGCCTCAGGGGGTTCGTCCAGTAGTGCAACTCACAGCCATAGAGGTAAAGCAAACTGAAATTTACATAGATTCTACAGACATTTGCATATACAATGTATGCAAAAAAACAACAATGTTTGTCAGAACAATTAGTTGGATAATGTCTAAGGAAATTAGAAAACATTTTATCACCTGACTGACCTGTACCATCATATGCAAAAGCTTAAATGTCTCTGATCAAATGTTGTTGATTTTTTAAGTGAAAATAGGTTAACACATTATATACAGAGAAAACATAAAAATTGCCTTTTTTGCAGATTTTAGTGCACAAAGAAGGTGCCATAACTTTTGCACAGGACAGATTTTTTTTGTTATTTTCTAATATATTAAATTCAGCCAATAAACAGTAGTTGCGCAGTAATATGTGTATATCTTTATTTCCAGACTGGTGCATCTGCACATTGGTTATCTCTTGTTGTGATTTGTGCAGATTTTGGCCTGGGGTTTGCGTAACATGAAGACGTATCAGTTGGCACCCGTCACTTCCCCCAGCTTGGTTGTGGAGTGTGGAGGAGAGAGAGTTCAGTCTGCAGTTATCAAGAACATGAAGAAAAGCCCCAATTTCTCTGGAAACGTCCTTCTTTTGAAAGTAGTAAGAACATTGTTGTTATCCTATTTTTGTCCTGGGCACAAATTGATTTCTAGGTTTTAAGTCTCAATGTACTAAAGTGTTCTCTACCTGCTCCTGAAGCTCTTACCCAAAGAGGAGATGTACACACCTCCGATTGTGCTAAAAGTCATTGATCACCGACCTTTTGGGAGAAAGCCCGTGGTAGGGCAGTGCACCATCGCCTCACTGGAGGAATACAGATGTGACCCCTATGGCGTAGTGGCTGAAGTGGCTATGGCATCTAAAGGTGGTCTCTTGTTCATTCTCACTTACTGAACTCTTAGTGCTATGTTAATACACACTTACTTTGTTGAATGTGAATACTTTCCTGTAGTGAGTCACTTACTGTGTCTTAATTCAGGCACTGTGCAGTGAACTTCATTATATAATGTTTGCATCTTTATAAGGTAGTATAATTTCAAGTGAAACACTAATGTTTTATTCTAAATGGCACTGGCAAATCACCAAGCGGTACTCACTGAAGCTTTGCAGGAATCGCATGTGGGAGCACCTAAAACTGGTCTATATGGTAATTTGAAAAACGTTCAGTCCAAAGTCTTTGATACAAGGTTTGTTCAATAATGTGAAGAAGTTTGATGAATTGTCTGATACATTATATGTCCAAAGTAAGTGGACACCTGACCATCACACCTATTTGAGGTTGTTGGACATCTCATTCCAAAACCAGGGGCATTCATATGGAGTTGCCTTCCTCCACTCTGAGTATGTCCACTCAGTCAAAAGAGCATTTGTGAGGTCAGGCACTGATGCTGGTCGTGAAGCTTTGCTTTGCATTGCTTTGCGATTAAAGTTCCAATAAATCCCAAAAGTTTTCAGTGGGGTTGTGGTCAGGGCTGTGTGCAGGCCACTGGAGTTCCCCCCTACCAAACTCATCAAACCATGTCTTTATGGACCTCGCTTTGTGCACAGAGGCACAGTCATGCTGGCACAGCAAAAGACCTTTCCCAAACCGTTGCCCTAAATCTAGAAGTGTACATTTGTCAGCCATGTGCATGGCAAAATCCACTTTACACCACTCCAGCTAGCACTTTGTGTTGCACATAGTGATCCTAGGCTTGTGTGTAGCTACTTGGTCATGGAACCCCATTTCATGAAGCTCCCGATGCACAGTTCTTGTGGTGAGGTTGCTACCATAGGCAATTTAAAACTCTGTAATGAGTGATACAACAGAGGATTTTTTTGCACTATGCGCTCAGCATTTGTCAGGCCCACTCTGTGAGTTTGGGTGTTGCATTGTTTTGTTGCTGAGCTGTTGTGGCTCCTGGATGCTCCCATTTTGAAATAATAGCACTTACAGTTGCCCAGGACAGATCTAGCAGGGCAGACTTGTGGCAGAGGTGGCATCCGATGACAGTGCCATGTTTAAAATCACTGAGTTCTTCACTATGACCCACTCTGCTGTCTGTGTTTGTCTGTGTGCCGGATGTTATACAACTGTTAGCAATGGGTGAACTCATTAGAAGGGGTGTCCACATACTTTTAGCCATATAGTGTATATAAGTATCACTTATCACTTTGGTACCACTTGATAGACTACATGCCTGATTTTAGTTCATTTGTGGTTCACATGTTTGTTATCTAGTGGATTAGATAAGATTAGATTAGATTAGATTAGATTCAACTTTATTGTCATTGTGCAGAGTGCAGGTACAGAACCAATGAAATGCAGTTAGCATCTAACCAGAATTGCAAAATACAATATTATTTGTTCTTAACGGATGGTAACTGGGCACCTGTGATGCGTTGGGCAGTTTTCACCACCTGCTGGAGCGTTTTGCGGTCAGATGCGGAGCAGTTGCCGAACTACACTGAGATGCAGTTTGTGAGTATGCTCTCAGTGGTACAGCAGTAAGTTCACCAGTATCCCAGGACACAGGTGAGCTTTCTTGAGGCTCCGTAGGAAGTAAAGACGCTGTTGCACCTTATTGACCATGATGGAGGAGTTTAGGGACCGGGTGAGATCATCAGAGATGTGGATACCAAGGAACTTGAAGTCAGACACGCGCTCTACCTCAGCTCCGTTGATGGGGGAGTGTGTCTGGCTCCTACCCCTCCTGAAGTCCACTATGATCTCCTTGGTTTTCTGGGTTTTAAGCGTTTGTTATCCTCACACCATGCCGCCAGGTGCTGCACCTCATCCCTGTAGGCCATCTCATTGTCACCTCTGATCAGACATATCACCGTGGTGTAATCTGCGAACTTGATTATGGAGTTAGATCCATAAACAGGAACACAGTCATGAATGAACAGGGAGTACAGAAGAGGGCTGAGCACACAGTCTTGTGGCATGCCGGTGTTCAGGGTGATGGGGGGAAGAAAGGAGTTTGTCTAAGTTAACAGACTGAGGTCTGTCAGTCAGAAGGTCCAGAATCCAATTGCACAGAGATGTGCTCATACCAAGCTGGCTAAGCTTTAAGATCAGCTTGGAGGGGATCACTGTGTTAAATGCTGAACTGAAGTCAATAAACAGCATTCTGACCTAATAGTTTTGACAGTCCAGGTGGGTCAGTACAGTGTGGAGGTGAAAGCCTCCTGATCTCCAGACCTGAAGGCAGCATCTCTTGCTTTGAGCAAGAGACGAACCTCTCTGTTCATTCAGGGCTTCTGGTTAGGGAAGGTTTTTATTATTTTGAGAGTTGTCACTCTGTCCACACAGCTGTTGATATGTTCCAGGACAGAGTTGGTGTAAATGTCAATGTTGGTATGAGAGTCTGTGGTGGCCTGGGCTGCAAATACATTCCAGTCTGTGTGCTGGAACTGGCGCTGAAGAAAGGAGTCAGCCCCTTCCATCCAGATCTTCACAGATCTTGTTGTGGGTTTCACACGTTTGATGACTGGGGTGTATTTGGGGAGCAGGAACAAAGAGAGGTGGTCAGACTGTCCCAGGTGGGGGAGGGGTGTGACTTTGTAGGCATTAGCCACACTGGTGTAAACGTCATCCAAAGAGACTGCACATTGGTGAGGAAGACCCTAGGTAGCACTGGCTGGTGTGGGTTTAGCCTTAGCTTAGCACTTACACCTCCGCGCCTACCCCGTCTTTGTTTACGGTCTTGACGCTGGCGCAGGGCTCTTCTGGTCGGTATGAATGGCTATTTTGGTCTCGGGGTAGCTGGCTGAAGTCAAATAGAAGGTCCAAAATGATGTTTGTGCAGCGATGATTAATATCAAGCAGTGTCTGTCAGACGTATCTGAAGTTTGCACAAGTTGAGTTGAGTAAAAACAAGTGAGTTGAGTAAAAACGCAAGAGATTTTTAGGTAAATAAACACTATTTTGCTTAAACTGGTGAGATGCTGAGCCTTGCGATGCACACACGCCGCCATCTTGGTCTTGGCTACCAATATATTATGAACTGTATATATTTTGAAACAGATATTTTTTGAACTGCAGCAATGGACATACTTAAAATGATGGTTAATTATAAAACATAAATACTATAGAGGTTTTGATAAGGGTTGTTTGGAGAATGGGTATTCAAATAACATAATGCAAATAATAAGAATTAGAATAATGCATTCCACACTTCCAGACTTGTAAATAAAGTCTGAGCATCAGGGTTGTCGTACTTTGCTGTGAGTTATTGCCAGTCACTTTTATGCTGAAAACAAATTTTCTTTTTCTGAAGTGGCTTTGATGGCAGCTGCTCGTCAGGAGCTCCACATAAACATCGAGGAAAGGCCTCTTCTCGAAACACAGGTAGAGTATACACGGTTAAACTTTGCAATAATTTGGAACAAAATATGATTTCTGAGCTGGCTCTATTGCATCCATGTATATAAGCTTTTTTTCACTGTAAGTGTTGTGACTTTCAGTTTATGTATGGCATCTCAGCAGCTGTTGGCAAAATGGCCCCGTCCATTCCACTCTGTGTATGTATGGCATAAATACTGTTAGCAAACTAAGTAGAAAATCTAAAATTTTGCATAAAGGGACACTCCGGCCAAAATGAAACATTTAACCATCACTACATTTATTACAAACATGCTTACTTGCATCCTAAAGGGGTGCTACAGTAGTCTCTAGAAATTTTATGGTTTAAAGACTAGGAAAACCTCCTTCTGATGATATATCTTGAAGGTGGAAGGAACTTTTAAAAAGCTTTTAAAATTGCCTTGGGTTGGATTTTTTAGTGGTAGGCTGTCTAAAAAGTTTTTTTTTTTTCTTTGGCAATTACAGAAATAAGCCAGAGAACAGATTTTATAGCTAGTAACTGTATAATAGTGGTAACTGTCTAAAGCTGAAAGATAAATCATTTTTATATCAAAATCACAATTTGAATTTTAATCATAGTCTATATTATCAACAATGTTGGCTTAACTTTTAATTGCCAAAATTTAAACCTAATAACATGGAGCCTGTAGATCAAAATCAACCAAACCGTGTGCTGTTTATGGATCATTCTACTAAATTGGTTCAAGGTCAGAGTTGAAACCCCATTTTGGACTTTTAACTGATTTCAACCTTAGACGAAAACCCTTTTGCTTTAAGTGACACTGTACCTTAATTATGTTTACTTTATTAGAACAATGACTGAACTTTGCATTTTGTCACAACCAATACAAAATTAACACCTCCGAAACATTGTCAAATATTTAATGGCTGTGTTAGTACTGACAATTTTAGCTAATTTTGGGCATAATTCAAAAATCCTAGCCAGTACATGACTAGCGAACACATCTTTGAATAGTTGTACAAACATAAAATCATAATATTTTTCATTAAAACACAAAAAGATTTACTTAATTGACGAAAATATATGTTTCAGTAGTGGCAGTTCTAAATGTTACATGCTGATTTTTGGACTTTGGGACACATTTACTTCAAAGCAATGGGATCTAACTGCTTACCATGGGGCCATGAAAGACAGGGATGCAGTCTCACTTCCTGCTCTAAAATGCAGGGGTGTGGCTAAAATAAGGCTCTGCTTATGGACTTATGGAATTTAGCATCTCCAGTTTGCCTGATTGCATGTCTTTGGACTATGGAAGGAAATCCACATAAACAGGGGCAGAACATGCAAACTCCACGCAGAGTAGACACTGGTCCCCCAGCCGGGGAATGGAATCCAGGCCCTTTTTTCTGTGAGATGACAGCACTGTGCACTATGCTGCCTGGCTTTACTTTAAAAGAAATCAAAATAAAAAAAATACAGTTGCAATGTTTGTCAGAAAAATCACAATTAGATATTTTCTCCAAATCGTTCAGCCCTATAAATGTCTTCAAATCATCACTGCAGTGGAGAGAATGGGAAAATCAGTGTACATTTTCTAGATGTCCTACCTCAGTTTGGCTCCTTTTCTCTAGATGAAAGGGTAAAAAAACTGTCTCTGGCATCCTATTTGTGCTGCATGAACATAGACCTGACGAGCAAGGTAAGAGTTACGCTAATGTTAGTATGGCCTATAGATCAGTACCCAGCAGTCAGCGTTCGTTAACACCCATGTGTCAAACGCAAGGCCCACGGGCCAGATTAGACCTGCGACACAATCCTTTTCGGATCGCAGAAGTTTTTTTTAATTTTCTGTTATTATTAGCCCATTCCACAATGCGCTGCACTACAGTCCCCAGCATACACTGCAACATAATGTGAGCTTTGGCTCCCTACCCCCACCAACAGTCTATGGGAAGCGGTTGCACCTCAACTATACAAAATTCTACACAATTGCACACCAGTCATTTCACCAAACTCACTAGCTGCGTTTCCGCTGCAGTTCAACCAATATAAACAGCTAACATCAGCTCAGCAGCTCAGAAATTGAGCCCAAGCATTAATGAACTTGCAGCAAAGAAAGGATGGCAGGTGTCAAGTTCAAGCAAATAGGTGAGTTTGACACCCCTGGGTTAACACCACAAGAATTCCCAAAGACTGTATGACATATTTGTGAATTGCATGCTCAGTATTGTAGTGAGAGGACACTGATGAATGAAAACAGGAAAACAATATGAAATTGTGAAGTTTGTCGACCTGATGAGGCTCAGGGGCACACCGCTGAGCTACATAATACTGCCTAACACAAGAAATAGCATTGTTGCTACCCGTTTTGAACCAGAAACCCGATATGGACTACACATGTGCAGCAAAGGTGTATCACTTCAGATAGCGTCTTACAATGTTCCTGCACATGTGTAGTCCAAATCAGGTTGGTTGACGTACACTTTCGCACATACATAGTCCAAATCGGGTTTCTGGTTCAAATCGGGCAGTGACAAACGTAATAATTGCTAGTTTTAGGCCGGAATGGCCCTTTAAAATGTTCCCTGATTCCTGATAATGAGAAATTAAAACACGACTTCTTTTTTTACCCCAAAATTCACTGTTGATTGATAACAAATGTGAATAATCACTCTAATCTTCAGCCAATCTTTAGCAATGAGTCAGTTTCCTTGCCTTTAGCACAACGTCCTGCTGATTTGTTGTACTGTTGTACTTTTTTGGGTTATGTGGAGTAATTCTAGTAATTTAAAGTCTGCTCTGCTTTCAAAGTTCTGTGTCTGTATATCATTAGTGTTGGATCAAAACCTGGTATCTTAGTTATTGGCCTTTTTTAACAGCAGTACAGTTGCTTCAGTATTACTTGGAATAAAATATTATTATCTTAGAAATGTCTTTTCCTGTCTCCTGAAAAGATGCAATTTTTTGAGGTACAAGGTTTTGTTCCAACAGTGGCCATGTATATTTTGCTCACTTAGCTAACTGTCTTTTTTCTGTGCATGGCATCAAACTCGACAGCAAGAGAAGGTGAGGTTTTTTGGCATTTCAATGATCTACTATAGAGGCAAGTTAAACTTTTATTTATTATTATAAATCTTACATTTATAATCTTACATTTTTCTTACAGGAGACAGAGATGATTGATTGGTGGAGTAAGTTTTATGCTTCCATCGGAGAACATGAGAAATGTGGGCCATACCTTCAGAAAGCATATGACACCCTGAAAGTAAGCTCAAGTCACTGTACATTAAATATTTATCTTTGTTAAAGGAGTGGTTTGTGTAGAGTAAAACAGAATTAACTAAGCCAGTATGTAATAGCAGGAGACAATATTACACAGGCCATAATTCTAAAACCAATATTTGGTCAAGAAAATAAGATCCACAAACTTATTTTGATAATTCAGTTTTATGGAAAATCACCTTCGTGTATTGTTTTAATGTGCATATCCTTGTATGTGTTCAGGTGTTCAGTTGTGAACTTGAAGACGTAGTTGAGTATAAGGGGCTGACTGATTTCTGTAACACATTCAAACTGTACCGAGGCCAGAACGAGAATGGTGACGATGATCCCACTGTTGTGGGAGAGTTTAAGGTAAAATCTTACCTTTTTATATTAAAAAACCCTGCATTTTTCATTATTTTATTTTCAACTTATTTACATGATTTGAGAATAAAGCTGTCTTTTACATAGGGTGAACAGTTCATGACAAATGAACCAATACAGATTTTGAAGAGCAGGCACTTTAAAGGAGACACTGCATTTTCCTTGCAAGTTCACATATGCGTTACTTCTCATTGCATCTTTTTTTTCTATATAGCATTTATATTTTCTCACTGTGTGAGCTCAAGTTTCGAGTTCAAGTTCTAAGTTTATTTGTCATTTGCCAGGACATTTATGCAATTAAATGCGTGTGGTGAGGCACAGGTAATCACTCTACAGAAAGTAAATAAGTAAAAATAAAAATACAAGAAAAACCAACTGAAATATATTAAATATACACAAAATATACACAGAATATAGAGACAATATACATTTTAAAGTGACTAAGTGACTCGGTGTTATTGTTATTTAAAGTGACTTGGAACTTTTAAAGCAAAGTATTTGTAATGATCCATAATGAATTTACTTACAATATCTTTTTTTATATTAACATTGTTCTATTTTATATAACAAATGGAAGTGATGTGGCAAGTGAACTAGAAGGCTCTCATTCAGTGCTCTTGTTTGGAGCACGAGACGCTGCTGCCCTCATCTGCGATAAAATGCGCAGTTACGGTGAAATAAGATCCAGTGGTAATGGATGTCCACGCAGCATATGTTACAGCTATTCTACCCGTTTTCTTTAGTGCTGTGTGTCAGTACAATATCTTCTAGACGGGACGTGTGCAACATAGCGCGAAAGCCCTGTTTCGCAACGACTGAGAACCGGCATGCAGACTGCAGGTCACCTAGCAACGATGCGTTATTTGCATTTATAAGCAGCGCAGTTGGTTTTCTGGCACGTCAAATCTGCAATGAGAGACTGTCACACACTAAAAAGTGGCGAAGCTGAAGTCAGCTTCTCTTTCGATTTGTCCCGTTCCACCTTAAATGGTGCCGCATTTACATTCGGCGCCTCAGTTAGAATTTAAGGTGGAACGGGTAAATTCGAACGAGAATGAGAAGTGACTTCAGCCTCGTAAGACAGCCGAATGTTGAGAGACATTTCACAAGAAACTGTCCTAGTTTTGAGGAAAAGTTTTCTGGCGTGGATGGGAGGAAAGCGGCTGTAGGCGGAGCTTAAAGCAGACTAAAGTAAATCTGCGTTTTCGTTTATATTGTTTAGCCTATACTAGGACATTATCACATACTGAGACATACTGGACATTAAATGTTGTGGCTCCCAACCTGGTTTGATTTTTGTTGAAAGGACAACATGTCTCTTCTTAACATTTGGGTTGTGATTCCTGATCTAACCTGGCTTTTAATGCAGAGGGTGCCGGTCGGATTTCTCACTCATTCTGCTGTGTTTTTGTTATGTGCCGCCACAGACTGTCCGGGCGCTGCACTTCCGCACTTCCAAGTTCCGCCTTTTGCGTTACGTCAACATTACATTATAAATTAAATATTTAGAAAATCGATTTTTCACATTTGTGAATCAATTCAGAATCGTTCCGCATCGCGATGCGTCTAAGAATCAAGTTTTTTCCGCACCCCTAGTATTTACCATATGAGAAATTGTAAAATGTGAAGTGTCTGCTGCTTTTCCCTTTTACGTATAAAACGGATTATTCTGCAGGCTGTTAGGATTTAGTACACGACTCACTTCAGGCAAGTGTCCCGCCCCACTTGAATAACCATGACCACTTAGCCTTCATATTTTCAGTGTCACCGCTGCCATTTCACATATGGATAATTCTGATGAACAGGATAATGTTACGCAGTGACGTCACATATCGCAAACATTACATTACATTACATGCGTTACTGGATTGTTGTACGTGTGTTTGCAGGTGGAGATCACTATGAGCAGGAAACTCGTGAAAACATGAAAGCTTGTTCGTGAAAACTTGCTGTTTTTTCATAGAATGGAGGGAAAAAGGGGGTTAGTTTTAACCAAACTGGTTGCTGTCGTACTAAACCTTGAGCTGTATTTTATAGCTTATTCAGCAGACACTTTTCAGTTGGTGTCTTTCTGCAGATGATATTGGACAGTATTTTGTCTTTACTAGAATAAGCTGTGCATAAAGCTTAATAATAATAATCGTGTTGATTCATGCCTGATGTTATTGGAAAAGGCTAGCAGAAATTTGCATTATGTTGTACACAAAAAGTACTTTCAAAGAGAATCATACAATGTCTACATTAAACTACATTAACAAAATGATGGCCAGCATATGCTCGTGATTTTGTGACTGTATCTGCTGTTTTAGTCTAAACAAGTTTAAAAAGTCTAACAGAGCCGTACTCCCCAGCAGCCAGAGTTGAGCTCTCCACCACCACAGAAGGGCCACACCCTTCTACTCCTCCTTTCCCCTAGAGCCCCCTTCTACTAAGACAATGAGAGCAGTGGTCAATGAACTCCCAGAAAATTAAATGTTCTTCACAGAAGAATGAATGACAGGGTAAAACACAGTGTGGTTTTTAAATTTGTTTTCAGGGCGCCTTTAAAGTCTATCCGCTCTCAGATGATCCGGCCATACCTTCTCCTCCACGGCAGTTCAGAGAGTTACCAGACAGTGGCCCACAGGAGTGTGTGGTCAGAATTTATGTGATCAGAGGAATTGACCTGCAACCCAAAGACAACAATGGTTTGGTAAGTTTTTTACCACATCCTCAATCAATAGATCAGTAAATCAGTAAAACTGTGTTTATCCTTGAAAAGCAATTTTGTCAGCAGGCATAGTTTTACATCAACCTCATCAGTCACGAACACCCCACATAAAAACACAAACAAAAACTCTCCTTGATAACTCTGAAACACTACTGAATTGAGAACCAGTCAAATAGAGGAGACAAGTTTCAAAACATGATATTCACTTCCCAGTCCATACAGTCCATTAGGGGTGGGAATCTCTAGGCACCTCACGATTCGTTTCGATTACGATTCAGAGGGCTGCGATGCGAAAACAAATGGAAGTGATGTGGCAAGTGAACTAGAAGGCTCTCATTCAGTGCTCTTGTTTGGAGCACGAGAAGCTGCTGCTACTCATCTGCGATAAAATGCGCAGTTACGGTGAAATAAGATCCAGTGGCAGTGGATGTCCACGCAGCACATGTTACAGCTGTTCTACAGCTATTTTCTTTAGTGATTTTATAACTTTGGTTTTGGTCTCGTTGTAGAGACTGGGGGGATCGCTGCGTCAGTAAAGTATCCCTGAGACGGGACGTGTGCAACATTGCGCGAAAGCCCTGTTTCGCAACGACTGAGAACTGGCGTACAGACTGCAGGTCACATAGCAGCGATGCGTTATTCGCATTTATAAGCAGCGCAGTTGGTTTCCTGGTACGTTAAATCTGCAACGAGAGGCTGTCACACACTAAAAAGTGGCGAAGCTGAAGTCAGCTTCTCTTTCGAATTCTCCCGTTCCACCTTAAATGGTGCCCCATTTACATTCGGCGCCTCAGTTAGAATTTAAGGTGGAACGGGTAAAAGAACAAGAAGCTGGAGAATAAGAAGTGACTTCAGCCTCGTAAAACAGTCGTTGAGAGACATTTTACAAGAAACTGATCTACTTCTGAGGAAAAGTTTTCTGGCGGAGATGAGAGGAAAGCAGCTATAGCTAAAGCTTAAAGCAGACTGAAGTAAATCTGTGTTTTTTCGTTTATATTGTTTAGCCTATACTAGAACATCAGCACACACTGAGACATACTGGACATTAAATGTTGTGGCTCCCCAGGTAACAAAATGTTAACATTTGGGTTGTGATTCCTGATCTAACCTGGCTTTAATGCAGAGGGAGCCCGTCGGATTTCTCGCTCTTCCACTTGTGTTTTTGTTATGTGCCGCCACAGACTGTCTGGGCGCTGCACTTCCGCACTTCCAAGTTCCGCCTTTTGCGTTACGTCAACATTACATTAGAAATTAAATATTTAGAAAATCGTTTTTTGACATTTACGAATCAATTCAGAATCGTTCACGTGCGCGTGATGCATCTAAGAATCGAGTTTTTCCCGCACCCCTACAGTCCATATATGGAAACTACACTGTAAAAAACCCATTTTGAATGAATTGGTTTTGTGATGTGAGTTTATTCTTTGTGCGCAGGTACCAGACACCTAGCCAGCCCGTAAGGCAATGGGCTAATGTTCTTTTATAGCTGGACTGATGCCAAGATTAGGCTCAGCCTATACGTGACAAGTGACAGTTGTGACAGACATGACCATATAAACAAAAATAGGCAAAGCAGAATGTTCTAAATACAATCACTGTAGAGACACAGACAATACTGAACACAGTGACATATAACACAGCACTAAATACATTACATAGCAGTACATTTTCTCATTCCCCCCTTAGAACATACCATAAAATGTATGTTCTTGCATCCTAATCAATATATCTTTTCCTCTTGCAGAGAGGCCTGTATTTCCCTCTTTCTACACCTCCTAAAGACAGGCCTCTTTCCCTTCAGTTCACATGCAGGCAATTGGGAAATGAAGTGTTTCCATGTTTATAACAAATGCTTACGCGGTTGTAGTTTAGTCATTAAACACCTAAAGTAATTTGAGGCAAAAGTAAATAACAATAGCTACTATAATTGGTGCTTCAAAAGGAAATACGTAACAGAGCAATTGCTGTAAGATCCCAGAAAACATACCTCCAAAAATGTTACCAACCCAGTTAAAGATCTTATCAAGAGGTCCTTCCAGAGCAGGGTTCAGAATGAGTCTATGAAGATCTGCAACGTATTTATCAATATTTTCATATTTATCTGGAACATAGATGCAGCAGGAAGTATTGAGGATGTGACATACACCTCCCTTTTCTATGGTCAGCAAGTCTAAAACATTCCTATTTTCCAGTACTACTTTCCATAAAGCACAGAGTTCATAATTTACTAAGCGGAGAGCTTCACTAGTCTCATTAGCTAGTTTCTGTGTGGAATAAACCAAATAAATTATCTTCTGTAAATCATCTACAACACCTCCAAATGGAAATATTTCCCATCCTACAGTCTCCGCTATACTGGACCAAGAGTCCTTTATAATGTGACCATTCCATGTTTGTTTACCTGCTATGGAAATGTCAAGTTCTCTTTTCATATGATGTAAAGGTCCATGAGATTGTAATGTGGTCCATGGATCGGTATGGACTGTTATAGGAAGCATGACTACAGCCATGTAACCGGAACCACACCATGAATCAACTGGGAGTGATGGATAAACCTTGTTTACACAAACCCAATAGAAACCCAAAGGAAGTGGTTCACTCATTCAAATTCCAGCTAGATTTATCCCGATAATCACAAGCTGTAGTGAAATCTTCATGTGTTATAAAGTTGTAATTAGTAACAATGGGCAATGGCCAGTTATCTTCACTTATACCATCTACCATCATTTGCACTATTATTCTTATGGTTTCAGAAGTAGAATGATCTGTACATAAAGCTTGTGCAGAAATATTAGACATTAGGATCACATAAAAGCGGTGATGCTAAGCATGACAAACAAAACAACCATCACCTCCTATGGTGTGATTTTGTGCCCACAGGATGGTCACAAACATTCTCCATCATGCCTGCAAAGGTACTGTCAGAATATTTATAAAAACTACGTCTCATTCTCCTTTATTCCCTTTTAGTTATAAAAAAAGTCCATTTTTATGCAGCTTGTCACAGTGGTAGCCATCTTCTCCTCCAGAACAGAGAGAGAAAGGGCTGATGTGTCCAAACAGCTTACAGTTCAGAGTCTGAGGACATTCGTCACAGTCTCAGATCTGCTCTGGGTATATCCTGAAAACAAAACACACAGACACCGCTGCAGCATCATGTTCTTATTATACAACCCGTGTCGTATACCCCTTAAGTAACTTTTGGTTTAGCCTTTGTAATGGATACCTTCTTTCCCTACCTTACATGGGTTTTGGCCTCTGGTGGGAGTAAGGGAACGCTAGCCACAAAGGGAAATTAGGAAAATCTTCACCCTGAGGTTAACCCTCATGACCTAGACATTACAGATCCTCCTCAGAGCATCTCCCAGCCAGAGTCACACATTCTATCCCTGTGCTAGCCATCACCATCAGATGGTGGTACCATCTTGGTATGGCTCACATGTATCCATTTTTTTCCTTGACATTTTAGAATAGAGAATGTGGTAAGAAAGACTTGATATGAACCTTCCCATTTTGGCCCTAATGGCTGAGTGTTATGGACCTTAACCTTTTGTCCTCAGACAATAGGGTGACCTCCCTTTGTAAGTTCTTATGCATCCAACAACTGTTTCTGAGCAACAGCTTCAGATGAAGTCTGAAAGTACAGCAACAGAATATCAGGCATAACATGTATGTCTGCAACTTTCATAACAAGCCGTAATTGTGAATTTTGCTGTGACAAGACATTAGCTTTTAAAATTGTTAGCAAGAACACAGGCACGAATGAGTGTTACCAGTTCTGCTTGTTGTGCAGAATAATGATCCAGCAATCCACGTGTAACTATTTCTTCATACTGGTTTGCGACAACCATCAGCGTTTAACACATCATTAGCATTTGGCAAAAGCATTTCAGCATACATACTTTACACAGAACTAGAAACTAGCATTTACCAGTCATGATCAGATGAATCATATTCCAATTCCACCAAATGACTGCAAATAACATTTATAGGTGACCTTTTAATTACTATCTTAGGGGCAGTTAAAACCAGCGAGCCAGTTACCCCACCTTTGTGCTGTCACTGAACCAATCCTGCCACCAATCCTGCAAACAGGAAACCCAGTGTGGACATTTCAGTGTGAACCTGATCCATAACAATATTAGATACAGCTAAAACACACAGGATGCCTGGGTTGCTCTCAGGCAAGGTGACATTCCAAACATGACTGTGTCTATTTTAGCAGAGTAATAAAACATAGACCTCTCTTCGTCACCATAATTGTGATTTAAACAGCTAGACACAATGTCTAGAGATTCTGAAACATACAAGTTGAACAGTAGTCCCATGTTCACTAGACCTAGGGTACTGCATAATGCAGGTTTAAGAGAATGAAAAGCTTATCATTAAGCTGAAAGTCAGTCCTCTGATTTTCTGGTTTTAGTTAGATTGTATAGTTGTTATAGTTGTTGCATAATCTTCAATTCAAGGTCGGCAGTAACTACACAATCTCAGAAAAGATTGCAGCTGTGCTAATGTATCAGGTGATAAAATAGCACGTACTGTGGCACAACAGACAGGTAAAATTCACTCCTAAACCTGTGAAACCAGCTGTCCTATATACTTAACAGAGGATTGATTAATCTGAGCCTTAAAAAAAAAGAATGCTTTGTGTTCTAACGAATGTGGGTAATCTAACAAATCATGTTCATGTTCCTCTGCATTTGAGTATCATTGACTATCAAAATGTCATCTATATATTGTAGAATGTACTAGTCATTGTTGGAGCATCAGATGAGGCTAACCATAAATGCATTTTTTTTGTGATACATTTATTGCCTTCACAATAATCTACAACCCAATGAAATAAATTCCCTTTTGGAAATGGCCATACTGGAAACAACACACTTTGTCTAATTAAAATCCTCCAGAACGTGTTGAATACCTGAGAATGCTGCATTATTAGATACTGCTTGGTATTTGGGCAAGGAAAACCAATCAGTTTGACATGTTCAACCTTTAGTAAGCCACAATCTGCAAGAGATTTGGACCAATTCAATCATAAAAAATAGAACTATGAGAACTTGTCCCATGAGCTGATTGACACAGGACAACCATAAAACTTGCACAGACCCCAGTACAGGGCAGAGGTCAGCGCTACTTTGGGAATTTGCTCACTACGTGTTTGCCAGAATGACATATGTAGCCTCTCATCTAGGGGCCATATTTTACCTAAATGAACAGGCACTTTCTTTTGATAGCATTTGTCCAAACTAGATAAGTCTGTATGTAGACATAACTTTTCATAAAATGTGACAATGATGACATCATCAGACCAATCAGGTGCCTCCCTACCACCCCTCTGTGTGGTAGACTTTTCTCCGGCCAAGGGCTTACAGCAACACTACTGCGGTCCTCCCCTCTGTTCCGTCAACAAGAGGAGGAAAAACTACTGGTTTTATGGTTTGCTTTGAAATGGCCACTCACCTACAGCATAGAGATGAGATGTCCAGTCCGGGTCATGGCACCACATGAAGAATCCAAACCCCAACCCAAACCAGGGGAACCAGCAGTATGTCTGGAGAATTGAGTTTATTCTTTGTGCGCAGGTACCAGACACCTAGCCTGCCCGTAAGACAATGGGCTGATGCAGTTTTATAGCTGGACTGATGCCAAGATTAGGCTCAGCCTATGCATGACAAGTGACAAGTGACAGACATGACCATATAGGGATAAACAGAAATAGGCAAAGCAGAATGTTCTAAATACAATCACAGTAAAGACACAGACAATACTGAACACAGTGACATATAACACAGCGTTAAACACATTACATAGCAGTACATTTCACAAACAACCAACTAATACATTTGCATATATTTAGCCATTCCACCTACACAAGGTTATACATATATCAGTCTTAAAGGCACAGTAACAAACACATCCTGCTTTGCCCCAAGCCTTTAATTTTAGTAAAACAATATGAATGCTACACTTTGCCTCTGCTTGAGTTCTTGTAAGCTAACCACTTTTATCGAACATAATAACTAAGTTAAAGTCAGGAAAAAAATAATTAAAAAAATGTAGGACACTTTTAAGGGCTGTCCTGTAGGCTAACAAACAGTTTAAAGAGCCAGTCACACTTGCATTTGCCAGCAAATTTCCTGTCAACTTCGGAAGAGACAGCTTCTCATATAACAACAAGTAACCCCCAAAATGCAGGAAACACTGTCTAAGCACAACATTTTTCTATTTCATCCTCACTGGCTTTAAATAAACACATGATAAAGAGACTGCATGATACACAGTCAGAACTGGAGACTGTAATGTTATCTATACCTTTGTGTTTTTTCTGTTTATGGTAGGCAAGTTCGCTGGCTTGATAAAGCTTGGGCACTCATTGTCAATGGTTTATTGAAAATAAGAACTTCTGTACATTTTAATGCACTGTTTTCAATTACTCTTAATTAGAATTTTAATCACTGGTCTGATTTAATTAATTACTGTTTATTTGAATTATTATTAAAAAATAAATAAAACATTAAATGTTGCATTTTCAAAGGTTATGGCACATTCTATATTGTTTGTCATATTTAAGTATGTTCTCCATGTTTTCCCGTGTTTACTTATTTTAACTTAAAAATCAATAAAACATAGACTGGTGTTCAAAATTTGCGTATGACCGTATGTACAATTTATTGCTACAGATCAATGTGCAGCACTGTAATTATCTGATATTATAGTGTTCATTTTGTTTTATTGCTGTTTATGTTACCAAGCAAGCTAACTACACTAACACAGAGAATTTTTTTTCTTCACCAGCCTTCCCTAATGGCCATTTCACAAGGTGAAAGGAATGCACATCTAACATCTAATTTGACTGCAGCTCAACAGCTGTTGATACAATAGTGAACATCCTGCTATTTATTTTCCACATCTGGAAACCTGAAACAGCTGCCCAGTGGTAGCTATTCAAAGGCACTAAACAAATTATGAGAAATATTCCATGTAATAGCTTGAAGCTTCCATAATATTTGTTCAATTATAAACAGAGAGTGAAAACCTCAGAGGAACTCCAGTTATTTTGGAGTATTTCCATGTGCACTGTGCTAAGTGCCCCTGCTGTGCACTTCAACGCATAACAGATCAAACTGCGCTCACCTCATGTCTGCAGCATACAGTTCCTTTGCATTTGGCCTAATGTTTTTTTTTTTCCATGTAGTGTGACCCATACATCAAGATTTCCTTGGGAAAGAAGACTATTGATGACCGAGACAATTATTTACCGAATACCATAAACCCAGTGTTTGGAAGGTAGAGTTGTGATTTTCAAAAGCTTTAGGCTCATGCATGACTTTGACCTATATCTCATTAAAGATAACCACACTTTTCATTATTCTTTTTCTACAGGATGTTTGAGATGCCATGCTTCCTTCCTCAAGACAAAGACCTGAAAATCTCTGTCTATGATTTTGACCTGCTCACACGTGACGAGAAAGTAGGAGAAACAGTGATTGACCTGGAGAACCGACTCCTCTCTCGCTTTGGCTCCTACTGTGGTCTACCTCAGACATACTGCATGTGAGAATCCTTTAATAAAAGGCTGTCAGACTCTAGGCCTGGAGGGTCATAGCACTACAGAGTTTAGCATTCTACTAGAGCCAGTTTAAGGAGAACCTGGTCACTTCTTATTTCTCCCATTTAAAGAAAAAGCTACAGGGCACCTGCAAGCGAGTCCTCAAGGAATAGGGGGAAATGACTAAAAATGAACAATTAAACATGCTTCTAGCCATTTATGTTTAACCATCCTTTAATTTTGCCAATTTTGCCAACACAGCCATCTGTGGCTGAGAGTTCAAGAAGGCACAATTGGCCTTGCTCTCTCTGAGTGAGTATGATGGCCGTCCCTCTTCTCTCATCTCTCAGCATGATGCTACCCAGCACAGACGTGTGTTAACTGACATAACATAACTGGCAATTTGTGTTCTCCTCCAAGCATGTTTAGCTGTCCAATGACATTGTATTAGTGGCAGTTTGTAAAGATGTGGTAACTGGCTTCACATGACTTGGAGGAAGCATGTGCTAGCCTTCACCGTCCTAGTGCCTAGCTATTGGGTGGAATTAGACACAGCTAAATTGGGGAGATGTTTTTGAGAAAAAAAATAAATTATATATATTGCTATATATATTACTATATATATGTATGTAAAACTGTACTTTTGTCCAGTGCAGTGCATGAAGCTGATAACAAGACTGAACTAAAATTCTTTACTAAAGACTCTAGACTCAGACTTGCATCCCAGAGACTCAACTCAGATTTGGCTAAAGATACTTGTGAATATCTGTGCTACAAAAAGACACATTTGTGGGCGAATCATGGATAAATCACTTACACAGAGCTTCATGAGCTGAATTCAGGGTGTCACAAACAAGACAAAACTGCAAGCTGTGCCCCTCCAAAACTTCAGTTCGACACCCCTGCTTTATTGCAATACCTTCTGCCGTATGTTTTTTGAGCTCTCCTGAATAAGATCCCAGTCCAGCTAATGTGCTATTCACAAAATAGATCTGGGCCAAACCAGTGGCGGGATCAGCTGAAACCGTCCCAGATTCTTCAGCACCATGCATGCCTGAAAGGAGTACCTCCTCCTAGAACTGAAGACAATGGAAGCACTCTACATTTCAGTGGCCAAGAACATCACCTTTCTGATTTTGGTGATTTTTATTTAATTTTTTCTTTTTGTGTCAGTTGATTTTGTCAAGACTTAAAATCTTGTGCTAATTAATTTGTTTTATATTTGTAGAGGGGAACAAAGAAATTCACCAGCACCTGGGTCCCGCCAGTGAGCGGATAGCATTGCATGTTCTCAGAACACAGGGCTTAGTCCCAGAACATGTTGAAACTAGAACACTGTACAGCACCTTCCAGCCCACTATTTCTCAGGTGTGTAACTGCTGTCAAGCACCATTACAAAATGGATAATTTCAGTTCTAAAATCTGATTGGCTGAGCCACGTTCCAAGCAGTTGTAAAATACTTTGTATGCACAGACCAGCCATTTCATTAAGTAGACCTCCTTGTATGTACACTCAATGTCTGTTCTATCAGCTCCATTTACCATATAGGTGTACTTTGTAGTTCTACAATTACAGACTGTAGTTCACCTACAGTTTCTCTGCACAGTTTGTTAGCCCCCTTTTATCCTGTTCTTCAATGGTAGTGTTAGCGTGTGTTGTGCTAGTGTGCTAGTATGAGTGGATCAGACACAGCAGTACCGCAAGAGTTTTTAAACACCTCAGTATCACTGCTGGATTGAGAATAGTTCGCCAACCAAAAATGTCCAGCTAACAGCATCTTGGGGGCAGCATCCTGTGTCCACTGAAGAAGGACTCATGCACTCATACCAGTGTAACATAACCTATCTGCAGTTTCTCTGCAGTGCTGAGAATGATCCACCACCCAAATAATACCTGCTTCGTGGTGGTCCTGTGGGGGTCTTAACCGTTGAAGAACAGAGTAAAAGGAGCTAACAAACTGTGCAGAGAAACAGATGGACTACAGTCTTCTCTACAGAATTCTCTATTAGTGTCCTTTAACAGGTTGTTCAATCATACAGTTACACACATTTCACGTTGTAATTTTTAGCACAGGGGGATCACAACTCTGTCTGTAACTACATATTATTTCATGCGATTGTAATGAGCATGTTAATCAACATATATTCACAAGGGGGTAGCTGTATTGTTTTAAACATGACAACAACATAAGAAACAGACATCACTTTACTGACTCCTCAGAAATCATAAGTCATTTAGGCGAAATCTCAAAGGTCAGTAAGAAATGAACATTTTAAATGTATAAATATAATGTAAATGATTCTGTAAGCTCAGTTTGTACTGATTTTTATAGGGGAGTCTTCAAATGTGGATTGATATTTTCCCCAAAAGCCTTGGACTTCCTGGACCTCCTTTTGATATATCCCCACGCAAGCCTAAAAAGTGAGGATCAATCAGAGTGACTGATTAAGGAATCAGTATTTTGTACTGGTCAAAAGATTTATCATTTATCCTTTCCTTCACCAGATACGTTCTGCGTGTCATTATTTGGAACACCACTAATGTCATTTTGGATGAAACTAGCATCACTGGAGAGCGTATGAGTGACATCTATGTGAAGGGGTACAAAGAAACATACATTTCGTGAATGCATCATTAGTGCTTTGTATCTAAGACAAGATATAGAATTTATAGCAGTTTTAACAGACTTTTACTTGTTTTGTAATTCACAGATGGATGCCAGGCAAGGAGGAGGACAAGCAGAAGACTGATGTCCACTATAGATCCCTTGATGGTGATGGAAATTTCAACTGGAGATTTGTCTTTGAGTTTGAATATCTGCCTGCAGAGCAGCTGTGCCTTGTTTCCAAAAAGGTGATTTAAATTGTTAGGAAAAGTGGCAATTAAGGATGCACCAATATGGGAATTGTGGGCCTATGCTGACACCCAATATATTTCAAGCACATGTTGGCTGATACTGATGGCGATATGTAACCATTTGTAAAATGTAGAAATTGGGAAAAGGTCTGAAGCATTACAGAGAAATATAACGTTTATTTTTGTAGGGTTACGAATGCGGTAAAACAAGTAATGCAGACAGTCAGTTCTTTCAAGGTACAATAAATTCATCATCAAATATTGATTTGAAATAGCAATCAAATGCTGATACATTTTTAAACAGTATCTGCCAATACTGATATGATTGTGCATCCCCTTTGGTAATAGTTTGCAGAAAAATTATATATGCAAGAATAATATAATTAATGTTCAACGAGATTTGAAAATTTACCCAGCTTTCCTTTTATCCCAAATGTGGTTAATCAGCCAAGGCATGTTTGCTTCCTTTGTTTTGCAAGTTTACATCCTGGGTTCAAGTTTCAGTGGGTCTGGTGGGTTGTTAGCTCTGCTGTCATCAGTCAGCACTGGAGTCAGTTGCATTCCTTTTCAAACTCTGAGCTATTTTGTGGTTTCTGGTAAAATGCTCAGCTCTCTGGCCATCTTCCATCCTCAAGAAAATTGTAAGATATTAATTTACATATTAGTTCTATAATCAGCATTTCATCCCTCCTAACAAAACTCTTTGCAGCAATTACCAACAATTTTTAGAGAACTATAAGCTCCAGTTTTTAGTTTTATTAACTTCAAACATCACTTACTGGTTACCACTGGTTATCATACAGCTTACAGGTCTTGCAGTATTCTAGGGCTCTCTGTGGTGGGCAGGGTTGTCAGGTCCAGCAACAATCTCCAGTTTAAAATTTGCTTAACCTTCTGGGGTCCACGAACACGTTCATGTGTCCAATTCGATGTTCTGTATATGTTTTTCTGTCTTCGCACAGGAATATGGTTCAAACATTTTCTGAATCTGTAGAGTTGCCCTTTCAATTCCATCTCATCACGTGATTGTAAGTGATTCGTATCCAGAGTTATATAGCTATGAAGAGGGGTTGAGATACACATCATCTGCCTCTCACCATGTGTAATTGGTGAATTATTGTGTCTGCTTACATTTTGTGTGTGTAACTGAGCAATGGACACTCAGGAAATCACTAAGGACAGAAACATGGCATGCATAGAGTTTATAGCTGCTGAAGCTGCTGCAGTGGTTTTGGAAAGTAGCGATGAAGATAATGGAGCATTTTGATATGAAACATACAAGTATCATGTTATATACAAGTGCCTTTAAAGGTAATTTAAGAGGATATGCAAAAAATTGAGAAAATGTCCCTAGATCCCCAAAAGTTTAGTCATCCACTAGAACCTGAAACTTTATAGTTTTCTGCTGCGACTGCATTTTCAAACCAGTTCAGTTTGGTGGGAAATCTACAAACCTGGCAACCCTCCACAGCATAACCAATGAAAAGTGAAAGCTACCTTTTCAGTAGGTGCGCATGCTCTACCCTCATCAGAACATGTTTGTTTTATGTGAAGATCTCATAGTGTGTAAATCTTGCATAGATGGAATGAAAATATTATATAATAATAATATCTTAAGAAATATGACATTAATATTTTATTGGCTGAAAAAAGCCTTCGAAAGCCTTATGTGTAGCTTAGCACATTGAGTTTTATTACCACAATTACTGCAATGCTGGTATAAAAACAATTTGTACATTTTGTGTGCCCTGGGTCCTGATCTTTGATATAGAATAACATACATGAAGTGTTAGTACATGATAAATAAATTTAATTGCATAAAAAATGCTAAGAAGTTGTATTTTGTAACCAGGAACACTTCTGGAATCTGGACAAAACGGAGTTTAGAATTCCACCACAGCTGATCATTCAGATATGGGACAATGATAAATTCTCACTGGATGATTATCTTGGTAAGATATCTTATGTACTGTTTGTGTATGAGCTGTTTGGCCCTGGCTGTGTGGTGGAACATGTTTACTTATTACTGTGTAACAGGGACCGTTGAACTGGATCTGCATCATCTCATTTCACCTGCCAAAACATCTGAGACATGCAACCTGAAAATGCTGGAAAATGTGACGAAATCACTGCGGAAATTCGACCAGTCAAAGTCCTTGTTTGCCCAGAAGTCGGTCAGAGGATGGTGGCCCTGCTACACTGAAAAAGATGGGAAAAAGGAGCTTGCTGTATGTATATAAACGGACTTATATGTACATACAGTACTGTGCAAGTCAGAGAGCACTCTTTTCTTTTTCCAGTCACAACAGCCATTAAGTTATTCGTTTTTCAACAAAACAAACGGGAAACATATTTAACAGAAAATTACACAAACCCTTTATCACTAAGTATAATATCAAATCTATTAGTATTTAAATTTTCTACTCTTAACTTTTCCATACCCTACTGCCACTTTAACTTGTCTATGCTGTCAATATTAAAACTAATGAGTTACAGCTTGTGACAGTTTGTGTTGCATTATAACTCAAGGCGCCGTCACTGAGAAAGGAAAATAACAAAAAGCAGAGAAATCGCACTAGAACACTGAAACTAGACACCTGAAATGTGGATTAAGATTTTATGGACTCATGAGGCTAAATGTGAGGCCTTAGAAAGTAACAGAAGGCAGTATGTATGCTGCTGAAGCTGTAAAAGACTCTTCAAACCATGTCTACAACCATCAGTCCAGCATGGTGGAGAATCAGTGTAAGTTTGTGGATGCCTATGAAGTTGGTCATTTGGTTTTGATTGAAGGCATCATGAATGCAGATAAGTACAATCAAATGTTAGTGCATCATGCAGTGCCCTCTGGAAAATTTGCTAGTTGATTCTGCAGCAAGATAACAACACCAAGAACACTGCGGAGAAGATTAAGACATACTGACCACCCCAGAGTCCACCCCAGAGTCCTGAATGTGTTTGGAATTACTTGGATTGTGAGAAGCAGAAAATGCAGCCAACTTCTGAGAGTGAACTTTGGAGGTGTGAAAAAAATCGCAGCAGATTTCTGTGAACAACCAAAAGCAAGTCTTCTGCAAAGAGTGGAAGCTGTAATACAGGCAAAGCGTCGACACACTACATACTAATAAAATTGATATTGTATTTAGTTGTTTAGGCAAGTAAAAATTATTTTCAAAATTAGTAACGTACTTTGTGGCCACTTTGACTAGAAATTAAAGAAATGAAAGGTGGCTGACATTTGCAGAGTACTGAGTTTACAATATGTTTATACAGTGATGAACATTATATTTCATTTTTCCCTTCATTTAGGCTGGGTAGTGTGAATGTAATTGATTTAAAATTCGTTATATACTTGTACTATTATATACTGTACTATTTTGAATTGACTATGGAAATACCATTTTTAGGGGAAAGTGGAGATGACACTGGAGATAGTGAATGAGAAAGAAGCAGAGGAGAGGCCAGCAGGAAAAGGCAGAGAAGAACCCAACATGAACCCAAAACTGAATTCTCCCAAGTAATACAATAAGCATAACTGTGCAAAAATTGAGATAAAACATATCATCACTGTCCAAAAAAATGTATCTCCATTTTTGATTTTTTTTTTCTACATGATTTAAACATGCCAGCTATCCTTTACATTGTTTGAAATTTTGATGATGAATGGACCAATAGAAATGCTCCAAAATGACCTGGAATAAAACCTACCCACATTAACTTACATTAAAAGAACACTTTTTCCTTCTACTGTAAAGTTACTGCTTTGGTAATACATGTTTTTCTGTGGACAGAGATGATATGCTGATATGTTATAATATACAGTTATCACATTTTCTTTCTTTTGCACATTTTAGCCGACCTGAAACTTCATTCTTCTGGTTCACCAACCCATGCAAGACCCTGAAGTTCATTGTGTGGCGAAGATTCAAGTGGATCTTCATTGGCCTGATCATGTTAATCTTATTGCTGCTGTTTGTTGGAATCCTTCTCTATTCATTGCCGGTACAGACAAACTTGAATTTGGCTGCAGAAATGATAACCCTAGGGGGGCTATATCATAGTGAAGACAACTTTTTAGATGTGCACCTCATAGACCTGGTGCCATATTACAGAAACTTCCTATCTATTTGTCTTAAGATCTGAAAGGTCAAGATGATCTTTTTTTTTTACAAATTCGTATTAAAAAAGCTAATTTTATCTTAATTTAGGAATCTTATCTTACAGCATCTAATCTAATGTTAGGAAATCTTGAGATCGGAATCAACAATCAGCTGTTACCTAGCAGCAGATGATACATGCACAGCTGAAACATAAACACGTAATCAAAATAAAGTTAGTTAGCCAGACAGCTAGCTACTGTTACTGATGAAAAAATGGTCAAACAAAACTAAAGCGCAAAGAATAATACTGTTAAGAATATAGTGTTTTGTGCTGTTCATCAGAACGTTGCTGCTCTCCAGTTTCAGTTTAATTTTCCCAAATGCCTTAGCTAACTGCGCTAATGTTATTTCACCTAACAGCCACATGTTTAACTCTGTCTCTTCATTATTCATCACTATCACTGTAATATTTTATCTGATGAGTTTTCATCAACATTAACACACAAAGATAATAAAAGGGGCCGGTGGAGATCCTGTCTGCAGTCTCTGCGATTTTTAAAACACTTAAAAAAAAAATCAAAGCACTGTTTTCAGTGTAGATAAATGTAGCATCATTATGCTAGTTATAGTGAACTGTGCTGTCTGTCACTGCATAAAATGATAGAAACAGATGGTTATAACAGAAGGTAAGACACCTCTGGGGTTGTCTTAAAGCTAGGAAAGTATTTAGAAAATTTTGTTTAGTTAGGAAGCATGTTAGGAAGCTGTTTTCTGATCTGGAGTTAATGGATAAGCTTATGAACTTAAGAACTGTTGTTCTGTAATAGCTTCTGTCCTAAATTCAATAACCCTAACTGAAATTGTCATGGTGACTAAACAGATAAGACTTCAAGAAGTTTCTGTAATACAGCCCCTTGCGTGTAACACTCACTCACGTTTAGCAGGCTGAAAATTCTCCACAAGGGGGCACTATTAGCACTAAAATAGCTTTTGGTGCTCGGCATCAATGACACTCAGTGTCTTTAGTTAACTCAAGTGCTAATTCATTAAGAATTTGTTTTTTTTTTCTCTTTCAGAACTACATTTCAATGAAAATTGTGAAGCCCCTTCAGTGAGATGGACAAGTGTTTCACCAGGTGCGGTAATGGAAAAGTGACATGCCAGAAGAACACAGATTTTATATCAGTTGACTAAAAGTATTTTAAAATGCAGAGCTTGTTCATTCTTTTCAAATTTATTGTACAACCCCATTTCCAAAAAAGTTGTGACACTGTGCAAAATGTAAATAAAAACAAAATGCAATGATGTGCAAATCATTTAAACGCTATATTTCTTTGAAAATAGTATAAACATATCAAATGTTGAAACTGAGAAATGTTATTGTTTTGTTTTTTTTAATTATTTGCCCATTTTGAATTTAACACCAACAAAATGTTCCAGAAACGTTGGGACTGGGGCATGTTTACCACTGTTTTTCATCACCTCTTCTTTTAACAAACTCTATAAGAGTTTGGGAACTGAGGAGAATTGCTGTAGTTTTGAAAGAGAAATGTTTTCCAATTCTTGTTTGATATAGGATTTCAGCTGCTCAACAGTTCGGGGTCTGATTTGTTGTATTTTTCATTTCAGTACCCTCCAAATGTTTTCATTGGGTGTCATGTCTGGACTGCAAGCAGGCCAGTTTAGCACCTGGACTCTTAATACAGAGCAATGCTGTTGTAATACATGCAGAATGTGGTTTGGTATTGTCTTGCTAAAATAAGCAAATTCTTCCCTGAAAATGATGTCATCTGGATGGTAGCATATGTTGCCAAAACATGTATAGATCGGTCAGCATTAATGGTGCCTTCACAGATGTGCACGTCAACCATGCCATGTGCACTAATGTACCCCTATACCATTTTGAACTGTGCATTGATAACAAGCTGAGTGGTCTTTAGCCCGGAGGACACAGTGTCCATGATTTCCAAAAAGAATTTCAAATGTTGATTTGTCGGACCTCAGGACACTTTTCCACTTTCCCTCAGTCCATTTTAAATGAGCTTGGGCCCAGAGAAGGTGGCAGCGTTTCTGGATCCTGTTTATTTATATATGGTTTCCTCTTTATGTTTTAGACTTATAACTTGCATTTCTGGATGCAGTGACAAAGTGTTTTACAGACACTGGTTTTCAGAAGTGTTTCTAAGTCCATGGAGTGATTTCCACTACAGAATCATGTCTGTTTTTCATGCAGTGCCACCTGACGGCCTAAAGATCATGGCCAGCAAATACTGTTTTTTGGCCTTGTCTCTTGCATACAGAGATTTCTCCAGATTCTCTGAATCTTTTAATGTTATTATGTACCGTAGATGATGAAAAGCAAAAGTTCTTTGCTGTTTTACATTGACAAACATTATTCTTGAATTGTTACACTATTTGCTCACGCAGTCTTTCACAAAGTAGTGAACCCCTCTTCATCTTAACCTCTGAAAGACTCAGCCTCTCTGGGATGCTTTTTTTTTATACCCAATCATACTACTGACCTGTTGCCAATTAACCACCAAGTGTTTTTTTAGTATTACACAACTTTACCAGCTTTTGTTGCCGCGTCCCAACTTTTTTGGAACGTGTTGTTTGAATAAAATTCAAAATGGGCATATATTTTTCAAAAAACAATAAAATTTCTCGGTTTCAACATTTGATATGTTGTCTTTGTACTATTTTCAATGAAATATAGAGTTTAATTGATGTGCACATCATTGCATTTTGTTTTTATTTACATTTTGCACACCATCACTTTTTTGGGAATGGGGTTGTAATCAGTTCAGGTTGTTGAATCAGATTTTTTTTTTCCAGTTAGTTTTCACTTGAAACTGTCTACTTGTCTGTTACATGATCACACTGTTCATAATCATTAGCTCTTTTATTGTCGATCACATTTCATATAATGTCTAGCTCATGTATGCAATATACTTACTGATTTCATTAACTCACAACAAATTTTCACTGTGTTATACATTAAGTCTAATAATAAATAAGTGGACTTATTGCATAAAATAAATATATAAATAAATTTGTGTTGTACATTTTTACATACATTAAATCAAAGATGTTTGTTCTTATTTAGGTGCTCACTCTGATAATAAGCATGATCATTGATTAGTGGGAACAGCCATAATAACTTGTATAACTTGGGAGGTTTCACTAACAGTCACCTATTTATGTTGCTGCTGTGTGTTAAACCCCTTCACATTTCTATTAGTAATTTCATGTTTTAGAAACAATTTTGGCTTTGCCTTTATTACAGTGTCCATTCTTTTTGGGACACTTGCTTTCAGTTTTAAAAGAAATCTGCAGGGATATTTTTCCAGACCTCCAAAGTTCACTCTCAGAAGTTGGTTGCATTTTCTGTTTCTCACGATCCAAGTAATCCCAAACACATTCAGTGATGTTGAGATATGGACTCTGGGGTGGTCAGTCCAGTGGTCTGAGAACACTAGTAGCTTCTTTGTTTGATTTGCAAAATGTCTTCTTGTTTGTTTATTTCCTTTTCTTAGTAAGGGCTTCTTGACAGCTACACATCCTTTTAGACCCATACCACTGAGAAGTCTTCTCACCGTGGCAGGATGGACAGAAACACCTGTGGATATTTTCAGATCTCAAAAATGAAAGTTTAAAGTATTGAAGTACTTATTAATTCCAGTTTTGGAAACTCCTCTGACTTTTCCCTTCCTTATGCAAGTAGATTATTTTATACCTTATCTCTTCTGAATTATCTCCTGGGCGTTTTGATTTGAAATCAAATAAATGAAGGTTATGATAAATGATGGTCTCTGACTTTTGCACATTACTGTAGGTACGGTAAATCTCTTTGAGTGCATAACTAAAAGAGTGTCTATAGCTTATACTATTTTCTTTACTTGTGCCCAACTCTTCATTCATTGGTACTGGGAGAGTGGGGCTGGCTGGCACAGTTTTTACTCTATGCTGTATATCTCAGGCATATTATACAATATGCCTGATAAAATGTACATTTAGTGAAAGAGCAATGCTGTCATTGATCAATTTAAGCATGTTTGCAAGTTTGTACACTTAGAGGAAAATTTTCTAGCAGTAGTTTTTGAGTTTTCAGTTGACATTTCTCTACCAGTAGTAGTGTTGTCAACAATAGTGACAGTAATATCAACGCAGGTGACACATTTAGGTTCATGGGAGGCTAAAAAAATAATCATTAGTAAATGTCGGGAATAAACTAATTTACCACATCCACTAATGTTAACAAGTGAGCTTTATAAACAAATATATAACTTAATAAATAAAAAAATACCACACTCCATATGTAAAAACTTCCTAAAACTTTAACTACAACCCATTTTTCCATCTGTAGAAAAATAACATTTTAAAGTTCATATTTTTTACTTTGTACAAATTGAAGATTTAATGAAAAAGCTGACTATACTTATGTTTTAGTAACTGCAGCTCATCCGCTGAGGTCAGGAGAGGTGGATAACCACAGATATACATAACTAGATGCTGCATTGTCTATTGTTCTCCATCTGAGGTGATACGTCTGCATGTCCGCCATGTTGGAGCGGTCAAGATCCGCTTGTGAACAAATTCACTTGTATTGAGAGATGATGAGTTCTCAGGATTAAATTGGCCACAACTCCCTTATTACTTAATCAATTTTCACTAAATTTGTTCTACTATAATCCTCAGACATTAGGTTGCACAGACTGCTCTCGGTAGCTTTTATTTCTTTAATAACTGGTCGTGCTAATCAGCTGTCTGGACCAGCAGAAAAGTATTCAGTCTGCCCTTGATGTTAAAAAACGAATTTAGCACGAGCTCCAATAGAAACAATCTCACACACATCAGCAAATCCATCAATGTGTGAATAACTTAAAACTTAAAGTTGGCTTCCTATTCGCCAGCTTCTTGTTCGAGTTTTCCTGTTCCACCTTAAATGACTACCTGAAATTAGAAATTATTATTCAGCTATCTCTGTAGTCATTAGCACTCAACCTAGGATCAGCCATTCAGACAAGGGCATAAAGCCTTTGTCAGCAAAGTAAATTGGATGATCTGAAAATTTTGATTTCACAAGCCAATCCTGATATTGTAGTTTTGACAGAATCCTAGCTAAAACTACCTGCATCTAATTCAGAACTATCTCTATCCAGTTATAATCTACACAGGAACGCAAAGGGTGGCGGAGAGGCTATCTACACTAATCTATGTTTAAATGCAACTAATTACAGAGCCAACACGACCCAACTTCCATGATCCCAGCAAGTCAACAGACCTGATAAAATTACTTCTCTTTGGTTTTAGTGACCACTGTGCTATTGGATGCATTAGAAGCACCAGCACAATAAAGTCAGGCTCTCGGATGGTGGTTAGAAGAAATTATGAGAATCAGATATAGATCAAACCCTTGGTTCAATTCAGAAATATCTTCCTTGCTCAATGCAAGAAGTAAAGCATGGGCCCTACCTAAAAGAAATGGTGACAGAGACCATTGACATACCTTTAGGCAGCTAAGAAATAAATGTACTTCTTACATCAGAAATGCTAAAGCAGAATTCTACCTCCAGATATTTACAAACTCAGCTACAAATTCCTCTAAATTCTGGAAAACAATTAATTTGCACAATAACAAATCAATGCCCATTCCAAATCATATTGTAATTAACAATCAACAGTTTACTAATCAGAGAGAGATTTGCCAAGCATTTAGTAGTCACTTTGCAGCTGCTGGACATTTATTAGATAATACTAACATGGAAGCACCTCTCAATGAAATAGATACACCCTCTGCTGTAAGACATGGCCTCTTTACAATTCACCCTTTTTTTCCTCACTTAGTCGCCAAAGCACTTAACACCATCAATGCTAAAAAAGTACAGGAGAGGACAGTTTGGACCCCTTTTTTTAAGGCTTGCGACCCTGATTTTTTTGGAACAAATTACATATATTTTTAATCTATCTATTTCATCAAGCAGAATTCCCAGTTTCTGGAAAACAGCACATATAACTCCACTTTACAAAGGAGGTGATGCCACTGATCTTTATAATTATAGACCCATCTCAAAATTGTCATGCTTTGCCAAGATCTTAGAAACCTTTGTAAATGATCAACTCAAGGCAATTTTGAACAGAAATTCAATCTTATCAGACTACCAATCTGGTTTCAGAGAAAAACGCAGCACAATCTGTGCGGCCACTCTCATCTTAGACAATCTTTTCAGTGCCATCGATAAAAAGAAACATTGTGTAGCCATTTTCATTGATCTCTCTAAAGCCTTCGATACAGTTGATAATTCCCTACTCTTAAAAAGTCTGCAAAACATTGGTTTCAATCTCAGGGCTACTAACTGGATTAGAAACTCCCCCGTGACAAAGTATGTTTTCCAAAGCACACAAGGTAAAAGATCATTGAAGCTACACTTTTGCCTGTTCTGGATTATGGTGACGTGCATACAGATATGCATCTGTAACTACTTTGGAATCTACAGATTCTGTATACCACTCTGCCTTAAGATTCATTACTGGTGGCCCCTACAACACCCATCATTGTATACTATATGAAAAGTTTGGTTGGTCATCTCTGTGCGTCGGGTGATACATTGGCTTCCTTTTATCTATAAAGCGATTACTGGCCATACGTTATAGTGATTGGATTACCTTTCAGGTGCCGGGGGCTTTTACTGAGCTGGGAAAATCTGCTTTTAGCTACAGTGCACCAGCGAGCTGGAATTCATTACAGGAAACTCTAAAACTTTGCTCTGTGGTGTCACATGAACATTTTAAACTTTTAGTCTCTAATGACCTCCACACAGCCTGCAACTGCTTTATTTGATTTTACTTAACTTTTAATATGATTTTTGATATGTTTTAGGTATTTCTTAGCTATTGTTTTACTTTTTTTTTGTTTTGTTTTGTTTTTACTTTTTATCATTCTTTTTATTCCTTTTATTAGCATTCTTTTTATTTATCTTAATATTGTCAATTTATTGTCTTACGTGTTCTATTTCTTTTATTTTATTAATTTATGTTTTTAGTTATTTTATCCTTATCTGATCTGTTACTTATTAAGTTACTATTTTGTAATTCTAATGGTTTATTGATTTAACCATTTATTGGTAGCTTCTTATTATTAAATTATTATTATTATTTTTATTAAAACGTTTGATTTATTTTTACTATCCAATTTCTTAATCCCTGATTTCTGTATTGCCCAGCTACGATGTAAATGAGGGTCTCCCTCAATGTATTCCGAGTTTAAATAAAGTTTGATTGATTGATTAATTGATGGTGCAGCAGTCACTTTCTAATCTATTATGAATATCTACACGGATTAAGGAATGCTATAACTTACCTAGCTACAAACCGTCATTGTAAATAAATAACTACTACATAAAGTTAAGATCCCTGAATAGACTATTAAATGAAATAAGCTTAATATAAAACCAGAGGAAAAACAATTACATCAACAGGTTCTATGTGCTTCTTCAACCACACGGCCATATCTGCACACCAACATCACACAAACAATACGCATCACACAAACATGAGCGTGGATCGCTGCGTTCCCTCCGTTATATAATTTTATCTGAGTGCAATTTTCTTGAAATAGTATAATTTTGTAGAGTATCTTTCTTAAACTGCCCCTCTGTACTGTTACTGAATGCAGTCCAGCAGCGATGTTTACCGCCCTAAAAAGGCGGCCCGTTCACGTGCCTGGCTGGACCCAACGCGGCATCTAGGTATGTATATCTGTGTGGATAACTGACTGTTACTGTAAACACTGACTGTGTTTACTAACTAAATAAATAAATAAATAGAGCTCCATATTTTCTCTAAAACTTTACCTACAACCTATTTTTATATTTACTTTTATTAAAAAAAACTTTAAAAAAATACTGCTTATACACGGGTTGCTAAAGAACATATTTTTCACTTTGCTCAAACTGAAGATTTAAAAAATAACTGACTGTCGTTTTATTTAAGTGAATGAAGCACATCCGCTGACGTCAGGCGATTCGGATAACTTTTACGTTTACGTTACTGAATTACTGAGCCCCATATTTTCCACTACCTAGCTAACCATTTCAAATTTTCAAACTCAGACTGAGTCGTTTTATTAAATTACCACGAGAACAAACATAATTATTCGCAACATATTTGACGGATTTTGGAGGAGTGAAGGTGAGTCGATTAGCCTGAATTAACACGGTTCTGACGTTTGTTCACCTAGCTAGGTTAGCTAGTTTGCTAACGGAATTTACAACAGTCTTTCAGTATCGCAAGGATTTTCTTTACCCAGATATCACCAGCGAAAACCAGAGACCTGTCACGTATGAACGACAATAAGATTTATGCTTAATTTTAGCTAATTGGTTCAGCCAAGCAGCTATTTCGCCAGCTAACGTTAATTTAGTACATCTAAGGTGGCTAGCTAGCTAACTTACCTGCTCAGTTAATGATCGGAGTATAAGTAGCTAGCGTTAGCTAACCTATATGTGTATGTGAATATATGCAGAGAGCTGCTGCCGTATGTTGAACGTTAACCTGTTAGCTAGGACGTCTGCTTCCTTTTTATTTTCTGTCTTAGAAAATGGGAGAGGAGAGAAATATAAGATCTAATGACATTTGGTGCTTGCTTTATTAGCTGTAAGAAACAACTTTTACTTTGTTTACTTTCGTTTACTTTGATCTAGCAACAAACCCCAGTTTCCTCATTGTCTGTCTGTCGGACGGTTTAGGTTTTTGTAGAGTTTAGCTAACAGTATCATTATAGCCTTGTGTCATGATAGATCACACAAAGCATACATCGCAAACAGAGCACTGAAAAACATCCATGTTTAACAGTAAAACGGTAGGTTAGCTAACTAGGTAAGCTAGTTAAGAGGGGAAAAATAAGTAAAATAAAATAAAAGTCCACTCAGTGAGGCTCTTCGTCAGTCAAACAAAAATGGTCAGTTAAATTTAAGTCTTTGGGCTTTCTTGTTTTGCACACTTTTTAGAGACTTGTAAGACAAATGAACGTCTATCTTCCATATATTTATTTGAGGAATCACCTGAGTGCCTCCACAATCATGTATAAAGTATTTGCAAGACACAATCGAAATATTCACTAGAAATTAAATATTTTTTCTCCTCCGAGAATAGGCAAACCTTCACAGACCTTGTGGAATTATGTTAGACATTAAATATTGACGTGGTGTTTTCGGTAGAGTCCGTTTATGAGAGGATAGATATTCTAAGTAATGTGGTTTTCCCGGCAGCAGCACAATGACGCCGCACTCCGTTTTCAAATCCGTTCAGGATTTCGGGGTGCGTTCAAGCAGCCAGACGCTGCGCTGTCTTCGTTTCCGATTCACCAGAGTGGACCTAAAACTCGCCACACAGTTTTTGCCAGCAGTGGCTTAATGTAGTGGCGCATTTTTGCTGGAAATTTCCATTTTGCGAAGTAGAGCTGTTGAGCTGTATTACATATCAAGGACACACGGCGAGGTAGGCAGATGGGTTGTAAATTAAACCGTCAGATGGTTTTAGCAGTCAGATTACTCCAAAAAATAGCGAAGGAAAATGACCCTTTTATTCATTGAGAGCGCAACTATACGAATAGTAATGCATCGTATTATTTATCTGGCATGTTTTAATGTCTGCAGGACATGGACGTTGTGTTGGCTGGTTAACGGTGTACTGTCTATTTAAGACGGGAGGATCAACGGCTGAAGTCCCTGCTTCTTTTTCTGAGAGGCCATTTTGGTGCGTGTGGTCTGAATTAGGCGCGGACCTTTTGTGTCCTGTTTTCCTGACTTAGTTTTTTTCTTCGTCGTTTAATTCACGCCCACTTCTCCACACCTAAACATAATGGGTTTTGTCAGATTGCGGCGCCAAGCCGAGCTAGCTGGACAGTCCTTGTTGGACTAAAACCGAAATCAGGACAGCTTGTTTTTATCAATTTATTTTGTCTTTCGCGTCAGCGGTGTTTGTAATTTCTCCTAAAACCTCGTATTGGTTGAGGCAGCCACTCTGTGGTACCGTGATGACACTGACTTGCTTTTAAAAAGGTACGTTTTTTCACTTGTGCTCGTCTAATGTGCTACAGATTCTTGGATTGAGATCATAGGCAAACATTTCGTATTGAACGCTCGGTTTTTGTCTCAGTGTTATTGAATTCCTTATGATTGCAGACAGACAAAGCTGTAACATGCTATGGTGTAGCAAAGCACTGCGAAGTTGACTGGAGCCTGATTTGTCTGTAACGTAGTAAATCAAATCTTGTTTATGGCCCATCGTAATGGATCTGCGTGGAGTTAATTTCAGTACGATTTAATTATAGGCATGACCTTGTGTTTTCTTAGTTAATTTTTTTTTAGTCAAAACCCACGCCTGATAGAATACCACTGATGAGTGTTTGAAGGGAAAATTTATCCTGGATCGTGTTTAGTTTTGAGATTTGAGTTTAATTGCTTGCCTTATTTAGATTTAGGACTATCAGCAGTTAAAGAGGAATTCCACCGGTTTTTCAAATTTTCTGCATAATTATGTTGTTAAGATGTACACAGAGGCATTCAGAATGTTTTGATGAGAAATGCTCCGCTCTAGAGAAACCTGCAAAGTTAGAGTTGTACACAATGGTGGTGATAGGAACCAGACGTCTTAAGTGTTTAGTCACTCTAAAAAGCTCCCTCATAGAACATTATAAAACGAAACGGTTATGAATATGTTGCCTAATTCCTGACACACACACATACACACACACATATATATAAATTATATATATATATATATATATATATATATATATATAAATTTTATATATATATATATATGTATGTATGTATGTATGTATGTATGTACGTACGTGTGTATGTATGTGTGTATGTATAAGAGGGTGTTGTAAGGCAGAATAGTCCCTAAAGAAACCTTTTTTTTTAATCTTACTATTACATCTTACTATTATCAACATTATATATAAAAACTCAGAAGACATGTAGGTTTGGATAGTAAACAAACGGATATATTTGCATGGCAGACACTGCGACTCCTAGTTTTCATCACCACCATTGTAAGGAAATCTGAGTCAATAAATTTCATCTGCAAGGCACAGTTTCACGTCAAGCCACTCTAAATGACATGGTTTACGTCTCTGCAGTTGATTCATGTTGAGTTTTTAAAAGCCTCAGAAATTGTCCTTTAAGAGAGGTTTTGGATTGTAGGACCTAGCTGACAGGGAGTGTCTTGACATTTTGCAGCAGCTTTTTAGTATCCTTTTTTACCGATTGCATTAAATTAACCTGGTGGTGGTGTTGTTAATATTAAGCAGTGGTGCAAATTCAATACACTGCAACATATGTAGCAAGTATCTAATACTGATTAAAGTGGAGTTGTTGCCTCATCAGAGGCTAAAGGGTTGAGTTGCCTCACTGGGTGACTGTTTTTCTGCGAAAACACTTTGCATTCTGTATCAAGGGTAAACTCCCCCCTGCCTTGATTCTTGCAGTCTCAGCTGAAGGGACACCATGGCCTATTCTAAAGTGCGCACACGTACCACTCAACAGCATGCTGCAGAGAATACGGGCTACACCTACTCTCTCAGGTGAGCGTGTGACAAATTTGCTGTTCAGGATGCTAATTCATGTCTGGCCTAGATCACAAAACAAATATTCCTCTGTTCAGTCTGCCTAATGCTAACCATACACTAGAAGACTTTGAAAAGACTTTTGAAAGACTAAAGTCTGACACCCTCTCACATCTAAAGACAGTGCCATGTTTTTTAGTCACAGACTATGATTTTGCAAAGACTAGGAATCTTGCAGTGTCGCTATTTACAAGACTGCAACTACATTTTTGAGATTATTCCCCATCATGCACCTGGTGCAAATTTACAAGCAGATAAACACTTTTCCTTCCACTCTATAGTGGTACAAATAGGAAGAGACATTGGCTGGGTGTGTAACAGTCTGGGGCTCAGATTAGTTCACTATAGAACTGTATATTCTGGCAGATCATTACCTAGAATTTTAATTAACCTGTAAAATGTGCAGATACTTTTTTTTAATTTGATATAAAGATTTACACATCAGCACAACATGCAGCGATTCAGCAATGTTGATTGGGTGTCATGAACTAAACCATAAGAAACAAACAAACAAAATAAGAAACCACTGTAACACAAAACAGAAAAAAAAACATTGGTGATTCTTCAATAATGGCATTCTTAAAGTCCTCTGCACATTTCCTTAAGTGTTAAAGGCTCAGTGAACCCAAAATATTAATAATATTAATATTAACAGTTTACTCTTTCTGTCTTTCTCTCTCTCTCTCTTTCTATTGCGCTGCGCGCCGGCGCTCGCCCGCAAGCACTCACGCGCGCCCCTGACACATCACTATTTGTATGAGCCAAGACTTAAAACTTACGATAATATTAAACACGGTTGATTTTGTCGCAGCGTGAAGACGAGAAAAAGACTGACTTAAGACCGCCATCTTGGCTACCTTACACCAAACGATCAAGATGACACGAGTGTGACGCGACTCTAACAATACTGTCATGATTTTATTCCGACATGGATATTTGTCTGCGACAGTGAAATCGCTTGAAAAGTCGTTTGGTGTAAGGCCGGTATAACTTAATTAATTATTTAGACAGAGGTTTCTTATATCAGGTGTTGAAGACTTTTGAAGGTAGTGGAGTGAATTCCACACCGTTGCCCCAGGGCGTGGGTGTTGCACAACTGTCCAATGTCGTACCGAGGATAATTGCAGGGTGTGCGTTCTAAGGATCTACCTTCCAGGCACTCACATTCATGTTTCATGGCCTTGTATTAATGTGCATGAACGGACATGGTTGAGCATGGTGTTGATGGTATTCACATAAATCTCTGTGTTTTGGGTGTGGCGCAGGGAACAGTGTTCAGAACAGGTTGATAACTGTAGCTGCTTTTTTTTCTGTTCATGAAATCTGCTTCAGAGCAGTAAAATGTGGTTAATTTTGAATGGAGAGAGAGCCACTTAAGTGAGCAACCAGTCTAGAATGTTACATATTTCTTCAGTTTAGAGGTGTGTTCCCCTTTCAGAAATGAAAACAGAAGTTCTACATGGAAATTTATTTGTGGCTGAGTAAGTTCTTGTGTAAGGGTGTGTCTGGTGTCTGTGTGTGTCACACGTGCCTGTGCCATTGCTGATTGAGTCACTGAGGCATGTACAGCCACAGTAGTACTACAGAAATTTTGATTGAGATCTCTTCATGTTGTACTGTGCAAAAGTCAGAGACCATGTTTCATTTATTTAATTTATGTTCAAAGTACTGTTAAGTAGCATCATATTACAGCATATATTTAACAGAAAATTATACAGAACCCTCAACAACCTAAATATAATCTCATTCAATCTTATTCAGTATTTAGTTCATCCATTCTTTGCCTTCATTTTCTATTGTTTTTGGGTGACTTGCTTTTAGTTTTTTTTTAAAGAAATCTGCAGGAATGTTTTTCCACACCTCGAAAGTTGGAAGTAGTTTGCACTTTCTCATGATCCAAGCAGTCCCAAACACCCTCAGTGATGTTGAGGTCTGGGCTTTGGCGTGGTCAGTCCACTGTTCTGAGAACACCAGCAGCTTCTTTTGATAATTGTTGGGCTCTACTTTTTGAAACTCGTTTTGTTTTCTTTCTAGAGATGAAATGATATTAAAATTTCATATCACGATTATCATGACCAAAATTATCACGATTATCGGTATTATCGCGATATTGTTCAAATGTGTTGAAAAGTAAAATAAATAAATAAATAAATAAATACTGATTCCCAAAATTGAAACTTGTTTCACCAACTTTTATATTAACACAAATAGAACTGGCAGCAATATGCACTTTTTTGTTTGAATAAACATTAAAAAAATATAGTCAATGCATTTGTAGTATTACTTTTGTATTACTTACAATACTTGTAATACTCTGTAAACAAAAGAATAGCACATGTATTATTATTATTACTGTTATTACTATTATTATTATTATGAGGTGGGTCTTAATGGAAAATGACTACTTCTAAAAAGTGCTGCACTCGGGGGATTTCTGTCCGAACTGCAACTGCAGCATTATTGTGCCGTTATGGCGCTGTACCCCTAATCAATACAGTGCACTAAGAAAAACAGCCAAAATCACAGAGGAACTGCGTGACCGCGCTGTGAGCTGCAGACAGTGTAGAACTCACACAGTGTGTCTTCACCTGTGGAGCTGCTTCTCTAAAAGCATTTTAAAACTAAAACATAACTTAAAATTAACGCGCATCTGAGCTGCGGCAGAAATACCCTAAAGTTTAATCTCTGAAACTCTGCTTTTCCCCCAAAATCAGCACACAGCGTTTACTCGCGCGAGGTCCCGTCTCAAAGCACACTATCTTCCCTATGTAGTGCACTTCGTGGATCATGAAATAGCAAATCCTTCACCCAAAGAGTGCGTGAAATGTTCACAATAACAATGTATTAACAACAGGTTACAAACTCCCTATTTAAAACTCAGCTGCTTGTTAATGATGATCGTGTTTGTTTGAACAGTAGCGCACTATGTAGGGGACACTGAGTGATTTGAGACGGTGTTATTCTCCTCTCAGAGAGTAAACACTGCAAGCGAGACGAGAAAGGGGAGCTGTGCAGATTGAACTTCTGCAGCGTCTCGTTCCAGAGCTTGTGTGACTGTTAACTCAGAGCTCATTTTGGAGACTCTGCTCCACAGAAATGTGTTAAAAGCTTTAGTTTCGATTCACAGTTGATTCACCGATTGGGTTTTGGACGCTAAAAGCTTAATTTTATATTATTAACGAACCATAAACACAAGTTAAACCACACAAACCATGACATTTCTTCTATTTCGAAGTCCCCACGGACTTCTGCGTTAAAGTTAACCTTGCATTCTCTAAGACTTGGTCTTCTTAGAAGGCTGAAATATCTCAGAATCTCTGTCACTACATTCCGCCATATTCTCCCCTCTCTCCCACTCCCTCTCTCTCTCTCCCCCTTCCCCTCTACACACACACACACGCACACACACACACACACACACACAGAGCTGCGTCTGAGAGATGATTCTGCCTTTGTTTGACTCTGTACAGCGAGTTTTTCACACCGTGGTAATCGACCGCGGTTTTAACGATACTTTAAAGTTCAAACGGTACTACTAACCGTCATTAATTTTACCGCGGTTTACCGTGAAACCAGTAACCGTTTCATCTCTTTCTTTCACATTCCCTTCCTTTTTTTTCTCAGGAGCTTAGGTTCCATGCATATGCCTTGAAAAATGAAAAACTTGTATTTAATGCTTTCTGTCTCTTGCACAGCACTGTATCTGCATATATTCATAATATATTGTGCAGCAGTACCATTATTTAGTATTAGACTTTTGGTGTGTTATTTATTTATTTATTTATGTATTTATTTATTTATTTATTGTTTTGGGACCACAAATGTAATTAATGCTTTCTTATAAGGAGAGACTAGTCCTGTGTGTTGAGATTTTTGAGTGACAGGGGCTCAGTTTGTCTGGTTCCTTTTGCATGTGTTGTCAGGGCTGAGGAATGAGACTGTTCCTGTTGCACATTTGACATTACAAACTCCCTCTTTCTTTAGCAGTGAGTCAGAAAAGCCTGCTGGCTTCTTGTCTGTTTGGATTACAAAAACAGTCGTTGCTTTTTTCTAATAAGTACACTTTTAGTGTGGCGGCCTTTTTCCCCTTTTTCTTTGTTTTTGTTTTTTTGCTGCAAGAGAACATGACTGCTTAGGCCTCTGTATTAAGGCAGAGGGCTTGAAATCTGGACCCCAAATCTAGTGTCCGGCCCTGGATTTTGTATTCACCGGTAGGCATGGCGCTAGGTGAATGATCAGTTACATTAACTGTTCTGTTAACTATCTAATGATTACAAAATCCAGGACCAGAAGCTGGATTCAGGGTCTGAATTTGAAGCGCTTTGTGGGGTACTGATATACAGACATTAAAAATTTGATTTGAAAATATGTTTTTTGATACAGCAAAAAAAGAACTACCTAAGTATGTGCCTTGTATTTATACGTTAATATTTGCCTGCATGCTTACTGATGCTTACTGGTGATCTGCTTATTGAATGAAATTTTTGATATTCTGCATGTTGAAAAATGTCTTTATTCTGCAGCGCTATTATTAAAAACAAAATCGATTGGTTTGGTTCTCACATTGAACTTTACTCTGATAGGAGGTGCACTGATGGTCACCAGTTAAAAAAAAAAATCTTAAAATAGATTAAAAAAAAAAATAATAGGATCGCAAAATGTCTTATTGTATGTCCTTTATTACTATTAGACATGTTTAAGGATGTCTGATCCTGATGTAATTTAATGCATCAGGTATTGAGTAAAAAAAAAAGTCGGTTCTGATCCTTTGTTTCTTGTTGTTTTGTGCTGTTTACTCTGTTGTAGTAGGGGAACCTGTATATACATTTTATATTTTAACTGTATATAATAGTTTTTAGGGATCAAGTATGCAGTGCATTGAACCCTATTGGAATTGTCAAGATTTTTTAAATTATTTTTCTGCCCTAAAACAAATCGCCCAGACCAAACCATAAGTCCTAGAGACATGAAACTTGGTCAGTAAGTAGTAGTCCCTCCCGCTACTCAGGCGCATGACATGAGCCCAGTTGGCCTAAAGGGGGCGCTATTGCGCAGAAAAAAAATGCGTTTTGCCATATAACTCTGAAAATCAAAATTTTTAGAGACCAAATCAATTTTTTATTGATTCCTTGGGTCAAAATAAACAACTTTGCAATTTCGTCTATTTAGCTCCGCCCCCAAAGTTTTTTTTGCAAATTTGCATAATGAGCGAAACCTACTTTTGCAAACTAGTCCTACAGTTTTCACCCAATCCTCATGTAATTGGTGTCAAAAAATGAAAACAGTATGGCTGCCACATGCTAATGAACCTTTCTGGAAAAATTCTAAATAATTCATAATTAATTTAAAGTTCTATAACTCAAGAATCCTTCACCCAAAAAATTGAAACTTTACTGGCTTATTCAATAGAAGATTCTGAGGTAGCCAATGGATTTTTGTGCACATACGTCATTAGGGGGCGGAGTAAATGCTACATAGCTGTTTCAGCATCCGTACATCCGATCAAGCTGAAACTTTGCATGCAGCATCTACTAGACAGACTATAAGGGAATCTATGAGGGCAGTTTGATACCATTAAAATTTATGGTCGCCATCGGCTAATCAGCATTTAACAGGTTTTTCACCATGAAACTTGAATGGTGTCTATATTTAGCCAAATTCTAACAACCAGTGACGTTTCAACAGATTTGGCCATTAATGAATTATTACGTGTTATTAATATATTATTACTAATTTTGTCAAAAAATCTATATGATGTAGCTCAGTGTGCCAAACAATTTTCCCATTGCAAGTTTACTACAAACATGCATATTTTTTTGTCATCCTTAACGGTTTGAAAACCATAACTTGGGAATTAGTCTCTAGATTTTGATCCAAACTTTTCAAAATTGGTCTAGAAATACTCTCTGGCCTCTCTAGGTAAATAATTATCAAAAAAAAATGTTGACTTTTTCATTCACCGTGGTGTTGCTCCATCCTGTTCATCCCTGCAGCCATGGTAATTCAGACTGATGGGTTCTGCAAAATGTGGTCCAGATTGGCCCTTAGGGGGGGTGCTTTAGCACTCAAAAACACTTTAAAATCAATAAAATGCTATTACATTGTTATTACAAGGTCGACAGATAAACAATTGGTGCCATGTGATTCAGTTCACTCACTTGAACAACTATGTAATTACTAGGGGTGTCCATTTCGATCTTACATCGATTCTTTTAGCCAACCATATGGTAATTTTTGATACTTTGAAATTTGCCACGATACGATTCAGTTCGGTACTGTTTTCGATGCGATTCCACACAATCTGTTATATTTCTGTGAACTCACAAATGCAGACAAAATATTATTTGACCGTTTTATTATTAAATGTCAAATACAGCAGTCATAAGCAGAAAACAACGTAACAATAAATAGATACTGTAAACAAGTGCCATTATCATTGCAAAATGAGGTAGGCTAAACAAAGAGGAGTTTTACTGCAAATCTCTACAGCAGAAAAGCTACTTTGCTTACTACTATTGTTTAGTAGTAGTAAGTGACATTTTACCCAAGGATACCATTGAAAAGTGCAGTAGCATAAATGACTTGTATATCAAAAAACACAATAAGATTCAAGTAAGAAAAAAGTGAAATAACCTAAAATAAACTGGAAATCTATTGGATATGCGTGGACAGGCTAACCAAGAGTGACTGCACAGTGTAATCTCTACAGCAAAGCAAGTCTTTCAGTGGTCTTCTTTGAGAGGTTTGTCTTTAGAAAAAACAGCTGATCAACATGTTCAGGAGACAGAACACTGTGCTCAGAACGGACAATGTCACCTGCGGTGCTACAAACACGCTCAGAAGGTACGCTTGTACCAGGAACGCCAGGAGAGGAAACTGATGACTGGGGGACTGATGAGTTTTCCAACACTCTAACACCTTCGGACTTAGGTTCCAAGATGCAGTCTCTCTGTACTTTACAATTTCAGCTTGGGCTAGCTCTCTGGAGGTTTTGATCGTTTGGCTAGGGTCCACAGTGCAGAATGCATCACCAAAAAGAAATTCTAGTGTCTTTGACTTCTTGAGAGCAGGAACATATTCTAGAGTGATGCAAACAGAACAGTTATGCTGGACAAAATAACTATTTTTTTAATCAAGTGCATGTTCAATTAAAAAAACAAAACCAAACAATACACACTTTCAGTGGTTTAACTTGAGTATTAGTAGTCGGGTCACGAGATGAGGGAGGTGTTTCTTCACCCTGTATCACTGTTATCCTGTAGACACATACATACACACACTCATTCTGGCAAATGTAGAGGCAGTAATGTATTTTTTATGATTTTAAATATAGCACTATAAATAGACAAAGATATTAACTTTCTGGTCCATCAGCCATGATGCCTCTTGGATAAGATACTGGAAAGTTGCATCTCTCTCCTCTTCACCCAAAAAAGGCAGCTTTTTGAATCTGGGGTCCAAGGTTGACGCTTTGTGTAGGACTTGCTGCATGTCCACATACAGCTGTTCCAGCCCCCTTGTCATAGTTTATTTCATTTCTGTGATCACTGTGCAGCAATTATGGCATACGTCAAATCAAAGGGTTAAATATGTAGAACCAAACCTCTTTTCAAATGCAACTATGTGAGAAATGTTCCCATTAGTCATGTAGTTTTGACATCTATGTTGACAATCTCTTGGATGTTCTACAAACCAGTATAGATCAGTACATATCAGTGTAAACCTATATTATGTTTAAAGACTTGTATGCTTGTTGTTTATGGCAACTGAAAGCCTTTTGATGAACTGACTTCCTTTTAGTTCTGTTCACCCTTCCTACAAATAAGGCCCAAACAGGATGAGGCCTTGTTAGGCCTAATGGGCTAAAACTGCAGAAGGGCTCATACTGCTGTTGTGTGCTTGAACCTGCTAATTGACACTTGCGGCTATGTTTTGTGGCTGTTTCTGATTCAGATTTTTTTTTTGACACCCTTTTGGGCTTATTTTTTTTTAGCCAGAAGTTTTTTCCTGTCCTTTTTTTATAAATAAATAAAAGCAAGAATTATTTAGCTGGCTTACATTTATTTATGCCCTGAAAAAATGGCAGCACATGCCAACTAAAATTAAAAACAGTTCTGACAGCCCAACTTTTATGTCTCTTTCAGGGCAGATTAAATCTTCCTGGTGTCCAAAGGTTTGCGTAATAAAGGTCAGTGTCTTATTTTCAGAGAGAGAGTAATGAGGATAAGTAGCAACTGAGGAATAAAAAAAAAGGTCAGAGGTGCAGTGAGTCCTGAGGTAGGGAGGGAGTGGGCTGAGCCATTAAGTGGCTGCAGTGTCTCCAACAGGAAGTGAACTAAGTAAGTAAAGTAAAGCCCTGATTTCCCTCCCCCTAAGCCCACTCTGATCTACTGATGAGCTATGCAGGGAGAGTGTGTGCGTGGGACCAATGCGTGTATAAAGTAATGTGTGTCTGCAAGAGCTGTCTGTGGCATGAGCCTTGACGACAGGTGGGATCTGGAGAGCTGGGGTTGGACTCTGCTGTGTGTATTACTTTTGTTTTGTTCTTATCAGAATGTGCAGGTTAGAGTGTGTTATCTTCTTAGTTAGCGCCAGGGTTTCATATTGTAAACAGGAAAAAAGGCCTCCCAGGCTTCAAACCTGACAGTTTATCCTGCAACAGACCGAGAAGTTACTGTTTATACCATGCTTGCCAGTGCTCAGCTTGTATTCAGCTGTCTTGAACGGCCTACACAAATGTAGTAGGCCTGTCGCAATGAGATCAGCTCCAAAGTTCAGCCGCATGAATGCTGGGATTGTTTCCAGAGAGATGGCTGTTGGTGTTTCTTTCTTTTTTTGTTCTTCCTCATTGGAGGATTCAGTCCTCTAGAAATTATAGCCAGGCACAGCGTGTGGAAAATGCCCCACCCCTTTTTACTTCTGTGCTGTAACTCTGGCTGTTGGAGTGGGGGTGGTGCTGTTTTCTATGTTTGGAACTGAGCGTATTCCCCTTTTGTTTGGTTTTCCTGTCATTTTCATTGCTGTTCATCTTCTCCTATTGTGTGCCTATCCTGTGCTGGAATACAACAGCCACCTCTCTGTCTTTAGCCTTTATTTAGGGAGATTAAACTATTTCAGATTGTGTACTCTTATCATCAAGTGCATATGGCATGGCTTGAACTAAGATAATGCTAGAACCCAAATCTGAGGACAGATAGAATTGCTGTATTCTACAGGTGAGCAGTGTGATCACGTATCATTACTGTGACAAATTCTGCTACAGTGCATTAGAATATGCTTTTCTGAGCATACAGTGTGATTCAACACACACCTCACAGTTGTAAAAATATGGCGCTTTGAAAGTGTGCTTTAATTCCTCTGTGGCGACCAGTTAGGAGCATTGCACAAACATTATACACCCTCCAGTGCCAAATACTTAATTGATGTATGCCCTCATTCAAATTTTCAGTGGATGTAAGGTAGAACTGGGCAATATGGCCAAAAATGTTATCCCGATAAACAAAATTCATATCGTTCGATATCGATACATATTGCGATAAATGTCACATTATTATTTCTTTCAAGTTTGAAGGCTGATTTTTGCTCCTGGGTGGTTAATTGCTGTTTTAAACTATGCTTTATGGTCGGAACATGACAAACACTCACCAAACAGTGGAACATTTGGATTCTATCGTAGTAGTTTAAGGGGTGAACCTCACTATATCTAACACCAGACAAAATGAGTCCTCCTTGAGGTCTGTTTAAACTGAAAGCGGTGCTTTTCTGTCTTGTTTGATCTACAGTATCATCAGTTCTCTGTGTTGTGCAAGTGACGGAACGCTGCTTCAAGTTAGCCAGCTGCTAAAAACAGCTAGCCTGGAAAGATGGCGCTCTCCCGCTCTCCAATGCCTCACAGCTTCCTCAGTTTACTTTTGTTTAAATCGGGGCTGTAATGAACATGAACCCCCTTCTTTCTTTCACTTTCGTTGCTTGGGAATGCACTAATACTCAAATATGACTTTTTGAGTGCTGTAACAGCGCTGTAGTTGTGAGGATTGTGATTGTGATTTAAAGCTGCTAAAGCTTGTTAGGATGTACGGAAAGAGGTGAGTTCTCTTTAGGACAGCATAGTTACACCACTTATCTCGTCACTCACGCTCGGTCACAGGAGAACAGATCGCCGGTCGCTCCACTCAAACGGGGAATGTTTAACTCCGTGTTTCAGCCGTTCCTAAAGACTCATCTTACTTGTGGCCCCCTCCCTCTCTAAATCATGTTGAAAAACTCAGAAGTGCGCCCTCTCCTGGCAACAGCGGAGTAGTTTCGCTTTCCTTGCAGTAGAAAACGCCACCAAGGCTGGAACTGTGAGAATGGCGTATTATATCGAACATTTATCAAACATGTCGTATCGCTCTATAGGAAAAGTTATATCACAATAATTATCGTTATCGTTTTATCACTCAGCCCTAATGTAGGGGTGTGGCCTGTTTAGAGAAGTGATTTTAAAATTGAGAAGTAATGAATTGGACAGGTTCCTAAGATGTATGACTGGAGAAATGGTTACCAAATCTAGAGAGGAAGTTGGCGATTGTCACTGTAGTGTGGAAGATTCCCCCCTGCTAGTTCTCCTACTTTGGAGCAGCATGAGGGAGAGCTCATTTCAACATGCTCAAGCCTATACTGTACATGTTTGAGAAAATGAGTGCAGATTTCGAGTTAAAGATAAAGTGCAACTGCTTATCTTAGCAAGAGCGTAAAATACTTCAGTCTGTTCATAAGCTTTTTCTTTACACTGAGAGCCAGATATAATTGGTTATGAAGATCTGCCAGATGTAGAATGCAGAAGACTTGACTTCACTCAGTAAGTAGTAGAGATTTAACACAATGAGCCCATGATTTGATTCAATTCATGATACTGGAAAAATTCTAATGCAGTAGTGGTTACTGTACAACTTCCTAACGATGTTAGAACTGGGAGGCACTGATGGAATGAGGTGCTGATCATTCCAAACTGTGGTGTTCAGATGATGCAGTTGCATTAGATGGCTTCAACAGTATGTTCATTTTCCATGATGCATATTATCACAGTATTGCATTGCGATATCACAATGCATTGGTAAAGCCCTATTAAGTAGTTGTTGTTTATCCAAGTAGCAAAGTTGCAAATAGCAAAATGCTAATTTTCCATATAGGAAACTTGCAGTGTTATGTTAGTGCCAAGCTAGAGGTGGTATAAGTTCATATTTGATGGCTATGCTAGCATAAACACAGACAAGAAAAGCTTGTAACAACTATACAAGTTACATATTTTTATTTAATGCTACTGATGTACCAAAATTGCAGCTGCAACAGATAAAATTCGATAATTAAAATATTTGAAAATGCAATTTGAATAACTGGGACTTCTAACCCATTTTTATGAAAGCAAATGCATTGACTTTTATCACTCAAAGGGCAAGCATTCATTCATCAATAGAAGGGGTAGGCAGTATGGATTTAATGAGTTGAAACAGACAAAATAGAACCTGAAAATACTATAATAATGACATTTATACAGTTCAGTGTTTACTAAGTGCACTGCATTAAATCCAATTAAATAGACTTACTTACGCTCACTTTGTAATGAAACGTGTTTAGTCAGTGTTCAAGTGCTGACCACATTAAGGTTGAATGGAAGATTAGAGTAAGAAATCTGGCGAATAAGATGCGAAGTTCAGCTTGTTGCAATAATGTTGAGTTTTAATTGCCTAGTTCAGTTCAAAAGTGTTTGCAGGGCTTATGCTATGAACAGACTCACACTTCAATGGCTGGGCTTTTTGTCTTAAGAAATTATAATTCTAAGCATTGTGATCCCCCACCTCTGCAGGTATTGAAGTTCTGTTGGAGAACCTTTATTTATCTTCACCCAATCACTATGTGTAATATATAATTAAAGTTCTGCTTTTTTTTTTTAATATCTAGAATCAAATTGAATCAAAAATTGACTCAAACCTGAAAATATGTGTATTGGTATTTATTATTTGTGTCAAACGTAATAAATTGTGGTGCAAAAACAACACTACATACTTTTATCAATTTTGTGTATTGTTATGCCCCCATATTGTACAGTGATTCTTTCTGTAAAGGTCTGAATTTGAGACCTGTTTAAATATTACTTGCCTGTTGGCTATCTGCTACAGAATGTAAATGTGGCACCATTTACGCTGGAACGGGAAAATTTGAACAAGAAGCTGGTGAATAAGAAGCTGACTTCATCTTCGCAACTTTTTAGTGTTTGACAGTTTCTCGTTGCAGGTTTAATGTTCCAGGAAACCAACTGTGGTGCTTATAAATGCGAATAAGTCCATTCGCCTCCGCATATTTGTCTTATATCTCTCTCTTTGCCTTTTCGTTAGCTCTAGCTAGGCAAGACCTTGTTGCTATGTGACCTGCAGTCTGCACGCCAGTTGTCAGTCATTGAGAACCAGGGCTTTCGCACTATGTTGCACACTTTGGAGCCGAGATACAGCATCCCGTCTCGAAGAGATTTTATATATAGATAATAATATTCTATGACACAGCGATGCCCACTCTCTACAACGAGACCAAAACCGAAGTTACAAAATCAAAACAATATACAAGAAAACAGGTAGGACAGCTGTAACATGTGCTGCGTGGACATCCATTGCTACTGGATCTTATTTCACCGTAATCGCGCATTTTATCATAGATGAGTGGCAGCCAGTGTCTCATGTGCTCCAAACAAGAGCAGTGAATGAGAGCCTTACAGTTCACTTGCCACATCACTTCAATTTGTTTTATTAATAAAAGATATTGGAAGTAAATTCATTATGGATGATTACAAATACTTAAAAGTACCAAGTCCTCACACAGTGAGAAAAAATCCTGTATAGGATGCATTGATCGTTTTATAATTGCATCGCAGCCCTCTGAATCGTAATCGAATCGTGAGGTGCCTAGAGATTCCCACCCCTAGCTGTCAGTCAGTGGCGCTTCATGATTGCACCTGTGATGCTGGCGAAGATGAAACTGAAAGCTCCGGAAGCGACTGTCGTTCGTTGATAGTCATGATTGTTTACCTCTGGATGAGCCATGTGAAGCAGCATTGTTCTTTTACACATGCGGGTCAGTTTAGGAGCTGATCTATTCAGACTGATTTCGCATACAGATCACATTTAAAAGATATTGTGCACAGCCAAACTGAAAAATCGGATTTGGTGAGAAATTGGAAATGGGCCACTTTTACCAGCTGTGTGAACATAACCTTAACTTCCACGCGTGGTAGTAGGTTTTTAAGGGGACAGTACATAAACACACATAGCAGGGTAAGGAGTAACAGAATTGTAAAAAATCAAAGTAACTGACATGGGCAAGATTACATCGGTTAGAGGTTCTGAATGTCTGTTTCGATTACTTTTCGATTAATTGCCCAGCCCTAATTGTCATGTATTTGTCATTAGGCCTGTCACATTTATTACCTAATCACTCGATCACAGTTATTTGAGGTAATCACATTTAACCTTATTTAACCTGACTGCAATTATTTTTCACAGTGATTAGATTTCACATTTGTATTGTATCACAACAAGCATAATATAAGCCGGATTGTTTTCATTAGTTAGAGTAAACGGAATAAATGTAAGAGATCACTTATTTCTTCTAACTTGTGTGATATAACATGTTTGGGGGAAATGGTTGTTAATTTGACAGCTAGTATGGCTGATGCTGATTTTAGCATGTATGTGTTGAAGGAGGGTTTTTTGCTCACGTTTTCACAGTCTTGAGAAAAAAGGCAAGCTTTGACTCTGTTCACCTGTACACTTGTTGCACATTGCAGGGAATCATTACATTTTCACAGTCTCAAAAAAAAAAATGTAGACTTTGGTTGACTCTAACCATAGACACTTGTTGCACAGATCATCATCTCTTGTTAGCTGCAAAGTGTAGACTTGTACTTTAGTAGTGGGACAATGGACAGTCAAATCTTTGATGGCAATTATTTTTACATTTATTCTTCAGCTAAAATGTCATGATCGTGACAGGCATGTTTGTCATAGTTCCTTGGAAACAGCCAAAATGTTTCAGAGGCACTACTTGTATTTCAAAATTTACCTCAGTAACCACTAATTTTAAACTTGACAGGAAAGTTGTGCGATGAGAGCCAGAAGCACAGATAGTGTAGGCTTTGGTTCATCAGCCTGCGTTTTCTTGCTCCAGGGGTTGATTAGCAGGGTGAAATCAAATTAACAGGCTGGCTGGATCATTACCTTCAGTACTGCTCATTATATAGCCAAAGAAGGACTGCCATTCGCCAAAGAGAAAAAGCAGCTTCTGTGTGTCAGTACACTAAGTGGTTGACAGGGCTATATTTTGCAAACTTGTTTTTATTTTGTTTACACCTTCATGCTCTTATCCCTCCCACGAATACATACACATTCTTGTCTGTAAATAAGGGCTGAAGCTTAAAGCGTCCTGACTTTAAAGCATCTGTCATTTACTGTCTTTCCTTGGAACCACTGTCAATGATCTAAATTAGGCACTGGTGCACATCCTATCAGAGTAGAGGGGAATGGGCTTCTGCTATGCATATAGTCACACGTGAAAGACTAAACGTTTTTGGTGTTACTTATAAACTGTAGAGCATGGGTGGGCAATGTGATATTATTATTGTGATAATTTGTCATATTAAGTCACAGTATGCTTTTCTGACTATGTTGTGACTGCTGTTAGTACTTGAGGACTGACCAACGTTTCATTGAATTTTGTGCAGTACAGTATGTAAAATGTTAAATTGTCATATTTACAGTTTTTGAAAGTATTTTTACTGGGGCTTTTTATTTCCTGTTCTAATTTATCAAACCACTGAAAAATTAAATATCATAATACTGTGTTGTGAAATGTCTTGCCTTATGATAGTTTTGTCAAATTGCCCACCCCTACTTTAGAGGGGCTTATTTTGTTAATTGGCCAGGCCACTCTGAGTAGTATATAATCAGAGCTCTGTAGAATAAACATATTTTAAACTAAATTATTGGATCCTCTGAAAATATGTGCATCTTCACACTCCTGTCTGTGAATAACAGTTATTTCTTTAAAATGATAAATCTGTTGCCTGGTGATTTTAGTTTAGTTGATTTATTCAATAAAAAACAATATTTCTTATCTGCAGTTACTTTTCCTTTGTTTACTATACTGTCAGCATTTGTATTTTAGACTGTACAACAAGTGTATCTTTGTTTATGGTAAAGTAAAAGCCATACTGGCTCCTATGCTTCCTGTCATGTATTGCGTCGGTTAGAATGGCTGCAGGCTTGCCTGTATTGTAGAGAATTGTAGTGCTGTCCTGTGTTGGCATACAAATACAGTGCTGGTGCTGCCATTAAATAAGCGTGCTACCAAATAATGGTGGCTCTGCTGTTGAAAATGAAAGGTTTGTATCCTGCTTTTGAGAAATCAGCATAGTTCTGTGTTTGACTTGACTTGACATTATTAGTTGTAGGGCTTATTTGCCCAACTCAGATTAAGATTGTAGTGTATACTAAATAGGGCCATCATGTTCATGAAGTTTTAGTTGATGATTGTCGTAAATAATTCAGTTAATAATTTTGTCTCTTCTTGTTCGTTGTTTGCTACTATTAAAATACAAGCTTAAAGTGGCCACCTTACTTGCTAGCTATGTTTACTTGGCAAACACTGACAAGGCTTCATATTGCTTGTTTAAAAATCTAAGCCGAAAACACTTCTTCTGCCAGCATACATACTTAAAAGGTTATAATTAGCTACATAGCTAACAAATAAACTACGCAGTGCTGGCCTTTAAAAATGTTAACGCACCAAGTTAGCAGTTACAACATTTTTGTTTTCGTATGTATGTTGCGCCCCATAATGTCTCAGTGAATTCATTTACTTTTTTTTTTTTATTACATTTATTTGCCTAAACCCGCCACACGCAATTCACGTTTTGTTTGTTGTGGTATAATATGACTGAATCTCACAACTGTGCAGAATGATTGCTGCAAGCTTAAATAACTCATCTCAAATAATTGAAATTAGACGACTATGTAATAATTGTCAGGCCTAATACTACATGGGCCTTTTAATGGTGGAACACCCTTGACATTGTACTTCAGCTCACAACCAGGCCTAATTCATGTTCACAAAACCAGCCCTTACAGTCTATTAAAAAGTTAAGTGTGTGTGTGTGTGTGTGTGTGTGTGTGTGTGTGTGTGTGTGCGCGTGTGTGCGCGTGTGTGCGCGTGTGTGCGCGTGTGTGCGCGTGTGTGTGTGTGTGTGTGTGTGTGTGTGTCTCTCAGCTCCAGCTACTCTTCATCTGCACTTGATTACGAGAGGGAGCACAAACTTGCTCCCGTGTTCGACTCACCCAGGATGTCACGACGCAGCCTACGGCTGAATGCCAGCACCTCTCACTACCGTGATGACAGTCTGCTGGACTCCTCCCAGAGCCGCAGCATCTCCTACAGCACAGGAGGCTCTGTTCACAAGGAGAGCAAGTGAGCTGGATTTATTTCTGAAAAGACTGTGCCTGCAGGACCAAAAACCTAGACTGGTTTCATCCCTGCAGGTTCAGTTCTCTTACTTTTTATTAAAGCAATGATTTGGCCAAAAGATTTAATTCACAAAACTTTATTCTTATGCCAAATCAAGCTGGTTATAAAGATCTGTTTTGAGTTTTAAGTTTGCTTTTTTAGCTTTGCATAGGAGCTGCGAGGCTAATGTAGACAAGACAAATGCTTTACACAGAAACACATGCTTTACACAGACACTCCTATGTATGTATATATTTATATCTCACTTCTTCAGATGTGTCTAATTGAAATCAGGTGCACCACCTGTGGCGTAGCTAAAACAGAAGTAATTTTGCCCATACTTTTTATGCAGAGAACAGTTTATTTGGTTTCATTTATTCTCTGTCTGGCTCTCTCTCTGTCTCTTTCAGAACATTGAAGAGCAGGAGGTCCCATAACACCACATCTGGTTCAGGTTCTCTGCTTCAGACTCCGGTGAAGAACCAGTCTAACTCTGTGCTGCAGGCGCACAACAGCAGCCTGCACAGCTGTGCTGCCAGCGATGCCTCACTCCTGTCCTCCCTGCTGGACGAATCATGCATACAGGAGCGCACTCTCATTGACAGCGTCTGGGGTCAGTGCATCAGACTGGACTATCTGCAGTTATATCCACCAGTGTGCCTCATGATGATGATGGTGATAATGATGGTGATGGTGATAAGCTGCTGAATGAATATTGTTTTCCTTTTTTTTGTAAATTAGGATTGGATGAGGATGGAGATCTCAAAGGTATGTCATCTCTCAAACTGATGTTGTACATGATACTTGATGGCTTTTTTTTCCAACAAGTATTTTGAATATGTACAAAAATAGACTGACAGTTACTGGAAGAATGTTATGTTTATTGTTGTGCCCTATAGAGGTCGTGGCTTTTTTTTACTTTGAGATTCACTGAAAGAGGCTCCCTGTTTAGAATGCCCTGAACTATTTTTTATTACAAATATATTTCACTACAGTTCTATTTAATTATGACTTTCTTGGAATCTCTTCAGTTAATGATGAAATATCTATAGAAATGTGATCTAGGGAACTATTTACACAGTGTGAAGTATAGACAACAAGACTAGTCTGAAAATGACCAGATAATTTTGTTTTAACCAAAAATGCATTCTTTTACAAGTACGAACACTATTACATTTTATCGCTGTTTTCACAGGTTTGTTTCCATCAATACAGTATGCACTGGGGAGTGAATAGTATGTTTTGAAACTAACAATGTGTGCATACGCAATTTCAAAAAAGTGGGAAAAGTTGACTTCACATGATATGGGCCCTTTAAGGACCATGTTACATTGTTTGTTACTTGTTACATTTACATTGTTTATACTTTGGGGGACAGAAGTGTACCTGTGCGCTCCTCTTTTTTTATTTATTTTTTTTTGTTTGTTTGTTTTTCCTGACTGTGTAGATTGATGCATTTGCTCAGGTGTGGATCTGTTTGTGCCTGACAGTTTTCTTTGGCATTTTTCCTTTTAGATCGGAATCTAAGAATGGATCGCAGTTTCACTTCTGTGAATAACAGTAATATAAGCATGGCTCAGACTCAGACATTCACTGTGACCAGCGGTTACATCTGCAAAGATTGCACTGCTGGCCACTCTGATAATAGAGATGCTCTGCCCGCCTACTCTACCTCCAAACCCTGCTCTTCCTCCTCCTGCTCCTACTCCTCCTCCACTTCTGCTCTGCACATTGATGCCAGAGATGGAGCCTCCTCTCCCTACACTACAGTTTACAGCAGAGAGAAAAGCCGTCGACACAGATCCGGTGAGAAATCATTCTGTGTGACTTGCAGAATAGGGCTTTCACCAAGACGTAGGACTTGGTTATGTGGTTTGACAGTTGACAAATGTTTTATATTTGGTGAAAGCGGCTCTGTGCCCAAAGCCCTCTAGATTTAAAGGTGGTTTTCCATTCTTATTCTGAAAGATCCCTGCCCTGGATATATTGATGTTCTTTCTGCTTCATCTCAGCTGAGGGGTATTTCATAATTCTGGGTTTTCCTCAAAGCTGCACGATTTAAAACAAAACTGTTTGTCCAGAAGAAATCCCTTACCTCCTCTCCAATTGCAGCATCCTGACTTGGGAATTCTTATGTATTCAGTTGTTCTGTGTCAAGTCTAAAGATTCAATCAGTGAGTGACATTGTTATGTAGGGTTGTAATTTAATGTAGAAGAGCATAATCATGGTTGCAAGGCAGGTCAGTATTATTTAATGAACTGAATATTTTGGTATTCATTCAATACTCTTAACTGAAAGCGCTAAACAATAAAAATGGAATGAAAGGGTAATTCTACCAGCCATGAAACAGTGCAGTGTAGAGAAACAAATGATATAATACATAATACATTCTTCTATAATGGTAGTTATAGGAACCAGTGGTCTCTGGTTGTGGCTATGCTCACATTAAAAGTCTAATTGCTCGATTCAGATTTTTTTTTTTCTCTGACTTTTTGTAACATGATGGTTTACGCTTATTTAGGTAAATCTGTCATAATGCAGACAAAACCTCTGTCCTGAAATTACCTGCGTACGCACATCCTATTCAATAACGTCATGTGATTTGAACCACGTGCATCGTGAACAACAGACTAGCAGAACAAGCCTTCATCGCGAACATAATTTTCTTTAAACTGCTCTCAGCTGTTCATTACTAGAGCTACACAAAGGTAAAAAAGCATAGCTTTTGCACTGTTTACTGGCTCTAACTTCAGGTTCAGCCTTGCTGTCTTGGTAACACTGAACGATGTGCATGCTTGGTTTAAAAAAATAAATAAATAAATAAATTCCACTCCGACCATTCTCACTAAGGTTACATGGCCTTGAATCTGATCTGTATTTGATCTAGGACCACATTTGAAATAGAGATGCACCGATACAACTTTTTCCCTTCCGATACTGATACCTGATCCTTCAGTATCGGCTGATACTGAATACCAATACTAACAACTTTTTCCCTTCCGATACTGATACCTGATCCTTTCAGTATCGGCTGATACTGAATACCAATACTAACTTTGTCTTGACTTGCGTAAGTCCTGATATTTATACAGCGAAATTTTAAAAATATTTTATTTCAGTAAAATCTATGTTCTGCATTACAAATAAACCATGCTCTGCATGGCTAGATAGCATTTACTTGTTGGATCATATTTATTAGATGCTTAAGAAAACTTTTATTTTTGTTTATTTACTGTATCTGTTTAGTATTTACTATTATATAATTAGAAATAAGAACCATGTTTAACAATTTACGTAAATGCAAAACGTCTTTATTGTGCAGAACAGTTAAAAACAGAACTGAGCAGTATACAGATAAACCTGTGGTGTTTACACATCAGCACACAGCAGCTTCTATTTCTCAAAAACAGAACTGAATGTTGTTTCACATACAAATATCTCAAGTCATTTGTTTCATAGGTGCGTCCTGTTCACCTGGCTGCATCTATGAGTTCAGGAAATATCAGTCATTCACGCTGTCAGTATTAGCGACTTGCAGTGTTTTTCTGGCTTGGTTGCAGTGACAGGCCGCGAGACCCTGCTGCTGAGTGGTACAGCTAACCGACGGAGGCGCACCACTGACGGAGCTATTGAACACACAGTCCCAGCTAGCGGGCTGCTATGCTAAAGGTTAAATCGAGGCTAGATGCTATCGTTACACCAATAGTCCAGCGGTTCCTTCGGCTCTCTAAGTAACATTAGCGCAGTCTGTAAGTGACCACACAGCGGCAGGCGAGTGATAACTAAAAGAGCAGCTCAGCCGTTCAGGTAAGCGGCTCTGTAAGCGTGTTTTTCTCTGCTGTTACAGATTCTGCCATGAGCATTTTTACTGCTACCCTGCTGACATGTTAAGTTCTGTCTACTGGAGCGCACGCACACGCATCAGAAATTGCTTTGTGGTATCAGTCATATATATTGCGTTAAAGTGCCAGTATCAGCGCCGATACTGATACAGTATTGGTATCGGTGCAACACTAATTTGAAAGTGGCTCAGATCTAATTTGAAAAGATCAGATTGTGTGTCCATGCAGCTCTGAAATAATCAGAACCTACATATATCTTATGAGTTTTCGTGTGTAATGTTGATAACGGTAAAGCAATGGTAAATCTGAGGGGGTAAAAGTTATTTTTAGGTATTATTTTGCATTGTAACGTCTTGCATGTACCTCTCTGCAATTAAATGGCTTTTATTACTTTTTAGACTGAAACCTACCTTAAAAACAAGGACTAGGCAGCATATTCACAATCATTTTGTAGGATAACTTTGTGATGTTGCTTTTAGAGGCATTAAACATCTCAGACTTCTGGTTCCCGTCACCACTACTGTGAACAATTATGACTCTCTAGAATGTTGGATTCTCCATTAAACCACTCTGTAAGACTGTTTACATCTTAATGATTTAATTATGCAGAAATTGGTGGAATTGTTCTTGAACTGAACAATAACAAACCATATTCAGCCATTCCAAAATACTTTATTATAAAAAGATAAATCTATGAAGTTGTTTAAAAAGACTTCTTTTAAAAATGTTATGTGAACATTATATGGCAGGGAGTATGTGCCATCAGGCAAACTCACGATGAATCTTTGCCAGTTCTTCAACAATATATATTTGAATTGATTTTCTTTTTTTTCCTTAAAAATGCAAGTCTTATGTTATGTGGCAGTGTTTGTGTTGTGTTCTTAAAGGCCATTGTGGATCATGTGCAGCTCCATGTGTTTTATAGGAGTCTGGTTTATCTTTAGGTCTGCTGAGACTGCTCTTTGAGGCCTGCCTGCATTACAGCAGGAAAGCTGCTGCCTCTGTAGTTTTTGTCTTTGCCCTGCTAATGCAGAGCATTCTGCCGAAGACTGATCAACAGGGCAAAGGTACTGTCTTTTTGCCTGCTTCTCAACTCAACACCTGCTGCCTTGCTGTGTTTTATCCTTATCCCCTTTTTTTCTGGTGCAATTAATAATTTTTTAAAACACCTGGTGGTGCTTCTGACCTTCTGCATTCTTTCTCTCTCACTAGGAAAACAGAGTGAGATAAAAGTTGTGCTTATGCTGTATAGGACCTAAAGAACAAGTGGTCATTAGTAGGTTTACTGTAATGCCATATAACTGAAATGTGAAAAGTCACTTTCGGCTTTTTTCAATTTGGAAGGTGCTGCATCATGGTCTTCCATTACAAAAAGAAGCAAGGACACCATTGGTCTCTGGTCCTAGTAATCTCCATGATGGCGTGATGTGCGCAGTCTGTCCTCTCCGATTCACTAGCCCATCCCCCTCCCCAGTAGTTTTTGGAGCAGACTATATATATTTTCAGTTTGGAGTATAGCTATGTGTTTACGGTTGAAGACTTGATGGAGGTGGAAGATAAAACATTGAATTTCGAAGCATCAATACAACAAAACGTTTTTTAAAAAAAGTTTGAGAAATGATGGAGATTTTAACACAACTTTATTTTGAGTATGTTTTTACATTTTACATGTCTATGTATTGCTGAATGCTTGGAAACAGACGTCTGTTATCAACCTCGATTGAGTAGTTTAGTATTGAGAGAACTTGAATATTCTAAGATAAAATTTGCTTTGGTAATAGAAATTTGTGAAAAATCTTATCTTGATCTTGTCAGATCTTAACTTAGACAGGACGTTTCTGTAATCTTGTTATTGATAGCAGTAAAGCCAGTGACAGCAGCACAAGTCAAAATTTTGACTGACCCGGACGTTAAATTCCACAGAAAATTCTTGATCACTAAACTAGTGGTAGATGAGCTGTTTTGGGTCAAGTGGCAGCGAGTTGCAAATATAGCTATACCCACAACTGAAATGATGCAAAGAAACTCTGGGACATGTAGGAATAATGCTTTGTAGGTTCTAGAGTAAAACAAGTGCATATCTCTAGAACTATACTCCAAAATGTAATTAAATTAAAATAAAATTAGTGGATTGTTGTGAGTTAATGAGTCTTGATGTGAATTCTGTTTTTATCAGCACTATAGGCTGAGGTTCACACTGCATGCAAATCAGCCAGAGAAGAGGGAGCTCCTGAGGCTTTCACTCTCACAATGTGACCAAACAACTTTCTTTAAGACTTTTACTCCTAACATCAGCATTTTCTTTATAATAAGTTTATTGAGACTCTCTGTACTCAGCTGTTATGTTCCTGGCGCCAGCAGTATTAATGTTGAAAATGAAAATGCTTATTGTGTTGGTTATTTGTATCTGTGTACTAACCTTCATCTCTCTACAGCCCTGCTGTGGTCAGTGACAGACTGGTGTGCGAGTTTGTGCAAGAAGGTGGCCAGCTTCTCAGCAGCAGCCCTCACACTGCTGACTCGGTCTGCTGGGCTAAGGGGAGCCAGCAGTGTCAGTGCTAATGGAGGTACTAGTGGAGGCTTGAATACTGCTGTAAGGGGCTCAACTGATGTTAAAATGTTAAAAAAATATATATACAAATAAATGAATATAATTACCAATACCAATTTTAAGAAGTTAAAAATTCTAAAAACTTATATAGGCAATAGAGTTTTGATTTAACTGGTAATACTTCCTTTTGTCACATATGTGACTTTCTGTGTGCTAGAGTTAAAAAAACATTATGATTAAGAACAAGGTCTTTAATGCATTCTACTTATCTTACCTTAAAACGTAACCTGAAAGCAGTTAAATAACATGAGCTCTTACAGTAGCTAGGTTTCCATCTGTGCATTTTTATGCAAACTTTGACATAACAAATAATAGAAACAGCAAATATCAAATAAAATCACCACATTCACTAAACTGCTTGTATGCTCGCGTGAGGTTGATGATTTTTTTCTCTTGAAAAGAAATGCCATAAACTGTGATGGAAATGCATTTATCACATTTATCACATTTATCACTGGCTATGGTTGCGAAACATGACAAATTAGCAAATACCAGTTGACTGATACGATGCATCAAATGTATTTTTATCTCATCGAAGGAAAAAAGCATTAAGGTGATATTAAACACTTAACGGACATAAAGTGCCTGTAGCTGATTAGTGAAGATTCTAGTGAAGTTTCATAAAATTAAACAAAACAGCAACGAGAAGTTCAAAGATTTCTCAGTAGAAGTCATGTTTTTAAAACACTGCTGTCGGAACAAAACTTTGTATCTCCTTTTTTGTTGTTTTTCAGTTTTTGACATAATTGAAAAAAAATGTTGCCCTTTGCATTGTGTGTAAATTTCATGATGAACAGACCAAAAGAAATGGCCCAGAATGCCTTGGAAAAATGTCTGGTTCCGTTGACTTACAGTTACAGTAAAAGTAAAGTATGTTTCTTTCTTTCTTCTGTAAAGTTCTCATTTTGGAGAAACGAGGATTTATTCAAACAGCGAAATGTTTTACAGCTGCAAAACTAATTTGCATCATTTTACATTACATTATTTCAGTAAATGTTCAGTTATCTGAGTTTAATTTGAAGGCTTGATAGAAACCTGACTACAAGGGCAATTTTAAAGCATGTTATCACTTCCACTTAAAGGGGAATCCCACCATTTTAATCATTAAGACGTAATTTAGACTGATTTAACGTGAAATGCGCTGTTTAGAGATCCTTCAGTCAGATTTATTTACAGTAGTGGTCATAGGAAGGGTTTAAAGCCTCTAAAAGCTTTCTCACAAAGTAATTGCATTAAATGATTATGAATATGCTTTCTGATGAATGGGAAATTGTCTCATGATAGTTTTTTTTAGATAAGCTCTTGGCATAAAATGCGTTTTGTAAATGCGTTAATGGTGGAGATGTACGTCAAATACTCCCCAAAGAATTGTTTAACGAAATGTTTTCCACTGGTTTTGTTCTGTTGAGCAAACGATACATTGGTTGGGCCTTAGTTACTGCCTACCTACTTGTTTCTTTTATTTCACAAAATGCAAAGATTGATGAGGTTTCTTAGATGCGACTGGGTGCCGAATCAGCATTGTGTTCTAAATTTGTATTTCTAAGAATCTGAGTCATCTGTTGTGTTCTTTCCTGGCTAAAGTGTCTCCTGCCAGTGTCTCCTGGCCTGTTTCTTTTCATCTGACTCTGTACTGAAACCTGTCTTCCCACTTGAGGTGTTGGTGTTTGTGGTTTTTGAGGTTTTGCTGACTGCGGTGTGAATCCACATCACCCTCAGAACCTGCTGAGTCACATCCTCTGTCTCCTATTAACCTCACACATTTAGCAGAGCACTTCAGATCTGACCTCTCTTCTGCAGTTTTTTTGCTTATCAGCTACTGTTTCACTGTGTCCACCACAGTTTAACCCTTTCTGTTGCAGCACTTTGTGTTGCTCTTACTGAGCTTGACGTATTACACATAACCAAATGGACCCCTCTTCTGTTGGAATTACCTTGGTTACATGCAAATTCTGCCCTTCTCTGTCCACTTCTGCACATCCTGAGCTCTGATCACATGGATAAGAGGAAGGCAAACAGACTGAATTGAGAAAACAGAATGATTTGAGATATTGTGTTGTCCTGTTTTTCTGCAGGTCACGCTGGTTACTGTGGGACCATGAATGTAAATGAACTGGTGACTCAGAAGGAACATCAGGATCTCAGTGGCCCTCTCTGTAAGTATACCTCTATACTACATTATAAGCACCTTGACATGCAGTGGACTTGCCACAGATATCAGCAGTGAGAATCTCTTACCATGCAGCAGTTTGCTTCTGTATGATAAGTGTCAGCACGTGAAAGTTTATCAAGTGTTGGACTCAAGGATGTTAATCATGTTCTTGCACACAGCAAACAAAACTACCATGATTCCCTGAAATGGATGCAGAAAGACTGTACCATAGCCTTCAGTCAAGGAGACAGCATTTGTTCACAAACACAGCTGCTCTATTCACTCCATTCATATGTGGCAGATCAGTTTTAGATGTATATGTTTCTGACCTAATGATATGTCCTTTTTTGATCTTGCTGTTATGTTAACGTCTTATTCTCCAGGGTGTATTTTGGTTTTTCCATCTGAATTTACATGACCAAATTGTAAGGCAAATTATTCAGTAACTGCATGAAATAAATGTACATTTTTATTTTATTTATTTATTTTTTGTAAAAGCTCCCCTCAAATGAACAGAAAATGTGTTTTATGATCATACACATATTGCTATATGCTTACAATTTACTGCTGAAAGCTAAAAATCTTTGACGCTCTTTGTATTATATTATAAAAATAATTTTTACAGAGTGCATCACTGAAGAGACATCATCTGTTTATAGTTTATAGCCCAGATTTGTGGAAAAATGTGTCAACTTTCAGTAGACAAAAAAAGTGAGTTCAGCTTCTTTTATTATAAGGGTTTAAAATTACATTACCCATCTATTTGACTGGAAAGAAGACAGTTACAGCTCTCATATGACACCTACTTTTTGAGTGTAGCTTATGAAATATGAAAGTTATGAAGAATATGATAATGTGTTTTGGAACCACCGTTGGTCTCAAGGAGTTGAAGAGGTTTGGTTTGTTTTATATTGTTTGATCTACAAATGGGTCATTCTCATGAAACAGACGCAATACATGATTAATTTTAACTGGCAAGTCTCTGAAAAAAAAAATTAAATTAAAGTCTCTAAAAAAATGTAAAAAAAAAAATGAACCATAGGTTTTAAATCTTGATGGCTGCTTTGTGGTAATGAGCTAAAATCACAGAATACTGTTTTTTGTGACATGTGTAGGTGCTAATAATTAACTAATTAATTAGTAATTAAATGGTAAAAGTCATTATTTACAGATTTATCTGCATTTGGACGGAGTATGTTCCACCCAGAATGCTATTATATCCTACAGCCAGATGTGGATCGCAGAGACTGTGCTTGTTCTGCCGCAGATGTGATTGAGTAGTTTACCTAATGTTGTCACTTTGTTTGCTGTTCGTTGTGGTTGTGTTCAAGGCTTTTGCTAACATTGCCAAAGCTCACATGAGCTAAGTAGGAAGAAATAAACCTGCAGGAGTTTTTGTCTTCCTATTTCTCCCCCCAAAGAAAGTGCTAGTTTCTTTAGTCTATATATTTAGTGTGACGTTTGATGTGGTGTCAGACTTCTTGCTTGCTCAAAGATCCCCGCCCCCTTTCCACTTGGCAAAACGTATCATAGGTAGATTCTTTGGAAAACATGCAATATTTATTTTTATTGTTTTTTTGCAGTGTTCCTCACCATCTGAACAAAGCCTTGAGAATTTGGTCTGTCATTGTAAAATGTTACTAAAAATCTATTTAAAATCAATTAAGTCGTTTAGGTTTCATTTTAATTATTAATCAGGTGCCATCATTTATAAAAACCATTTAGGTTTTAGTTTTTTAGTTAGGTTAAACCCAAGAAAACCCAAGAGTAAAAAGTGCATGTGCTTTTTTATTATTATTATTATTATTATTATTATTTGTTTATTTTCCACATTTTCTGTTTGCTCACTCTTGAATCCAACAGGTGACGACTGCAAAGGGAAGCAGAATATGAAGACAAGCACAGACTACACACGGCCGTGTAGGGCCCAGCAGCTCTTAGGGGCTCTGTGGTTCCTTTTCATTTTCACAGGTTGTGCTCTCAGTAGTATTAATCTGTTACACGTGATGTGTAATGATGGCTCAAGACTTACTGAGTGCATTACATTTACATTAATTGTTCCTTACATTAATACATGTGATTGCTACAAAGTTGCATGTTTATTGGTTGCAATCCGTAAAGATAATTTTTTTACTCTGCTTTCCCCATTGGTGGTGTCCAGGCAGCAGTCTGCTGAAGGCAGGGCAGAGGCTTCTTTCAGCAGGCTACTTTGTCATGTGGAAGATCCTGTCTGTTCTGTATTTGGCTGCAGTGTCTCCAGGTCATTGTAATGTGATTTTTAGGCTTTTTTGAAAAAGCTCTGCATGATATGTGATGTCCAGCAACAAGAATTCTCATCTTTGTGTTTCAGCCTTACCCTCCCCAAGAGCTCTATCTCCTTTAAGGGGAATTCCACCAAATTGCTTTCAAGATTTCTGCATAATTCCATGGTTTGATGTGAAATGGTTTATTGTAGACAAACTTACTAGCTCGTCACAAGTATAGCCATTTTGTTTGCCATCCACAAGACCATGTGTCTAAGTTTTTATGTGTAGTGTTTATAATGGTAATTTTGAAAACATTTTTTTCTTTAGGGGCATTTTTTAGCTAAAATGTGTCAGGTATCCAGCTCTGCATTCATAACCATTTCGTGTAATTACTTTCTTTGAGGTAATTTTTAGAAGCATTAAAAGCTTCAGACATCTGGTTCCTATCACTGCCACTGTGAACAATTCTAATTCGCTACATTTCTTTAGGACAAAGAATTTCACATCAAAGGTTTTAATAATGTACACATTTTGATCTGGAATTCCCCTTTAAAGTGACAGTTTGGCAAAAATGTGCACAATCTTTGAGGCAAGTGTGTGGTACTTTTATGCATTCAGTTTGCACAATGCTAACTAGTGGTCATAACCTTCTGTTATTTGTTAGTTACGTTAGCCTTGTAGCTCCAGCGCAAATCTAAAGAAGCAAGCATCAGACCCCAAGCACATCTTAACTATTATATTTGGAGTAAAATGAAAAAATGTGTACAATTGCACTTTTGCCCAAACCGTCATTTTAAAATAGCTCCTCTTGTTTCTGATGCTATTCCTCCGTACCCTTTATAATGTGCATTTTTTGTCAAAACATCCAAATTACTCCTAGTCCTGACAAGCTTATGCTGTTGATCACCACCGAGAATGTTTTAGGCTGGGTTGGCTTGTCTTGGCAGAGGGCCCACATCTGACTAATGAGATTTATTCCAGCTTACCTGGTTCCTAGAAAGGGAGACATTGCTTTATAGTTGTTTAGATAAAGCCACAACCAGGAAATATAGAACAAGAGTGGTATCCCTGGCATTGACAGAGTCAGATGTTTCTTACCTCAAATATTTTGACAGAACTCTGAGGGGAAGTACAAACTGTAAGTGCTTTTAAAGAAATGCATTCAAAAGCTATAAATGGAGCATTTAAATTGAATCTTCAATCCCTGTTAGTGGCTTTTACTGTAATTTGGTCAAAAGTGTTTTGAATGTTTTTGGCAGCATATTCTTTCCTCACACAATAGCTGCAGAGTCAGGGCAAAATCTTAGCTGTTGTAGCTGATTTGGTGGTGCTCTTCTCCCCTCAGTTTGTGTGGTTGAGTGGGTGTGTTTGTATGACTAACATAGTAAAGCAGATGCAGCTTCCTACTTTTTTCCCTCAGCTGATTACTCACCCTAATCTCTGTGGCTGCAGTCCCTTTACCTCACTAGCCCATTATCTAATCCCAGTTTATGTATATATGTGTGTGTGTGTGTACAGGCAAGGCAGCTTCGGGGGCATTCTGGTGGATAGGAACAGCATGGTACCAGTTGGTCACACTCATGTCTCTACTGAACGTCTTTTTCTTGACAAGGTGAGTTAATATAAGTATGATAAGAATGCACTTGCTGCCTAGCTTGCACAAAAGATTTATAAAGCACAGGATCCAATAAGATGAGTGTCTGGCCTTATCCGCAAGGGATGGTGTGGCTGCAAGCATTCATTCCAAACACCTGATTCTAACTGATTAAGCTCAGTCCTTAACAGCTGATCATGTGTGCTCCTGCTTTGTTGGAATGAAAACCTGCAGGCACACTAGCTGTTGGCAGATACGATTGGTCATTCCTGCAGTACAATCACAAATCTAGAGGAAAGAAAGCACACTGAAAAGAGGGACAAAATGTGCCTGTGTTATTGTTAGACCATTTAAAAGGAAATTTCACTAATTCATCAAAGTTTCCGCTTAATTCAGCTTTTGAGATGTAAACAAAGTCATTCAGAGTGGTTTGATGTGAAATAGGGCATTGTAGAGAAACACACTAATTCTAAACAGAATGTCTATAGTCACATTAAAAACATAGCAACCCCTGGTTCCTGTCATGACGACTGTAAAGAAGTTAGTTTTGAAACACGGACCAAAACGAGCAGTAAACCTACAGTGTTTTGAGATGATATATGTAATATTGATAGTAAAGTAAAAAAAAAACTGAGTACTATTTTTCCCTTATTATGCCCTGCATATACCTCCTCAATCATTTATTTTGTAAGCCAAAAATCTTACCTCAAAACTGTGATAATGTCTGTCATTAGGCAACATGGATATCAGGCAACCATAGGAGGCCTTTAGAGACGTTAAACGCTTCACATGTCTGGTTCAGACCACCTAGAATGACTTGGTTAACCGTCTTAATCATTTAATTCTTCAGAATGTAGAACATTTTAAACCAATTAAACAAGCTAATTATGTTGTCCCGCTTCTTTTTGCTTATATTTAAGTTCAAATAGGCACTTGTTTTCAGGCTTATTTTTCCTTTGTATATCTTCTCTTCCAGGTGTCTGCCCATATTGCGGAAAATTCTCCTGATTCTTCTTCCTTTTCTGCTGCTCCTCGGTAGGTTCAGCCTCACACGTGCCGCTGATAAAAGCTCTCCCTTTGATATTTGTGAGAGTCCGTCCTGACTTGTTCTCTTTTATGTAGCTCTTTGGTACTGGGGTCTTTCCAGCTTCTGGGCCATTTTGCCTGTAGCAAACAAGATGACGAGAACGACTGACTCTTCGCTTAGCTTCACTTCAGCGCAGACACCCATGGATAAAGCCAGCGAGAGTCAACCTGGCAGTGGGCCGTCATACACACACTATGAGGTACATAAATATCACATGTTTATTTTCCCTTCTAGGGCTGGAAAATATGGCAAAAAGAGTTTCATGATTATTTACGTATTTGGTTTGTTTTTTTTTGTTTTTTTTTGTGGATTTTTACCCTGTTCTTCCCCCCTCAGTTTAGTTGTGGCCAGTTCCACTCTCTAGCTAGCTAAGATATCAAATCATGCTACCAAGTTGGGAAGGTGAAGGCTAACACGAGCTTCCTCCGCGTCACGTGAAGCACTACCACATTTTTTTGAACTGCTACTAACGCAACATTATTTGACAGCTCAGCACACTTTGAGAACACTAACTTTTTAACTGTTGTACTTACTATTGTAAGTTCAAATAAAGTAAAAAAAAAATGATGTTTAAAAAATGTTTAATTACTGAACTCTTGAAGATGGGGCCTGTTTCAGTACCTCTTTTAATATGCTTTCATCAGCTTGGACTTGCCATTTCCCCCTCTAATAAACTTCCTACAACTGAAGTTTATCAGATGACTGCTCACAGGTGTGAAGCATCAAGTGTAAATGTCAACTTCAGCAGCAGAACCTACCCAGAAATTATTGCAACCTGATGCAATATCTTTTTCAAACCTAAAATATTACAGATGTAACCGTTCAAAGCCATAGCAATAAAAATACTTTGTATTGTACTAATGTACTATGTACTAATCTTTTATGCACTATATGGCCGAAAGTATGTGGACTCCTGTTTGTGAAGTGTTTCAGCCACACCCATTGCTAACAGAGGGAGAAACTCACCATCCTCTCTTTATTTAGCATTTTGCATGCTCTGCATCATTCTACCAAGTTAAACAGAACCAGTCACTCTCTTGGACTGCCAGGACCATCTGAATTCAAACTTGTGATCTCCCAACTGTAAGCTAAACTTTAGATTAGCTGTGCTCTGTGGGAGCTCTGTTTAACTCTCTATTTAATTAAACATGCATTTTGTCAGTGTTTTTGATTTAAAAGATACAATGCACTCAACTGTATAATGATGCAATTTATCATGATAATAATAACATTTCATCATATCGCCCACCTCTGCCCTGTAGAAATTTTAACCAGCATAGAAAGTAAAACTGCCTCTCTGCTCTCAGCAGGACATAACTTTGGCAGCTGCAGCATACTCAGAGAGATTGACCCAAATAGAGCAGAGTCTGGCGCAGCTGTGGGAGCGGGTGGTGGCATCTGGCAGCAGGCAGGAGCAGCGACATGAGGAGGTGCTCAGCCTCTACAGCTCTTTAAGAGACCAGCTGCACACACACACAGACAGAGAGAGCGTGGGCCAGTGGGTAAGTACACTAATGGAGCAGAGAGTCAGCCTGCTGAGAACACAGATGGAGAAGGAGAAGCAGCAGTCGCAGCAGGTGAGGGGCACAGAAAGTGATGTGGTATTCAAGACAGTAAAGCTGGAGGGAAGTTGAAGAATGTGACTGATGCAGAGCTCTTTTTTTCCCCCTCTGATTTTGTTTCCCTCCAGCATCAGGAGGAGTTTGAACAAGAGAGTCAAACTCAGAAGTCCCGGTTAGCTGAGGTTGAGACTCTTCTTAAGAACTTAGCACTTAAAACAGAGGTACTGCAATGCACTTGTATTTGCCTTACTGTTATTTATGCACCTTCCAGTGTGTACACTAGGCATGGGCATTTTAGCTATTTTCGCTATTTAAATATTTTTAGATGAGTTCCATTTGAATTTTTGTTGTAAGAAAATATTTTATTATAAATAATGATCAAAAACCTCCTGAAAAATACAGAAGGTGTAATATTTATTGCATTTAGATGCACCAATATGGAATTTCTTGGCCAATACAATAACTGAGAATTAACATCTTTTGTGGCCAATACCAATATCATAAACTGATATTCTGAATTAAGTATTTTAATTTAATTCATTTTTTAATGTACTACATTGTTATAAGTTGGTTTATTTATTTTCTTATTTATTTATTTTCTTATTTGCAACAGTGGATCCTCAAAAATAAGAATTCTTAAAAATAAAAAAGACACACAGAATTAACTAACTAAAGTAATTAAAAATGTTCAAGATCATCATTACCCAACAATAAACCAGATACTAGGCTATACAAATCTTCTGTATGCAGCTAAAGGCTGCATGCTAAGGGAACCTTCTATAGTAGACTGAAAATAAGTGAGAAAAAATTACGGGGAAGGGGAATAACCCCCCACAAGGTAATTTGTTTGGCTAAGTGTGGAGAAACAGGCTAATAGGTTTAGCTGATTGGTATAGTATATTAATTGTCCTTACAAATAACTGTATGGGTCAGTACCTCTGACTGTTATACTGAACTGTTTGAAAATGTGCATATTTGATTAACCTCACCAATCCCTGCATATGCGTACCTGGTTCTAACTATGTCTTGTTTTAATATGACACAATTTATTTTCTGAATTTGAAGGAGTTACAGAGAAGACAAGATTCTGAGACGACATCCTCTGTCAGGTCAGTCAATCAGTACAGTTTAAAAGTTACCGTGTGTGGGTTTTGCATCTGTAGTAAATGTTAATGGTCCAGGAAAGCTTCTGTTCACCACCTGAACATGTTTCTCCTCAGTGGGGAAGTGGATGATGCCTCCCATTTGACTCTACTAGCAGAAGTGCGCAGGCTGGAGGAGGCATTGGAAAGCATCAGGACTGACCTGCAGGGCATGATGGGCTGTAAGGGCAGATGTGAACAGCTGGACTCCCTCCATGACACAGTGAGTAAAATACTTGTTGCTATTAAAACCATCTGCTTGCTTTACCATATAGTTTATTGTTAACTTTGTTTTAGTATTTAACTTTGTGAATTATCACTTACTGTTTCTGTGCGGCCTGGCAGCAGTGATTGACAACACAAGTTTTTCTTTACACTACTCTTGAAACTGAAGTTTAGAATTACTTGTCATTATAATAATATTTTTTTCAGATAATCACTGAAATATCGACTGCTTTAGATATTAGGTTTTCAGGGTGTTTAACATAATTGTTAATCTTATTCATCTGTTTGTCATTTTCATGCAGCTGCCGTATTAGCTGTTCTGCTGCGCCTCAGTGAGAGCAATGGTGGAGAGTTACTGAACTACAGTACTGAAAAAAACTATGTTCAAAAACAAAAAGTAATTGGTGTTGACTCATAGGTGGTTCCAGTTAATTAATGATTTAGAGTCATTATCATCATGGAGGTGCAAACACTGTTATACTGATTTAAAAATACTTTTATAGGACTCCTCATGCTACACTCATCTAACTTTTTACATCTCTATGGATACGAACATTTGATAAAAACCTTAATGTAGTCTTTACAGTCTCATTTGTTGTATTTAGTACACAGTACATCCCAAAGCTCTGTGAAAGCCTGGATATTATTAAATGTAGCTACAGATGCTGCTGCTTTAGTGCTGGATGGACTAAAGCAGTACGGACTTAAAAGAGAAGAAAAAAAACTGTATGTGAGCTGACGAAAGAATGTGAAATTAGCTATGAATAAAATATTAGTGTGGTTACCTTAGTTATCCAATGTTAGGTAGATCTGAATTGTGTGGACCAACTGTAGGATTACGTATGGCGATTGTGTTGAGTAGTTTGATCAGTTTAGACAGCTTTTGCACAGTTAATGTTAGTGAGATTATTTATATCACTGTAATGAAACATTCTCATGTCAGTTGGCTTCTACAGCAAAACAGTAAACATTTCACTTCTGTTTTCTGACAACTGTTTACCCATTAATTTGTAAAAAACGCAGAATGCATTTTGATTCTCATAGTCAATAAAAGCGGGGCTGTCATGCAGTGAGGTCACATGATTTTTCATTTACTATGGAATTACTAGATTCTGTAGATTCTGTTCATCAGTCTGGATTAGGGATGTGCTCAGGTATTGGAGTACTCAGATAACCATTCTAGGTGCCAGTGTTCAAATATTGAAAGCACTGTATTTTCTGTATTTATGTATGCCCATGTTAATGTTGCATCATGTAAAGAAAATATACATGCCAACAGTTCACTCAAAAAGCTGTGTAGTTTTACAGGCTGTAAAACATGACAGTTTTCTTGTGTCCAAATAAAGTGTGTATATTATGTTATACTTTGCTACTATGGGACACACATGCCTTAACATGAGTGTTAGGATAGGTACTCTAGCTGGCTGAAGCTAGAACTAAAACAATGGGAAGATATTTCTGTTTTTTTATTTTTTACAGCCTGAAGTTGTTTGACATCTTTGAAATTTGAGTACTAGCATCATATTATAATTATTTTATACTTGAGTCTGCAACAGAATGGGTTTTGTATAATTGAAAATGGGCATTCCGAGAGTATTTGTCTTTTTTTGTTACATTGGTCAAAGTTTGGTCAGAGTTTGGTGCTGGTGTCTGTTAGATTGCTTTTTCTGCCTAGAGCTACTGAAGGGCTTTCAGGACTGGTGGAAAGATCATTTCTGCTGTTTTTTTCCGGTGCAGGTGTCTGAGCAGGTGAGGCAAGAGCTGCGGTCACTGCTGTATGGCCGCGAGCAGCCAGAGGGAGCAGAGCTGCCAGATTCTGTGCTGCAGTGGCTGTCTACTTGGTTTGTGAGCAGCTCAGACCTACAGGCCTCACTCATTTCCCTGGAGAGGAGCATTCTGCGTAATGTGTCCCTTCAGCTGGAGCAGATGCAACAGAAGCCCTGTGCAGAGACGGTCACTTGGGCTGTCCGAAAAACCACTGACGAAGCAGGTTTATCTGAAGAGGTGAAGAAAGTAAAGACACTCCTATTCGATTGTCTCCTGATAACTATTCAGCACTCACTAATTTGTATTTTTTTTCTTGCCAGAATGTGCAGCTTATTGTGCAGAATGCCTTGAAGCTCTATTCCCAGGACCGCATTGGCCTTGTGGATTATGCTCTGGAATCTGGAGGTACAGTATGGAAATTGTTTACAAGAGGCACATATAGGATTGCTTGAAAGCATCCCTGTCTGGGCAAAGTATATTTGATGATTTTGGTGAACTATGGTTGTGATGGTCTTTCATTGATGTCCATCATGGTTGACTCATGTTTTTAGATGTGTATGAAATCAGTGCATTTCTAGCCATGCGTTCATTTGGTAAGGGCTTGTGGATAAATTGTGGAAATTTGTAATGTTCTGGAAAAAACTGTAGCAGAAATGTGTTTTGACCATCAAAACAAGCCACAGCACGAAAAGCAGGAACCGTATTCGTTTTCATGCCATTACATTCTACTCGTTCTCTTCAAGCCAAAGCTGTAACAGACTGCCTTATGTTAAGGGGAACCTATTATGCTCATATTCGGTGTTCATAATTTTATTTTTGGAGTCTACTAGAATAGATTTACATGCTGGCCGGTAGGCGGGAAATATGGATTGTGTTATGAGAAAAGTAGGAGGTTTCTGTGGGAGAGAGTTACGCCCGGTACTTTGAGCTTTGTAACTTTGCAGACAGTTGACATGCATGCAGAGCTATATAATGCGCTAAAGAAAAGGGAGAACATGGAGAAGCATAATGGGTCCCCTTCATAGGGCCCATATAGTGAAAACCTCACTTTTTTGATACAAAGGAGTTTGAAGTAATATGTAAACATTGGCAAAGTTTCAAAACATAATCTGCACTACCTAATATGTATGTTCCATATATAGAAAATATGCTGCAAAAACACCCCATTTTGAATATGTGATGTCACAAGAAACAATTTGTTTACGTCTGTCCACCTCTTCAGCCTACAGCAGTTTAGCTCTGCCCATTCATATTGAACTTTTAGGAAGTGTTTTTTGCAGAGTGCTTTTTGAAGGAGGCACAATACAGGATAGCCAGTCAGAACAGAGCTCATTGGTCTTACATCACTCATAAATGCACAGTAACAAACAGCCTGTTTAATTGTAAGGGATATAGAGAAGATAAAAAATAGGAATGTAAAAATGATTTGACCATTTTTGGTTCATAAAACCACACAAATGTTTTAAGTGGACAGTGAATAATGGGCTCCTTAGAGGAGAAATTCACAGATTTTCCAAAATATTAAAACAAATTCAATGTGTTGATATGAAATGGTTCACTGACATAAAATTTGCACACCTTCCTTCTCTGCTTCCTGTGGGCGTGGCTCCTGTTCCTGTTTTACCTCATCTTCATCTTCAGCTTAATTAAATGTATGTTCCCACGCGTTAACTAACATAACTGAAATGACAACTCTGCTTTTCAGTGTCTGCAGTCGACTCGTTTGACTGGTTTATTTTTGCTGAAATGCTCCCATACTTTTCAGAGTTTCGGTCTCGCTCTTTTGCCCCACCTTCCGCACGCTCTCTCCGCCGCGCCATCATACAATATGTTCTTCATTAGTACAAAATGCAGTCATGCCACACAATGGAAGCGATACCGGCCTCACTTCCTTTAATGCATTGCAGTTACAAATTAATGACGCGTCAACACTGAAATTCTAAATCGACAAATTTTTATAATCCACGTTTGTCGATTATGTCGACTAATCGTTGCAGCACTAGGTGATAGGAACCAGAAGTTAGAATGTCTACAACACAAATTTATACATTTTATTTGCTATCAAAATGACCTGTGAATCACGTCTTCTGCGTTTTTATGTGTTGGTAATGATAAAATAGTAGTAAATCCACTAAAAGTTTTCTTTGGAGACTGTTTTGCCTCACAGCACCGTCCATGTACCTTTCTGCAATGAACATTTTTTTAAAAAATAGAATTTAGTTTAAAAGCTTATCTCACACTGTTGTAAACCAATGTGTCAGGCATCAAGTAACATATTTCTAATTGTTTCATGTAAGAACTTGAGTGAGGTAGCTTTTAAGATGCATGGATGGTTTAATGGCCATCCCAGTCCAGGGGATCAACACATTGTGCATGTTTGTGTTGCATTTGTGTTCAACTAATTGGCAAAGTCATCATGTGCTGGGTCAGGGCTGAAGGGAACACATCTAAATGTGCAGTTCATAGGAGTCCCCATGACTAGGACTGGGAACCCCTGCGTTAAAAGCCTCAGACAACTGGTCTGCATCACTGCTGCTGTAAACAATTCTGAATCAGTCACTTTCTCTAGAATGGCACGTTCACATAAAATCACTCTGAATGACTTTGTTTACTGTGATGGTTTACTTATCCAGAAATTTTTAAAAATGAATGGAATTCCCCTTTAATCAATTCTCTGCATATTCTATATCTGTAAAAATTAGGGAACCAAGACAATAAATGTGTTCATGAAATTCGTAATAGAAACGTGTTGTGGTTTTTTTTTTTTATTATTATTATTATTATTGACACTTTTTTTGACATTATGTAAAGCCTTTTATCACATTGTCAATTTGCTGAAAATTAGGTACCTAAAGGCCATTTGCATACACTTTTTCATTTCATTGCTTGCAAATTGCATATGAAGTCAGTGAAAACTTTATGTACATGACGGTCTTCAGTTTGTAGTAACCTGTGCTTACTCATTCTTTTATCGCTGTCTGTAGGTGGCAGTGTCCTGAGCACACGTTGTTCAGAGACATATGAGACCAAGACTGCACTGATGAGTCTGTTTGGTCTGCCGCTCTGGTACTTCTCCCAGTCTCCTCGGGCAGTCATACAGGTATGCTTAATTTTAAATAAGGTTGCTGGAGACGTGCAAAAATGTCCATACAACCTGTCATAACATCCTTTTCTCTTTCTCTCATCAGCCGGACGTACATCCTGGTAACTGTTGGGCATTTAGAGGTTCTCATGGATATTTGGTGATCCGTCTGTCCATGAAAATCATCCCTACAGCCTTTTCTCTGGAGCACATCCCCAAAACCCTCTCTCCTACTGGCAACATCAGCAGTGCTCCACGCAACTTCACCGTCTATGTAAGACATGCTATTGTACATGGATTGGAAATTCCATCATGGCTTGTTTACAGCTGCGTTGTTGCTGTAACTAAGGGTTGGTCATTTGTTTTTGTTGAACGGTCTGAGCTGTAAAAATAAATAAATAAATACATAAAAATAATTAATATAATAATAATAAGAAGAAGAAGAAGAAGAAAACACATCTGACATTTTAAAATGTGACTGATTTTCTCTCTCTACTGTGTAAATAAAGGGTCTGGATGATGAACAGCAGGAGGAGGGACAGGTTCTCGGGCGATACGTCTACCAGGAGGACGGAGAACCTCTTCAAACCTACCCAGTCAAGGTGAGGGTGATTTTGGGGGCTTGTATAGTTTGAGTCAGATGAAAGCGTGGTTATGCCTCTGTAATGTGTTTGAGAGATTATTTACGCATCATTTCTGTGTCTAATGTACAGATAATGTTCAGAAAAGATTTAGCCACATTCTACATACACCTGGACACGCATGTATTTGTTAGATAGAAATCTGTTTTGCATCAGTGCTGCTTTTTCCTGCGTGACATGCAAATTCACATCATCTAAGAAGAGCCATGCCAGCAGTTTTATTCCATGCAGTTGTACCTTGTATAAGAATGGAAGGGGATGGCTGATGTGTTTTGGTTGAATGTACACTTGACTTTCATGATCAGATGATTAGAATGAAACAAACCTTTACATTTTTGTTACTATATTTAAGACTAATATATGTTACAGATCTATCTCCTGATTGGCCGGCCTGTAGTGTGTCTCATTTGAAAATCAGTTCAGCCATATGACTTCAGTGTGGCTGTGCAGGACTGAATAGGCAGATGTAAATAAATGTGTTGATTTTTCATGACATCACAAAAACAGGGAATTTAAAACAGGCTATATTTTGCATCTTAGTTTCCATATATGGACTCTATGGACTGAGCGGTACATTTTGAAATTTTTATCTATGTCTACACGCTACGACAGGCTCTTTTATGGGGCTACGTCAGGCTCTTCTTTTAAGAAAACATTTTTCATGACATGACGGTGCATCTGGTCTGCTCTTGACCCCCTTGAGTTTTCACAAAGACTCCTCCTACATTTACATTTTTACATTTACATCATTTAGCAGACGCTCTTATCCAGAGCGACTTACAAAAAGTGCTTTGTCTATCCAGAGAAAGAATCTTCGCTAGCTACCGATAGGTTAGAGAGAAAGTCAGTCCTAAGCTCAGATACTGGTAGAATCAGAAGGTCATTGACACCTAGTGAAAAAGGGACAGAGTTAAACACAGAACAGTGCAATACGATAAAATACATAAGTGCTGTACAATACATTACAATCAATACTTAATTTAGTGCTCATTTAAGTGCTGAATAAACAGGTGTGTCTTCAGTCTGCGTTTGAAGACAGCGAGAGACTCTGCTGTACGGACAGCCAGTGGGAGTTCGTTCCACCACCTGGGTGCCAGCACAGAGAACAGTCTAGTTGCTTGCCTTCCACGCGCCTTGAAGGATGGCGGGTCAAGCCGAGCTGTACTCGAAGCTCGAAGGGCTCGTGGTACAGTTCGAGATTTGACCATTGCCATCAAGTAGGGAGGGGCTGGTCCATTTTTGGCCTTGTAGGCAAGCATAAGTGTTTTAAATCTGATGCGTGCAGCTACAGGAAGCCAGTGAAGGGAGCGCAGCAGTGGGGTGACGTGGCTGAACTTTGGGAGATTGAAGATGAGTCTTGCTGCTGCATTCTGGATGAGTTGCAGAGGCCTGATGGCCTGCATTGGAAGACCAGCCAAGAGCGAGTTGCAGTAGTCAAGCCTTGAGATGACAAAAGACTGCACTAGCACCTGAGTGGCCTCTCTCGAGAGAAAGGGTCGGATCCTCCGGATGTTGAACAGCAGAAATCTGCATGACCGAGTTAGGTTCACAATGTGAGTCGAGAACGATAACTGGCCATCCAAAACCACACCAAGACTTCTTGCCTCTGCTGACGGGACAATCAGAGAGTTCTCGAATGAGATGGCAAGATCTTGATGAGGACCTGTAGTTGCAGGGATGAACAGTAGCTCAGTCTTGCTAGGATTGAGCTTCAGGTGGTGAGCTGCCATCCATGAAGAGATGTCAGACAGACATGCCGAGATCCGACTGGAAACCTGTGTGTCCGAGGGTGAGAAAGAAAGCATTAGTTGAGTGTCATCAGCATAACAGTGATAAGAGAAGCCATGAGATGATATTACATTGCCAAGAGAGCTAGTGTAAAGAGAAAAGAGAAGAGGACCTAGCACCGAGCCTTGTGGGACACCAGTGGACAGCCTGCATGGAGAGGATATGGACCCTCTCCATGTTACCTGATAAGAGCGATCCTCCAGATAGGACTTGAACCACTTCCACGCAGAGCCAGTGATTCCAAGGTTGGTGAGGACATCCAGAAGGATTGTGTGGTTGACTGTGTCAAAAGCTGCTGAGAGGTCAAGAAGAATCAGGACAGATGACATACTGGCTGATCTTGCTGACTGGAGCTTCTCTGTCACTGCTATAAGAGCAGTTTCTGTTGAGTGCGCTGGTTTGAAGCCAGACTGGTTGGGGTCCTGGAGCTGGTTCTGCGTGAGAAAGAGAGACAGTTGATTATAGACTGCACGTTCAAGAATTTTTGAAAGGAAAGAAAGGAGTGATACCGGTCTGTAGTTGTTGACATCAGAGCTGTCAAGCGAGGGCTTCTTCAGGATGGGAAGTACTCTTGCAGTCTTCAAAGTTGATGGTACTTCACCTGATGACAAGGACTTGTTAATGAGAAAAGTGATGAAGGGCAGTAGATCCTTGGAGATTGACTGGAACAATGCAGATGGAATGGGATCCAGTGGGCAGGTGGTTGGGTTACTGGATTTGATCAGTTGAAGGACAGCGTCTGTGGAAAGAGAAGAAAAACAGTTTAAGGGATTGAGAACGAGAGAAGGAGGTCTAGTGAAAGGAGTGGGGACAGAGGGAAAAGACTGGCGGATTCTATCAACCTTCTCCTCAAAGAAGGTGACAAAATCCTCAGGAGTGAGAGAAGAGGGTGGAGGGGGAGGAGGAGGGTTGAGGAGAGAGGAGAAAATGCTGAAAAGCTTGCGTGGATCAGATGCTGATGCTTCCAGTTTCCCTCTGTAGAAGGATGACTTTGCAGCAGTAACTTCGAGTGAGAACTTGGAAAGTAGAGATTGGTAGGAGTGAAGATCCGAGTCGAGCTGGGATTTCCGCCACCTTCTCTCAGCCTTCCTTAGTTCTTGCCGGTTGCTGCGCAGGACACCTGTCAGCCAGGGGGCAGGTGGGGAAGATCTTGCTGGCCTGGAGGAGAGAGGACACAGAAAATTAATTGCAGATGAGAGTGAAGAAAGGAAAGCATCTGTAGCTGTGTCCAGTGAGAAAGAAGAAAATGAATCAGGATGGGGAAGAGTGGTCAGGATAGTTGAGACGAAAGAGGAGGGAGGAGTGGAGTGCAGGTTGCGTCGAGAGGAGCGTGAAGGAGTGGAATGGACAGGAGCAGCAGGTAGGAGAAGTGAGAAAGATAGGAAGTGGTGATCAGAGCAGTGAAGGGGAGTTACTGTGACATCCAGCATGGAGGTAGGTCTGGTGAAAATCAGGTCCAAAGTGTTGCCTGCTCTGTGCGTCGGAGAAGTCTGGTTGAGGGAGAGGTCGAAGGATGACAGCAGTGGTAACAGGCCGGATGACTGCAGTTTGTCCGATGGCAGGTTGAAGTCACCCAAGAGTATGAGTGGGGTTCCGTCGATGGGGAAGAGACTCAGAAGAGTGTCTAACTCATCAACGAAGTAGCCTAGAGGAGAAGGAGGACGATAAAGGACAATGATGTGGAGTTTAGTGGGGAAGGATACAGTGACAGCATGGTACTCAAAGGAGGAAATTGAAAGATGAGAAAAAGCAAGTGGAGTGAAACGCCACTTTCTGGATAAAAGCAAACCTGTGCCACCACCCCTGCCAGACTGTCTCGGAGAATGGGAGAAGTGAAAAGCAGAGGACAGGGCTGCTGGAGTTGCTGAATTCATGGGAGTGATCCAGGTCTCTGTCAACGCCAGGAAGTGCTAGAGATCTACTTTACTAAAGAATTTTGTTCCAACTTGCATCTGACATGTTGCCTCCTCCTAACCACTAATGCATCTGATCCTGTCAGTCAAGAACTTCTGAAGAAGTTATTTAGCTAAAGCAGGTATGGCAGCTTGGAACTAGACTCTACAGGAAAGTGGATCTCCAGGACTAGCATTTGGTGACAGTTCATTTCAAGCAAGTAAAGAAAATTTCACAAATTATGTAAATAATGCTGTATTTCCATCAGCTCTGTGCAACATATAAACTACGTTCAATTTATATTATTTGTCGGAAAAATGTATTTCTTTGTCAAATTATCATATTTTATTGAACTGATACCTCAAGTGAGCTTATAAACCCTTATGTGAGTGTGTTTGGAGGATTTTAATGATCGTGTTTCAGTATGTCAAAATTTGTGTAAAAATATGTGGTTGGAAACCTAGCTGCTAAGGTATGATTTTCTTGAAACTTTAGTCCAACAATACATGATTCCACTTTCCAGACAAACTGGTTTTGTGTACTGTTCAGTCTCTGTTCTGTATGGTTTGTAATATTTTTATTTCCTTTTTAGGAAAACAGCACAAACACCTACCAGATCATCGAGCTCAGAGTGCTGAGTAACTGGGGTCACCCAGAGTACACATGCCTCTATCGTTTCCGAGTGCATGGCAAACCGGAACACTAGTGATCACACCCTGAGCTGGATCAAGACTTCACTTCAACACTGGAGTTCCACAGAGGAGACACTATGCCATCCATCTATCCATCTGTTCCAAACTTGGGGCAGAATAAACATGACTGCTTGCTAAACCTTTTTTCTATCTGCACTTTGTACTCCTTTGTCCCTCAAACAAAACAGTACATCTCTATCTTGAACTATGGTTATGCTCCTCTTCATTCTGCCGACGCGAGGCCCCTGGTGGCCAAACTCAGACTGGTCTGAATTGCTCTCAAAAATACCCAGTAAGTCAAACCTAAATAAAATGAACTATAATGTATTTTACACCTTGTAAATGTTGTTAATAGTTTGTCTGCTTTAAGCATGGCTATTAATTTGCCTTCTGCCCTATTTCTGCATAGTGTAGTGAGTTTGAAGTGCTCAGCAAAGCAAGGCTGTTTAATCACTATTTATTTTTTATGTATTTGAGTTGAAGAAAACTTTGTATTGTGTATTTTTGTAAATACTTTTCAGATTATTTTGTAATTACCAAGGGACCACAGGTTGGCTTTTGCAATGAAGCTATATTTTGGTTGTGTGGAATGTTCAAATAAAGAGTAATTTTTTAGAAGATTTGTCTGAATTGGATCAATTGAGATGGTAGTATTTTGTCTGCATAGGAAAGGAAAAGGTCAGAAGCTGTCATCTAATGACATTTAAACATGCAGCTACTGTTTTGACTACCTCTTAGGAAGGCCATTTTCCCATAGAGCAGTGGTTCCCAACCTATGACAGTATATATAAACTGGACTCAGTCATCCTGCTGTTTTCAGTGGGGACCAGCTGAGGTCATTCGTTTCACTTCTTGATTGGCTTCTTATACAGTGGACAGCGGGAACGTGTGAGGCTGCGCAGACACCTTGATGACAAATCTCCAGCGTACTGTTCAAGTTGCTGTATTGTTCATAGAAGCTGCCAAGTGAAAATTGTGATTGTGTTAAAGGGAGCGTAAATCACCCTATCCGCTACATAATAAATTTTAGTTACTACCTCTTTTATTATTAGTTATTTGTGTTCAATACATTGTAGAATTAGAGAAACGTAGCAAGAGGAAGCCAAAGTGAAAAAAGACTCAACTAAAAATGTAGGTAATGCATTATAAAATGAAGAATACTAGTAACAGTAAGACATGCCTTTATTTTTGGACTAAAGACAGCTTGAAATGAATGGAAGTGAACAGAGAGCTGCTCTCAAATGGTCCTCTTGAGCCAGGGCAGCTTCTTTCTGGTGGCACATGCTGGAAGGCAAAAGCTGGAGACCTGTTCCCAACACTGGTTCTAGTGTACACCCTGGCCTGCACATTTGCCCTGCTCCTTTAAAAATAAATAAATAAAAAACTGATGCAACTATGTAGTTAACAAAATCACAACTTTTAATTAACAATATTTTGTTCAAAAGCTTTTAGGGGTATGATGATACACATTTTCAGGCTTATGAATTACAAGGTCAAGATTTAAGTTTGATTTGATTTTCAATTTTTTATGAATTGCAAGTAGCAATTGAAAGTACCAGGTCCTTGTCCTATGCTGTTAGGAATAAGAATCAAAATGAATGCCCCTTGCATGAGCTGACTCTCCTGTTTGCAACATTTTCAACCTTTGATTACTCCTTCTGGGAGGAACATGACCAACCCAAATGTGCAACTGAACCAATAAATGTGAAGCACTGCGGGTTCACAGCTCCACGTGTCCATGTCTGATTCAAGTATTACCATGTCAAGAATTCACTTCACCTGCCTTCACAGTGGTGGTGATGGGAACCAGAGAGCTGAAGCGTTCAGTGTCATTACGAACTATCTCACACAATTGTTGCATGAACAGGGTTATGAATATGCTGTGTGATGTCGTGGTCACATTTTTGATTTTGGTCCTTGTTTTCTGTCAGCCTTTTCTTGAGCAGGATGAGGAGCCTCCCAAGATACTTTTCGTCAGACTTTCGTTAGTTCCAAACAAATTCACACAAAAGCTTGACTTGCAGCATTTGCTCAGGTGACAACTTTTAAGCATTTAACTATAGGTCTATAGAACTAAATGTCTTAAGTTTATGAAATGCATACAATCAGGTTTTTTGACTTATCAAAAGAAAATGTCTTTCTTAAGCAGCTTTTTTTGGAGAAATAAAGCATATCTCAGTACTGTATTAAGGAACGATGGCTGATTTCTGTACTGTTTCTACTAATCCCCCCCTAAAAACAAAAGAGTTTTATTGTTCAGTTCTGGAAGCAAATGAGAAAAGCCTGAGGTCTCCTTCTGCACTGACAGATCACTGGCAGATGTACGGTATACATCTGTACAAGAAACTGGTGCAATCTTACTTTTCTAATGTAAGTATTATTCAGCCAAGACTTGGATGAGATGAGTCAGCTACAATGTTTTAGATGTAGCAGAAAAAAATATTTAGATCAGAGAGAAAATCCAACGGTTGTTTCTCTGGAGCCTTACAAGGAGTCTGTCTTACTGGTTTCAAACAGAGGGGCATTCTGGCCTAAAGCTCGTGTTTAATGTGCTACATGTCGTGTTATGTGGTATTCTGTATAGCATCATATCCATCGGCCTCACTGGCTTGACAGAATTCACAATTTTATATTGTTTTCATGGTTTCATTCATCAACGTTCTCTCTATTTAATACCCAGCATGCATTATGAAAAATCTAACGGGGACCAGAGAATTTCTAATGAGCAGACCTGCCACTCAGTGTCTGGGTTGGGCAGCACTCAGTGTCGTGGGTTCTCAGCAGCATGCGTGTTGAGGGACCAGGTGAGGTTCTCTGTGATATGGACACCGAGGAACTTGGTGCTCCTGACGATTTCTACAGCAGAGCCAGTGATGTTCAGTGTGGGGTGGTCACCTTGCACTCTTCAGAAGTCAACAACCATGCTCCTTAGTTTTGTCTACATTCAGAGACAGGTTGTTGGTTCCACACCAGTCCGTTAGCCGCTGCACCTCCTCTCTGATCAGACCCACCACAGTCGTGTCATCAGCAAACTTGATGATGTGGTTTGAGCTGTACTTTGCAGTACAGTCGTGAGTCAGTAGAGTGAACAGCAGTGGACTAAGCACACAGCCCTAAGGGCCGCCGGTGATCAGTATGGTCGTGCTGGAGATGTTGTTACCTATCCTGACTAACTGAGGTCTCTCAGTCAGGAAATCCAGGACCCAGTTACAGAGGCAGGTGTTCAGGCCCAGTGGGCTCAGTTTTCCAATCAGCTGCTGAGGGATGATGGTGTTGAATGCTGAACTGAAGTCTATGAACAGCATTCTGACGTAGTTGTCTTTATTGTCCAGATGGGTGAGAGCCAGGTGGAGTGTGGTGGAGATGGCATCGTCTGCTGAGCGTTTGGTGCGTTATACAAATTGCAGTGGGTCCAGTGAAGGAGGGAGCTGGTCTTTAATGTGCCTTATGACAAGCCTCTCGAAGCACTTCATGATGATGGGAGTGAGTGCAAAGGGACGGTAGTCATTGAGGCAGGACACTGGAGACTTCTTCAGCACAGGGATGAAGATGGTGGACTTGAAGCACATTGGAACGACTGCAGTGCTCAGAGAGATGTTGAATATGTCCGTGAGAACATCAGCCAGCTGTTCAGTGCATTCTCTGAGCACTCTGCCCGGTATGCTGTCGGATTCTGGTGCTTTTCGTGGGTTGACTCTATGTAGAGTTCTCTGCACATCAGCAGTGGACAGACACAGTACCTGTTAATTTGGTTTTCCTCGCCGTCGTACCGTTCTGTGCTTCAAACCGAGCATAAAAGTTATTAAGCGCATCTGGAAGGGAGGCATCAATGTCACAAGCAGGTGGAGGTGTCTTGTAGTTGGTGATGGCCTGGATGCCCTGCCATATGCGCCGTGTGTCAGCAGTGTTTTGAAAATGTTCATGGATATTTTCTCTGAGTAGGCACGCTTAGGTTCTTTGCTGACTTGAAAGCCTTGTCGTGGGTTCTCAGCAGCATGCGCACCTCTGCAGTCATCCATGGTTTCTGGTTGGGGTGAGTTGTGACGAGTTTGGAGACCGTAACATCATCAATGCACTTGCTGATTCTGTATACTCCTCCAGGTTGATGGAGTCACCGGAAGTTTCTGCTTCTCTAAACATCTCCCAGTCAGTGTGCTCAAAACAGTCCTGAAGAGCAGAGATAGCTCCTGGTGGCCAGGTTCTCACTTGCTTCTGGTCTGGTTTGGCACGTCTGATGGGTCGTCTGTAAGCTGGAGTGAGCATCACAGAGATGTGGTCTGAGTAGCCGTAGTGGGCTAAAAGGAGCTAAATGGCTAAAACAAAAAGTTAAAATAGTTTCCAATCACTGGTCCAGAACTTTCCTTTAATTTTAGAAAGTAGAAGGATGTATTTTACTTTTTTTTAAAAAGCAAAGAAAACCTATCTAAATATTTCCTATTTTCTACAGCAAACAGGTTTTGGGCAGCAGGACGCTAGCGTTACTGTTACTGAATGCTGATTGGTTGGCAAGTTGTGCCCACAGACATCATGGACATATGAGGCGTCGTTTTAAACTAATATAACTCAAATTTAAAAGCTCTTAAAAATATAACAGCTGTGTTAAAATGTTTTACGCTATTCATCCATCATCTAAACCGCTTATCCTTCTGGGTCGCGGTGGGGTGCTGGAGCCTATCCCAGCTGTCATCGGGCGGAAGGCAGGATACACCCTGGACAGGTCGCCAGTCCATCGCAGGGCAGACAAACAGACATATACATCCACACACACACTCACACCTAGGGGCAATTTAGCATGTCCAATTGGCCTGACTGCATGTTTTTGGACTGTGGGAGGAAACCGGAGTACCCGGAGGAAAACCACGCAGACGTGGGGAGAACATGCAAACTCCACAAAGAAACGGCCGGGAATCGAACCCAGGCCCTTCTTGCTGTGAGGTGACAGCGCTACCCACTGCACCACTGCGCCGCCCTTTACGCTATTCAGTGTTCAGGAAATTAATGTATTATTTTACATTTAAATGTTTAAGCATTTATAAACTATGATTTTGTTCAAATGTTCCATCTTAACCCATTCATTTTAGACTTAATCAGGAGTGCCCTCTTGCATTTAAGAAACCCGGAAGACATTACAGAGTGGTGATTCTCCTCTCTACAACTTCTCTGACTTGGTCTCCTTCGTTATATCATCTCTGGCTCTATTCACCCCCATTCATCAAGGATTTGCTCACAGGTGCCCTATAGTGTTTCACAATGATGTTTTTGGAATAATGGGAGAAATAGAAAACCAGGTTTCCCTTAAACTGCCTCTGGGCAATCTCTGTGGTGTCAACCACACTGGTCACTGTTCACAGTGTTGGTGACAGGAATCGGCTGTCCAAAGTGTTTGAAGCACCCAAAGTCAAAGTCAAGTCAAAGTTTATTTACATAGCACTTTTTACAACAGGTGTTGTCACAAAGCAGCTTTACAGAAAAATCCGGGTCCAAGCCTCCATGAGCAAGCCATTGGTGACAGTGGCAAGGAAAAACTCCCAAAGAGAGGAAGAAACCTTGAGAGGAACCAAGACTAAAAAGGGGAACCCATCCTTCTCTGGTTGACACCGGATAGCAAACAGCGTTCGTATGAAGTATTATAGTACAAAACAGGGAATACAGGCGGAGCAATGGTTAATTAGATTAGTTTTATCGGGAGGGTCAGTTCATGAGGGTGAAGGTTTGCACAGCGTTGTACAGCATGAAGCTCAACAGTGGTCAAGCCTGTCCAGAAGGCTGGTGAGCAGTGGGCACCCGATCAAGGCGGAAGAAGCAACAGCATCAGACCACACAGGATGGGCAGCTGTTCAACTCGACAGAGGAAGGAAAACGCACAGAGAGTTAGTTCTGTAGAGTGACTGATCACAGATTACACCCAAAGTGTTTAATGCTTCTAAAACCTACATCACAGAAAGGTTTTACATGAAAATGTTTCTGAATTTGCTGCCTGATGTCTGTCACATTGTTTTATGATAGTTTTAAGGGGCTATACTTTTTAGGGTCTATTCACGGCAGAAGGGTACCTGCGGGGTGTTGTGAGGCAAATTAGTCCCTAAAGAAAACTTATTTTTCCAGATGTACCACTATTATACCATCAAGTTTTTACAAATAAAAACTCAGAAGACACCTGTAAGCTCACTGGTGGTTTAGGATAGTAAATAAAATGGCGGTATTTGTGTTGTAGACATTGTGACCCCTGGTTCCTATCACCACCACTGTAAAGAAATCAGACTCTGTAAGTTTCTTTACAATGAACTGTTTCACGTCAAGTCATGCTGAATTACTTTGTTTACATCTCAATGGTTGAATTAAACAGAAATTTTGAAAAAATCAATGGAATTCCCCTTTAAATAAGAAAATCTCACTGTAGAGACATCATCATCTGTGGCATAAGCTATATATTTCATGAATGATTCTCACTGAGAGGGAATACAAAAAAAATGGATATTTATACCAGAGAGCTTTTATTTGAGTAAACACTGTCAAAGGTGGTTTTTAACTAGTTAGGTGTACTTAAGTAAAACGTTAACAGATTGTAGTTTGAAGTCAAGCTTTAGTAGATTTTTTTATTTTAAATTCATTTTATTTATAAATCATAATACTTTTACTTATACTCAAAAATACACTATATGTACAAAGTACTGGGACACCTACACATTACACCTACAGGAGCTTTTATGACATCCTATTCTAAATCCATGAACAATAATATGGAGTTGGTCCCCCCCTTTGCAGATATAATAGCTTCCACTTTTCTGGGAAACTTTCTACAAGATTTTGGAGTGTGTCTCTGGGAATTTATGCCCATTCATCCAGAAGAGTATTTGTGAGGTCACACACTGATGTTGGATGAGAGGGCCTGGCACACAGTGTCTGTTCTAGTTCATCCCAAAGGTGTTTGATGGGGATGAAGTCAGGGTTCTGTGAGGGCCAGTCAAGTTCTTCTGCACGAAACTCACCCAACCATGCCTTTATGGACCTTGCTTTGTGTACTAGGGCACAATCATGCTGGAACAGAAAAGGCCTTTCCCCAAACTGTTCCAACAAAGTTGGAAGCAAACCTGTGTCCAAAATGTCTTGGTATGCTGAGCAGTAAGATTTCCCTTCACTGGAACTAAGAGGCCTAGCTCAACCTCTGAAAAACAACCCCATAGCATTATCCCTCCTCCACCAAACTTTACAGTTGGCACAATGCAGTCAGGCAGGTAACGTTCCACTGGCATTCCTCAAACCGTCCATTAGACCGCCAGATAGAGAAGTGTGATTCTGATTCATCATTCCATAGAATACGTTTTCACTGCTCCAGAGTCTAGTGGTGGCATGCTTTACACCACTCCATCTGATGCTTGGCATTGTGCTTGCTGATGTAAGGCTTGCATGCAGCTGCTCGGCCATGGAAACCCATGCCGTGAAGCTACTTCCGCACAGTTTTTGTGCTGATGTTAATGTCAGAGGAAGTTTGGAACTCCGCAGTTATTGAGTCAGCAGAGCGTTGAAGACTTCTATGCATTACACACCTCAGCATTTAGCAACCCCGCTCTGTAACTTTACGTGATCTGACACTTCATAGCTGAGCTGCTCTGGTTCCTAAACGCTTCCACTTTTCAATAAAACCGCTCACAATTGATCATAGAATATCTAAGTGGGAAGAAATTTTAAGAATTGACTTGTTGCCATAATGGCATTGTATTACAGTACCACACTTAAATTCAGTGAGCTCTTTAGAACAATTCACTCTTTCACAAATGTTTGTAAGGGCAGACTGCATGGCTAGGTGCTTGATTTTATACACGTGGCAATGAGACTGAATGAAGCACCTGAATCCAATGATTATGGGGTGTGTCCTAATACTTTTGTCCATGTAGTGTATATGTGAGTATATATAAGTACTCAGTTCATTTTAGTTATTTGCATTTGCACTTAGTCACAGCTCTGACTTTTTAGGTTTATCATTTTGTACACCAGAAAGAAAAGAGTAATTTTAAACTTCAGCTCCTGTGCTGATAGATGCGGGGATCATAATGTATGCAATACAAATATAGGCCAGATTCTATCTCAGTCTTATCACTTAATTTTTGAGGCACCTTTTAGAGACGTTAAAGGGGAATTCCACCAATTTCATTTAAGACTTCTGAATAATTTAGTCCTTGAGGTGTAAACAAAGTTGACTTGAAATGGTTCATTGTAGAGAAACTTACAGACAATTCTGACTCGGCAGGTTTCACTAGAACGAAGCATTTCACATCAAACCACTCTGAATGACTATTTACACCACACCAATTTACTTATGCAGAAATTTTGAAATATCGGCGGAGTTGCCCTTTAAACGCCATGGACGTCTGGTTCCTATCACCACAACTACTGTGAACAATTCTGACTTGGTAGGTTTCTCTAGAATGGCGCATTTTACATCAGACCCCTTTGAATGACTTTGTTTACATCTTCATGATGTTATTGTGTCGGAATTGTAAAAAATCGGTAAATAACTCAATAATTTTGTATGACTTGCTGAAAGAGGCGCTGTCACCGCTCCAGCAGATGGCAGCGTTGACCCACTGCGCCGTGCTGGTGTTATGAGGGAAGAGTTTGTCTCTGCTGAGAGGAGGGCGGGCGTTAGAGCCGCTGTGATTTCATCCCGATGATCGAGCGCTCAGATTTTGGGTGGTGGCTGGAAGCGCTCAGGAATGCGGTTTGCTATATCAGTCATTTTTCAGAACGTAGCTTGATTTTTATTTGTTTCATTTCCTCCACAGCCGCTTTCCCCTGCGTATTTGCGAAGGCGAGATAAACCCGTTACACCAGGTGAAGGAGTCGCTTTATTTGTTGATTCACAAGCGCTGTTCCTAAAAGCTGACTTAGAAGCGTCTAGCCAAGGGAAGACCGTTCACAAATGCAGGCCATAAAGTGTGTTGTCGTCGGAGACGGGTGAGTATATGTAGCTGACGTTCGTTTTTAAGTTTCTCTCTTCATTTCATCGGCTAAAATGTTCTTTCATTAGCAGCGCAGTCTTATTTTATCCTTCGCAGCCGTTGCTAGCTAGCTAGTCAACCTAGCTACGTATTTTCTTTGTCTTAGACTTCTGACAGTAACATACAGCTTTAATGAGGTAATAATTGCTAACTTAGTTCATTAATATAATATATACCGGTTTTATAGTGGTTTGGTAAATTAATGTCAGTGAGATAGGAAGCTTTAAACTAACAAACAAAGTAACGTAACCAAACAGTGTCTTTGCTAGCGTTAGCTATAACGTTACCGGCCACAGATTAGATAACCTTAGCTAATAAAATGTGCTAGCTAGATGACTTAAAAACAGCAAAAGAGATTAACAAATCTATTACAGACTGATATATGTATTTAAATACAAAATCAGACATGGGGCTCTGCCCAGGCCAGTTTATTTTACGTTAACTACGGCAGCTAGCTAGCTAACTAACATAGCTAGAGTGTATCCAAGTTTTCCGCATTCCTTTATCCATTTTCAGCCCTGATTGACCCTAACGGAGTCACTGCGCAGTTACAAGACTACTGCTAACCTTTTTAATGGGGAACTCCGCAGACTTTTCATAATTTTTACATGATTTAGTGGTTGAAATGTAAACAAAGTCATTCAGAGTGGTTTGATGTAAAGTGATTAGTTGTATAGAAACTTACTGACTCTAGGATTTCTTCACAGTGAAGGTGATAGGACCAATCCAAAACTACCAGTGGACCTAAACGTGTCGTCCGAGGTTTTATATGTAACGCTAATTTTGAAAAAATCGTATCTGGAAATATGGCACATGGAGCTGGATTCACGAAAGCTTTAATACGAAGAAACATACGAATGATCTTAAGACAAACACTAAGCAGTTCATAAGAAGTTTTTTTCTTAAATTTGTTTGTGAGAAGGTTCTAAGAAAAAGTCTACATCAGATTGAAGACGTTCTTAATCTGCATAATTGTTTTTACCTTCGCGCTCTTCACTCTGCGTAGAGTCTAATCTCATCTAAGAACAAATCCTAAATGAGAAAACATTGATGAATGTCAGAATTTGTAAAAACTGTGTTAAGTGGGTTTTAAGAAGAAACTCCTTTTTAAGAATAGTTGGTGAATGAGGCCCAATGTTTTTAAATATAATTCTCATAAAGTAGTTCTCCAATGTTTTCTAAAGAAAATCAGAATTGTTTTTATATAGGTTGTATATTACTTGTCATGTAGACCATGAATATCATACATATATTTCAGTTAACTGGTTATTCATTGTAATCAAATCAGTGCTCACGGATAGCAAAATAAAGGGAAAACAAAATCAAACCAAATTTGACAAGCAAGAACAATGATGGTGGAGGAAACAGCCAAGAGGTAAAACCCATCTTGGTCTATTCTATCAGTTATATTTTGTGAAACTCAGTACAAGTTACAGTTTAAGAGGTTTACCAGTTCTCACAGTCTAAGACTGTATGAGTGAGATTAAGATAACATTTTTTTTTTCAAGAATACCCTTGCTCTTACAATTATTCTTAAGAAAAAACATGATATATAAACAATAATAAAGACAAACAAAGAAATAAACAAGAAATAAAGAAAATACATACGTTTTTTTTTAAGAATAAAAAAAGTAGGTTGTTAAGAAAAAAGGCACATTTTCTTTCTTAAGACACTTGTGTGAATCCGGCCCCTTGGGAAAATTTGCTGGGGACTGTTTTGCCTCATGACGCTCTGCATATATGTCTCCACCATGAATGGATTTTAAAAATTACGTTCTAGGCCTAAACCTATCTCAGAACTATCGTAAAACTTTCTTCTGGACATCAGGCAGCATATTCACAACAATTTCATGGAGTAACTTCCTGTGATGTAGCTTTTAGAGGCATTAAACTCTTCAGACGTCTGGTTAACCACCACACAACAATTCTGACTTGGTAAGTTTCTCTAGAACGAAGCATTTTATACCAAACCACTCTGAAAGTCCTTGTTTATATCTTAACACTTCAATTATGCAGATACTTTAAAAAATTGCTGGAATTACCCTTTAGGTTTTTTTTAGATTTGTGGTATGTTAACATAACTAAACAAATCCAAGCAAGTTTTTAAATGACCTTGTCGTGTGTTACAAGGTCTGTTCAAATACTGTTTTGTGATTTATGTCCAATTTACATCTCATGGCTGGCCAAGATGGTTTAAATGTGATTTTCACAATTTTTTCCTAAATTTCTGCAAAATTAAATTGTTGAAATATATACCGTCATTCAGAGTGGTTTGATGTGAAATTGTGCATTGTAGAGAAGCTTACAGACTTAGACATTTTTGCAATGGTGGTGATAAACTATGGGTGACGGCATCTACAACAGAAATACAGCAATTGCTTTACTACCCAAAACCACCAGTAAATCTAAAGATGTCTTTTGAGTTTTAATAATAGTAAAATTTTGCTTTACATGTACGGCATGTATCTTTCCACACTTCAAAAATATATTTCAGGCCAAAACCATATAGATAAGACATAAAACAGTGTTTTAGGCACCATTTTCATAACCATTTCACATAACTTGCTATGATCTAGCTTTTACAAAAATTAAAGGTACTAGAGATCAGTATATGCCTCCTATCACCACTACTTTGGACAATTCTGACTCATTAAGTTTCTCTAGAATGGTGCATTTCACACTCAGAATGACTTTGTTTAAATTAAAAAAAAAAATTCTGCAGAAATTTTCAGAAATCTGTGAAATTCCCCTCTAAAAAAAAATATATGGAATGAACTCTGACTCTTCCTGATAAAAGTGATACTGTGATCTGAAACTATTGTGAAAATTTTAAGCATGTTTTTTTTTTCATACATTTTTATCATTGTTTTTGACAAGGTTAAACCTCTTTTCCCAGATGAAATTAAAGAATTCATCAGAATTGATTGATTATTGATTTCATTCATTCATTTAAACTGCCTGAATTGATACCCATCTCTGAAAAATGAATTAAGCATCAACTGACTGTTACTGATAGATGATATCTCTCTTTTACAGAGCAGTGGGAAAAACATGTCTTCTGATCAGCTACACCACCAATGCCTTCCCTGGGGAGTACATTCCCACAGTGTAAGTGCACAACCTCTGCAGAACACATGTTTCACAGTCAAGCTTACTCTGAGAACAGCCTCTTGTTTTATGACCATTCTTTTCTTATTGTTGAGAATGTTTTTGCTATTAGTCCTCTATACAGTTTTATACAGTTTTACACCGTTAAAAGAACTTTTTGTTTACAGGTTCGACAATTATTCTGCAAATGTGATGGTCGATGGGAAGCCAGTGAACCTGGGGCTGTGGGATACAGCAGGACAGGAGGACTATGACAGGCTCCGACCACTCTCATATCCTCAAACGGTACAATGATGATAGCAAACACCATGTAGAATGAATAATATTTAACTTAAGGTGGGCAATATGACAGTGTTATCTTGATAAATAACATTGGAATACACTTTTATTTATATAAAGATCCTAAAAAAGACAGAGTTGGGTCAATCATTGCACTGATTTTATTGTATTCATGTGGTACTGCTGTTTTTTGTTTGTTCCAAACTTTAGAAAAAATAAATATTGTGATGTATATCGCATTATAATGAACCCACTTCTAGTTTTAACAGTCCAACTAACTTGGTGCAGTACTTTATCGTCTATCGTGCCAGTGCCTATTGCAGAGAAAAATCTGTGGTTATTTGTTGAACAGTACATAAAGTAGCCTATTGTCTCATCCACTACTCATTTGGGCACAAAAGTGAATGGTTCCTCTGTTTGCTATCAACTGTGTTTGGTATCTCTGTTTTTATTTTTGTACAAGTTAAACAAGTGTAGTCAGTGTTCAAGCTAGAAAGGAAAAAGGAAGTTTAGTTTATGTTCTTAAATATTTATTGTTGTTCTTAAATGTTCTTCTGCAGACAATCATATTTTAAACTTGCAGATGTATGAATTAGCATCTTCATGTGATGTGCCTGCTCATTCTTTTTTTTTCTTTTTTTTTGTAGGATGTATTTTTGATTTGCTTCTCACTTGTGAGCCCTGCTTCGTTTGAGAATGTTCGTGCCAAGGTAAGAAACATCCTTTTAAATCAAGAGTGGGGAACTGAGGTCTAGAGTCCAGCACAGTTTAGTGATTTTGCTGCTCTAACATAGCAACTATACCTGGTGAAGTTGAGTTGAAAGGAAATGTAGTCAATCAGCCAAAACATCCATATTTTGCTGGAGCTGTGAGGCTAATGTTGCTAATAAGCACTGGAACTCAAACACACACGTCTCTGCTGTATAGGCCCACAATGTCTCTCAGCCTATTTAAACTGCATCCAGATTTTTATTAAGGTCACACAGACTTACCTGTGTGGTTTAAGACACAGTATGATTTGCTGTGAGCTATAAAAATGAACAAAACTGCACTGTGTTGTCAAACACTTCGATCAGCAATTTTAGACAACAGATGTTGCCCTGAATTCTTACTCTTTTTCGTGTGCTTACACGTCATGCAGGCATATGGACGTTACAGAATGTGTTTGTGATTTTTGTTGATTCCTTTACGACTATCTGTTAATCTTCAATTTTCCAACTTAAGATATAAAGATCTAATTACAAATATAAATAGAAACAGCAGAAATCGTGAACATAATCTAATCTCTGTACGTCTTGATGTGCATGCACACAGAGAGGAGTCTGAATTCAGCTGCCTGCAGCGTTAAGCTACACAGTGAAGTTTTGTTCACTTTTAAAGTTCAGACGAAGTCATACAGTGATATCAGCAAATCCGCTCAAAAAATTGTGTGACTTCTGTTGTTTGATAGAAACATAGCCTTGTAGCTCTAGTACTAAACTAAACAAGCAAAATTGGACACCAAACACATTTTGGTTGAGTGACTATGAAGGAAAATTGTAAATTTAATTAAACTATTTGTTTAGGCAAGAAAAATTAAACTGTAAAGGATTATAGCCCTTCAGGTCCTTTTTACTGCAGCTAGGAAAGTAAAAGTTAATGAAATGCTGATGGTTCCTGGAAAAACATCTAAATATAACAAAAAGTGAAAGAGGAAGGCGCTAAAAATAATCTGTCTGGATTTCTTGTATATTGCATGAAGCTGTATCAGCAGGCACTTTCATAGAAACTAAGCTTAAAAAAATGCAAATATGGTTGGTTTTGTTTGTCTCTGCACAAAGACTTGTCCTGTTTTTGCCAGTGATTATTTATTCATAGGACCAAGCTCATACAATAAATCTGTTCAATCAAACTACCGCAATCTTCTATGATTGTTCTAGTTTAGAAAATGTTTTAATGTGTCATTGTAGAAAATACTTTGATAAAGGTATCTTGTTTCAGTAAAATGCCACATCATGCTCACTTTTTAAGGCTTCATTTTTTTTTTTCTTTGATTTTAAATGCAAGTGACCTATGTCATGTTTTCCACAGTGGTATCCTGAAGTCAGACATCACTGCCCCAACACCCCAATTATTCTTGTTGGGACCAAGCTTGATTTAAGAGATGACAAGGACACTATTGAGAAGCTGAAAGAGAAGAAGCTCACTCCCATCACTTACCCACAAGGCCTTGCAATGGCTAAAGAAATTGGTTAGTAGTAATACTGCAAAATATGTATTTCTAAAATTGGGATGACCTAGCCAAGCAACAGAACATAAGAGCGAGCAAGTGTATTATGACTAATAGTAAAGATAAACACAATGTGTTATTTACAATAATCTACAAGTCAGATATTCTACTGCTTTCATACAACAATTTCATAACTTAAGAAAGAAGTAAAGCAAAGAAACCTTAAACACTATTTCCAATAAATGTTTTAATATTAGCATTTACCTTCAAAAAAGTAGTTCTAGCAGCATAGAGAAAAATTAATTATTGTTACTTAGCAGCCAGTTGTGAATGGAATGATAAAATATGGTGAAAAAGCTTGCTGTACATATAGACCTCTAGAAGTCATGTTGTCTTTCTGTAGATGGTGTCATTGCCTTATAAGGATATCTGTGTCTGAGCAGTTTTTCTCTGTGACAAAAAATGTGTTTTTGAAAATTGCTGCTATCAAGCTCTCTGGTAAAGGGGTGTCACTGAATCCTCCTGAATTCAAGCTCTGTGGTAAAGGAGTGCCACTGAATCCTCCTGAATTATGATGTTATTTATTATTTATTTGTGAATAATGTTGCATACATGTTATAAGCAAGCTAATTCTCTTGAGCATTTAAGTGAATTGACTTGAAATGACTATGTTGTTGTGTCGTCATTCTGTAGTTGGCATCATGTCCAAATTAGGAACTCTAAACAGTTTTTTTTGGAGGGGAAAAATGAATGCTGTTTTCCAAAAAACACCACCATCACACTATGTAGAAAAGCCAAATATTCCAGACCCAGTATTTTTAGCTGTATTACATTTTACTTCTGAGTGTTCCTGGATCCACTGAATTATAATTTTGTTGAGGAGTTGAATACCTGAATATTACTGCATGCAAGCTACCGCTGCTGTGCACTCAAATGACATCTGAAAATTGGAAGTCTCAGCCTCAGATGGTCTACCCACTTGGAAACAGACCACCTGATAACGTTTACACATAAAACTAGCCACAACTATCTGGATTTTAGTAATCCAGTTCTCTGCCATATTGATAATTTTACTGCGAATTTACGTCAAAATGAATTTTTTCCAGTAAAAATTCATTTCAGTAGTCCAAACTGAAATGTTACTAGTTCGTTTAAACATTGATGCACTACACTATTTCTCTTATTTCTGTGCAGGAGCTGTGAAGTATCTGGAGTGCTCAGCCTTAACTCAGCGTGGCCTTAAGACAGTGTTTGACGAAGCCATCCGTGCGGTACTGTGCCCGCCGCCGCTCAAGAAGAAGAAGAGGAAGTGTCTGCTGCTCTGAAGTGAACGCATTTAAAGAACCGGCTGCGATCTGAGCTCACCTGAGAAGAGGAGTCAGGAACAGTGGGGAGTATGTGTTGGGGTGCAAGAGGGAAGACTCTGTGATGAATCATACCCATACAAATATGTCTCTCTCACTCATGTATTGTAATTTAGACTTACTTCTGTATAACAGACTCTATCTTAGGCTCCTGGAGTTTGTCTCAAGGAGATGTTGGATGGCTTTTCCTAGTTAATGTCCCCTCACACTAAGAAATTCCTGCTGCCTTGTAATAATGTACTTTTTCATGTTTATGTAAAGTTAAACAACCCCCCCCCTTTCCTCCATGTGAGCCCATATATTTTGTTTACACTCTGTTTTTTTTGTTTTTATAGAAAATGAAGAATTGCCAAAACCTAAACCTACCTGTAATGGCTTTTACTTAAATTGTGCATACTAAACTTAAAATTTTTTGGTTTTGTTTGTTTTTAAGGGAAGCCCCTAGGCAACAACTAATTTCCAGAAATCTCGAAGGAAGGCTTTGACATGGACAATACAAAAGTTTTGAAGTGTAGTAGAGAGCTTAATTTTGTTTATTTAGTGTATACTGTGGTTAAGCAGTTGCTACACAAATGTTATCCAGCAAACATCCATTTGTTCTAATGTTGTTTTACATTTTGTGTTAATATCTGCTGCAGCTAGTCATGCAGTCTTTGTAGGAGATAGCTTTTATTATTTCACCAGTATTGTACAGAGACTGTAGTTTGACAGAATGTGCAGATCTTTTCTAAGCATGATTAATTCAGAGGTAAGTCAACAGTGACATGGTTAAGGAAGTTTAAAAAGTGCCAGTGCAGACCTAATGGCAGTGTGCAGTTAAGCTCTCAAGATACAGGAATCTGAAATCACAGGAATGAATGGAAATTCACATTGACCGTATGCATTTTAGTGCATTTTGTATTTGATGTAGAAATAATAGGCAAATAGTTGAATTCTTGGCGCAATTTTTAGAAATACATTTTTTATCTTACTCTGTGACAGTATGAAGACCATGTCAGCTTTGTTTTACTGCATTTTAACTGGAGTTACAGTGTATTAACCATTACCTCTGATGTTTAATTTTGTCACGTCTTTAAATGATCTGAGGTACTGTAAAAGCGTTCAGCAATTCTGATCTCAAAAGACGGATGAGTGTTCATTATTGGAATCATGCCTGCAAGTTAAAGATTCAGTAGTGTTAATTATCTTGTAGAAGTCGGAGTTTATCCTCAAAAGAATATTTGTACTGAAAGCTGGCAAGTGATTCTTCTTCATAGCTGAATCCTGAGTCCTTCACTGGTTACTCTTCCACTTGTCAAACACAAGTTTAGCAGAGATGGCATCTTGTATTCCCATTCCTGCATACAAAAATTAATCAAATGCTAAATTTCGCAGCCTTTAAAATTACTCTTATCTTAGAGATAAGAACACAAAGCTCAAAAGAATAAGACGAACGAGAACTTTACTTTCTGTGAAATGAACTAATTGATTAAGATGTGAACAAAGTCATTCAGAGTGGTTTATGTGAAATGCTCCACTCTAAAGAAACTTGGACTTTGATTTGTTCACATTAGTGGTGATAGGAACCAGATGCCTTGAAGCATGTAACACCTCTAAATGCTCCCTCACAGTAAGCTATTACATGAAATAGTTACAAATATATTGTATGATGCCTGACACATTGTTCTAAGATTTTTTGAGAGATGGTTTTAACCTAAAACATATTTTTAAAACAAATACATGATGCATTCAGGGTGTTGAGGCAAAATCACCCCCCAAAGAAAACTTCAGATTTACCATTATTTTATTATCAACACTAAATAAAATCGATATATTTTTGTTGACTGTAGACTGACTCCTAGTTCATGTCACCGCCACTGTAAAGAAATTTGACTTAAGTTTCTCTATAATTCACCATTTCACATACATTCAAACCAGCTTGCATTTCAACTACTGATTTATGGAGGATTTAAAAAAAAAAACTGTTGAATTAGGCAGAATTTTTAAAAAATCAGTCGAATTCCCCATATCAGGTTTTTAAAGGCGTGCTAAAACTGGACCTTTACCATCTGGAGAAAGCTTAACTTTGTGAACATCCTGGCTTTAAATAGACTCAGCAGGGTTTCAAGGGAATTGTCCCAAGGGACACGAACCAGGGCAAATAAAAGCAAATATCAAGACTATCAAAGAGCAAACATTGCTGAGAATTAGCAGCGTGCTGTTTTTTACCACTGGAGATCAAGCTGGTTGTGGGAAATTGCCTGTTTCAACTACTGACATTTCGTAATTCTCATCTTCCGTTGTTATATGAGTGAAGAGAAAAGGTTACCCAGAGACTTGAATACTGTTGTCTTCTCACAGAGAGCAGGCGAGGTTCCATTTATAACCTCTCCAATTTCAGCAAACACTTTCGCCTGGAGAAACAGAATACATTCATAACAGTTACGTTAACATCACTGGTGCTCCTTTCAGTTAACTATCACTGATTTTTAGGGTTTGTCCAGTTAAAATGTCTGTTTGAAGCTCAGTGAATATTCAGTAAAGAATATTTGTGCTAGTGCTTCCTTAGATAGGCCACTGTTCAAATGAATAAACACTATTGGGATAATAAAGCTGTAGTAATCAGAAGTGTTTGTATAGCGGGAAAACTTTAATGATCTTCAGATTAGTCACTAAATTGTACCCCAGACAGAATAATGTCTCCTGACTCCATTGCAGCTCCCTCTCTGCTGTCAACGTAGATAGCAGCATCTCTCATCAAAACATCATCCAGTTCCCTCCAGTTTGGTCGGCATCCCCCCACCGCTAATGGTATAAAATCATTAAAAAGGTGTGGTTTTAATAGTGTAACTGTAAAATACAGGGTGCCCATACATCCTGGAAAACCTTGAAATGTACAGCTTACTTTTGCAATCATGGAAAACACCTTCAAAATAAGAAAATTTATCAAATGTTCTGAAACAGTGGAAAGGGCCATGAAATCAGAGGGATTGCATTTTATTTACTATATCGCTGTGCGTAGGACCCTATTGTTAATGCTCGGATTTTTCTAGTTCTTCTTCTTATTATTATTCTTTTTCTCCTGAAAAACATGTGGAGAAGAGACTGTAAGACCTAGAGACACCAAACTTTTTGGGTAGGTGTAGTTTGTGTGCATCTTGCCAGGCAACAAAAATGGTTGGCCAAAGTGGGGCCACTATAGAGCAGCAAAACACGTTTTTTTTCATAACTCCTGAACCAAGATATGTAGAGACAAAATTCTTTTCAAAAACCTACTTTTGCTAACTATTCCTATGATTTTCACTCAGTCCTCATGTATGTGGTCTCAAAAAATTTAGAACAGTCTGTTCATCAATATTCAGCAAAAACATTTTGACTTTTGTAAACAATATGGCTATCATATGCTAATTAACCCTTCTGACATAATTCAAAATTCATTTAAAACTCTATAACCTGAGAATGATTCTGCCAAAAACATTGAAACTTGACAGGCTTATTCAGAACAAGATTCTGTGGTAGTCTATCACTTTTGGTGCGGGGCAGGGTAATCGCCAATTAACTGTTTCTCAGCATCCGTGCATCAGATCAAGCTGAAACTTGGCATGCAGCATCTACTAGACAGAGTATAAGTGAATCTTTAAGGACAATTTGATACATTGAAATTTATGACTGCCATCAGCCAATCAGCATTCAGCAGGCTTTTGACAGGCTTAACATTGACCAGTCATCATGAAACTTGAATGCCGTCTGTATGTAGCCACTTTCTAACAACCAGTGAAGTTTCAACAGATTTGGCCACTTGGGGGTGCTATTCATGAAAATCAATTAATTACTCAATTAGTGTTATTAATATACCATTACTATTTTCACCCAAAATCTATATACATCTAATGTAGTAGAGTGTGACAAACAAATTTACAATTACAATTAATACATAATTTTTTGTAATCGTTAACTGTTTGAAAAACAGACTTTTTGAACTAGTCTCTGGATTTTGATCCAAAGTTTTCAATTGGTCTAGAAATACTCTCTGGGGTCTCTAGGTAAATAATCATCAAAATAATGTTGACATTTTCACTCAACATGGTGTTGCTCTATCAATTCATCACTGCGGCCATGGCATTTGCTAGCTTGATTTGCTATAACTCATCAGTCTTTGGTCCTTTCATCTCAAAACTTTAGGTGTTTGTATAAATTAAGACTCAGATGGGATCTGCAACATTTAGTCCAGACTGGCCTTTAGGGGGCGCATTAGCACTCAAAAACACTAAAAATCATTAAAAATGCTATTACAAGGTTACTAGAAAGTCTACAGATAAACAACTAGTGACATTTGAATCAGTTCATTGACCTGAATAACTTTGCAATTACATGTTATGTCAGAAATGTCTGTCCAATGTAGTCTGGTATTTTGGCTTAAATTTGTTTGGCACACTGTACTTTTCACCATGGTTGCCTATTAGGCCTAAATGGGCTGATGCATGCTTGGACCCACTCATTGCTGCTTGCGGCTATATTTGCAGTTTTAATCAATGTCACATATTAGTTAGAAAAATCACAATTAGATATTTTCCCCAAATTGTACGACACATCAGCCTCTTGCAGCATGTTCAGTTCTTGAATTTTTTTAGTAGGGTTTGAGTCAATATATCAGTCATAATGAGTCTTTAAGGGCGGTATTGTAGACTTTAATGTTAAGGATGTCGGCAGTTGTTTGTCATTTTAAGATTTAAGGTAAAGACAGAGTAAGAACTCTGAAAATATCTACACAGATGCATAAAGTGATAGTTCAGTGAAAAAAAACACCCCCACTTCAGCTCCAATGTAGTCTGTCAGTGTAGACATGTTTGGCTGTCTGAGGTTTGCTTCATCAGTTCTGCACTGGAGCTACAAGGCTCCTGTACAGTCATATGTAAAGGTTTAAACACCTGATTTTATCAGTGAAAAGAAGTTTACAGATCCTCTATGGCAAGCGTGTCAAACTGGGGACCTTCCAGGCCAAAGTGCTGCAGATATTAGTGTTTACCCTCATCTAACCCTATGAATTCAGTTCATGAAGGCTTTGCTAATTAGCTGATGAGCTGAATCAGGTGTGTTCAATAAAGCAGTTTGCTAAAGTCTTTAGTGTCTTGGTTTGCAAAGACTGGATCCTGACACATGCTCTACAGGGAACAAACTTAAATCTGCTCATTTTAGTGCACATATTCCATTTATATGTTGAGCATAATGTATTGGGAGAAAAATAAAATATGTGCCATAACTTGTATTTCTTTCCCAATTAAATTCAGCAAATAAACAGTAATTGTGCATTAAAATGTGTTGGAAGGAAGAGGAAAAGAGCTGAGCGGTCATTTAAAGACGGATCAGCCATTATCCTTGGAATGTTCTTACCTGCAACATGAGCACCAGGCTTAACCCACTCCCCAAAGAGCACTGGTTCACTTGAGCTAGTAACTGTCACGATTACATCAGCTCCATTAACTGCTTCTTTAACAGATGAACACACTGTTACAGGACCCTGGACACTAGCTGCAAACTGCTTTGCCATTTCTATTCTTCTACTCCACACACGGACCTAAAGACACAGCAACTTTGTAGTAGGGCCCAATCAATATATAGGTTTTATAGCTGATACTGATTTTAAGAAGCTAGAATTTTAATAACCAACTATGGCTGATTTTTATGTGGTCAAAAAGCAAACTGACTCCAAGCTGACTGTCATATTCCTTAAACTCAAAGAAACAGAAGCAATACACAAAGTCTTACATAATAAATATAAAACAAAACACTTGTAAATAACCATGTACCCATGTAAAAGGTATATATAGTCTTATATACAGGTAAATAACATGGACCATCATATGTTGAACTCAAGTTCCTTTAATATTTGATGTTGTTCAAAATAGTATCACAAGCCTCAATGAGTTATTTTTTTTATTTTATGGCCATTTCTGCAAATGCAGGCACTTTAAGGTCCTGGCATTGAATTTGTGGATTTATGTCAACATAAGCATAATGCATAGTGAATGGCTTCTTAGTGTAACGACACACTTTCACATATAAATTGGTTGCTAATGTACTAAGCTAGGGCGGCACAGTGGCGCTGTCGCCTCACAGCAAGAATGGCCTGGGTTCGATTCCCGGCTGGGTGACCAGGGTCGTTTCTGTGTGGAGTTTGCATGTTCTCCCCGTGTCTGCATGGGTTTCCTCCGGGTACTCCGGTTTCCTCCCACAGTCCAAAAACATGCAGTCAGGTCAACTGGACGTGCTAAATTGCCCCTAGGTGTGTGTGGATGTATATGTCTGTTTGTCTGCCCTGCGATGGACTGGCGACCTGTCCAGGGTGTATCCTGCCTTCCGCCCGATGACAGCTGGGATAGGCTCCAGCACCCCACCGCGACCCAGAAGGATAAGCGGTTTAGATGATGGATGGATGGATGTACTAAGCTAATGTAAATTACGAGGCATAAAGTTTTATTCATGTCCAATATCTGTGATTTCAATCTTCAAATGCAGATGAATGCATAAATAATGAAACCTCTAAAGGTGCATGTCCCACTTTGGTAAGTCCTTTAATAATCTAAAATAATATATAAATTTTTTTCAAAGCCAAACAAACCTACCTTTGATTGAAATAAGTATCAAAATCAAAGTAAATCTTTTTCGTATTCTGTATCTTCTGCATGTCCTTACAGTAGCACTTATAACTATCGTGTTGTAGACTTCATAGTCATATTGTTGTTGAGTTTACATATATTAGAAGTTGTATCAGGGCACACTGTTTGACAATTGTTGTAGTACAGATATGTTTCAGAAAAGATATTTTGGCTCTTTTTCTAAAAAATTTGGACAGCCAAAGCTGCCCGTGTATGCAAAAACCTTTATATATCTTGCATGCTAGATTTTCACCAACACCTTAATATCAGCCAGTCTTGGTTACCTCTTTAAATGAAAAGAGCTGCATGAAGACTTCATAATGACTAAGCGCCTGGTGTCCAGAACCTAGTATGCACAATATGTCCGACTCAGCTGGCTTCAACAGCTAATGGAAGAAAAAAATATTTAGTATTAATGTTTCTTGGCAAGTAAATCATTTTACATCTAAAAAGCAGATAGAGTTGAGGGACTTACTTTGGCAGATATGGCTGACACAGCTGCTGTTCTTTTATGTGTGATATCTAATCCATCCATAACCTGTCAGAGGGAAACCCAACAGTAGTGAAAGACTGTAGTTACTACTGCACATTTCCATTTAGGGGGCACCATCAGCATGATTGCAAATAGAATATCTCTTGAATGTACACTCACTCGCCATTTTATCAGTTCCACTTACCATATGGGGCATTTTTAATTACAGACTGTAGTCCATCTCTTTCTCTGTGCACTTTGTTAGCCCTCTCTTTACCCTGTTCATCAATGTTCAGGACCACCACAGAGCAGGTATTGTTTGAGTGCTCGATCATTCTCAGCATTGCAGTGACACTGATGTGGTGGTGGTGTGTTAGTGTGTAAGTGTGTTATATGCTGGTACGAGTGGATCAGACACAGCAGTGCAGCTGGAGTTTTCAAACCCTGTGTCCACTCACTGTCCACTTTATTAGATACCTTGTGATTAGTTAGAGATAGAGAAAATGGATCATCTGCTGCTGCGGAAGAAGATTGATTCTCCAGACACTTTGAATTCTACACCTCAGTTTCTGTTCATCCTCTAGTCTGACCACAGGAGCAATCTATATGGTATGTGGACCTGATACGGTGGACAATGAGCTGATAGATTTAGAGTTAGGCCAGGGGTTCAGAATGCCGTACAGAGCCCACATCCTACATTTTCGTTACCCTGAAGTCTTATTATAATCTTTGTGCGGTTTTAAAAACAGTCATCATTCATTTTTACTTTTTCCAACCTCTCTTTAATCCTCAGAATTTAAAGGGTTGTTTTTGTTATTGTGTCTTTAAAGCACTATTCCATAGGGAGATGGGGTAATGGATGTTTATCAGAGGATGTCTGGGACGTAGGAGCACACAGTCCGTAAAAATGACGGACATGGCGCATTCCCACTGGATAAGAAATGTCAGTATAAATAATAGAGATAGGCATGGCTACTCAATTTATGCACTGCTTTTACTCCAAAAAAGAGTAGAAAACATGTCAAATCATATAATCTAGCTGTTCTTCTTTTTTGCCAATTTTCTCCCCAATTTGGCAGTGTCTAATTCCACCCACTAGTTAGAACTTCCCCAGTCACACAATACCACCACCGCTAACAGGGTGGAGGCAAACACAAGCTTGCCCCAAACCACTGCATCTTTTCTAACTGCTGCCAACGCACCATCATTGGACAGCTGAATGTGCTTGGAGGAAACACCCGCGCTGGCTAGCATCACACTGAGTAACGGGGGGAGAGGGAGGACCATCCTACCCACCCAAGGCCAACTTTGTTCTTTTGGACCTGGCCACAGGTGGCTCTAGTTGTTTTGCATAGCAAAACGTTCGTTTTATAGAACGTAAAAACCGCCAGAATCTTTGCTGACGTGGGAGTGAGCAGTCCGTAAAGATGACTGACGTGGCGCATTCGGATAGGACTAAAAGAAACTCGACTAAAAAACACATTACTCCACCTCCCCTGTAAAACTAATCTCATCGGAATAGGGCTGTAAACTGATACCCAGAAGTGACCTCTGTTCTGATTGGCTGCCGTTTTGCATGGTCCAAAAGCAGGTTGCAACACTTCTTCAATGACAGTGGGCGGGGCTAAACTGCTGCAGGCCAAATAGCCAGAAATATGTAAACATGCTGGTTAAGTGACATCATAAAAACAAGGCAATCAAAATGGGCTGTTTTTACAGCTTAGTTTTCATATATAGACCAGGGAGTGAATGGTATGTTTTTGAATTTTAACAATGTTTACATACAGTTTATATAGATGAGGAAAATTCAATTTTCCATGCAATGGGCCTTTTAATACAGCCCTGGAATGTTAGTTTTAGTCCTCACTGAAAGATGGGAAGCTTTGATTATTAGTTGAGCTACAGTATTACAGATCCTAGCTTAAAGCAAGTCTGAGCAGTTTTACGGAACAGAAAAACGTGTTCATGTCTCTGACTCACCGCGATGACGTTCCCATACATAGGGTCAAAGAGTAACACAGTGGCCTGAGTTGATGGCAAACTAGACCCTTCGTCACGTCTGTAGAAGGCCACCATCTTCGTGCACAAAATGCCTTTATATGCTACATATGCAGGCATTAGCCCCAAAAACCTGTTTAAAATAAGTTTTAAAGTAGGTTAATGTTCAGTCTAAAGTGGTTATACTGACTGTAAGGGCAGTACAATAAAGACAGTCGTACCCGTTGTGGTTCTCTATAGGCATCACCGACCTCACCGGCTGCACCACTTCTGCCCTATCCCGGAGAGAAAACTTCCCCAAAGCCTCTTCTAACCGGGGAATTAAGTCGTCGTAACGAAGGAGACGCGCAACGACATCGTCACTCAGGAAAACGGGCTGCTGAGCCATTCTCTCTATCTTCTAGTCTGCATTCGAAGCTCAGGAGAGGCTGACTTTAAACACTTTAGCTTCACGTGTGAATGGCTGAATCTCAAATGGCTCCCTGTTCCCTACTGTACAGAGGGAAGTGTGACTTGTGAGATTTTGTCTTTTTCACTTAAGTGGTGCCCTGAAATTCGGATAGGGACTCCTGCACATGTGGCCGAATCCCCAAATCGCTCTTTGTTCAATATATTATGTACTGTTTGTGTGAAGAAGATTTTATTTTAAGACCTACGCTGTGCACACGTGGTCACGTGAACAGAAAGAACGATCCAATAGCGGAACTCTATTGTTGTTGTTTTTTTTTAATATCCATAGTATTCCGATAGCAATGTCAATGCCAATATTGTGCATGACATAAAAATCTTTGTGTAACTTTTAAAGTAAAATGTTTAAAATTCAAACATCAATAAAATAATCTATTAACAAAAAACAAATCTATTTAAATTCTAATAATAGTTAACTACAGTCTCTACATAGTAAGTTTTACATTTTTAGGATTTTTCATACATATGCAATTAAATACATATTCATTTTTTTTAGAACAAATACATAACATTTATATAATCTCACTCAGCACTTCAAGTACACCTCCCTTGTATCTAGTTTTACTGAGCATTTCATCAGGTCCACTTACCATTTAGGTGCACTTTGTAATTCTACAAATACAGACTGTAGTCCACATGCATACTTTGTTAGCCCCCTTTCACTCTGTTCTTCAATGATCAGGACCACCACAGAGCAGGTATTATTTGGGTGGTGGGTTATTCTCAGCACCGCAGTGACACTGATGTGGTGCTGGCGTGTTAGTGTACGACTGGTACAAGTGGATCAAACACAGCAGTGCTTCTGGAATTTTTAAACACTCAGTGTCCACTCTATTAGACACTCCTACCTTGTTGGTCCACTTTGTAGATGTAAAGTCAGAGCTGTTAAAATTGACGATAAATGTAGATACGAGGTGTACTTAATAAAGTGTTCAGTGAGTCTATGTAATACCATTACTCCACTAGGTTAAATATGAAGCCATTTAGTTACACATCAGTTATTCAGAAGTTATAGGCAGAATTCATTTGTTTATAAAAACGTGATAGTAATCAATTATATGTATTGTTACATGTACTGAACTACACTTCTAAGGGATTCTGACAGAGTTTTTTCAAATAATACTGCCACTGCTATATTTAAAAGGAATATTCTTTCTACTTACATTTTAGTTCCTAATTTCTTTTACTTCATTCCATTCTGTTGATTCAGCACCTGAACTTCTATACTGCCATTCACAAGTGTCACTTAGAAACTTCAGCATTTTATTTTAGACCAAAAGGAACAGAAATACGGAAGAATATACCTAATAAACCCATTTCTATGCTGACAGATGCTGGATATGGTAAGTTTTTGGACCTGATACTCACTCACACTGGGCCTCATTCACTACCCATTCTTAAGAAGAAATTTTTCTTAAAACCTTCTTACATAGTTTTTACAAATATTCTGACATTCACCAATGTTTTCTTAAGTAAGAACAGAATCTATGCACACTCAAGAGCACAAAGATGCAAACAGTTCTGCAGTTTAAGAACACATCATGAATCTGACAGACTTTTTCTTAAGACCTTTCTCAAGAACAAATTTAACAAAAAAAAACTTAGGAAGATATTGGTGAATGAGGCCCAATTTTCCATGCGTAGCTACTTCTAAAAAAAGTTTTTTCACTGTGAAGCAACAATATTTGTATGTTTTTACAGGAGAATTTTGCTGATTTTTCAAAACGTGTGCATAATTCAGTGGTTGATAAACAAAGTCATTCAGAGTGGTTTGATGTGAAATGGTTCACTGTAGAGAAACTTTGTAATTGAGATTTCTTTACAATAGTGGTGACTGGAACCAGGGGTCACAATACCTACAATACAAATACGGCCTGTTTATTTACTATTTCCAAAACTACAAGTAAACCTGTGTCTTTATGTTTTTATATGTAATATTGTTTATGGTAGTGATAAATCTGGATAAAAAAAAAAAACATGTTTCAGGCCAAAATCTTATCACAAAACTAGATCACAATAAAAACCCTCATGATTCTGTACATGGGATTACAGAATCTACATACATTAAACAGACTAGACATCTGAAATTACAGCAGGCTCAGACCAAAAGCCTCTCAATAGCCATCTGCACAGACTGAATCTGAGGTTTCAGTTGTGATCCTTCCTTAATGGTGATTGATGTGGCGATGACTGGTCTCGACACCCCACATGCTCGTCCGAGGGCTTGTTTAGACCTCACAAAAACGTAAGGCACGTTTTTGTCCTCACACAGCAATGGAAGGTGCAGAATAATCTCCAGTGGTTCAGCATCAGCAGCCATAACGATGAACTCAGAAATTCCACGGTTCAGAGTTTTAGTGGCTGTATTAAAAAAATAAATAAATAAATAAAACAAAACACATTAAACACAGAGCCAGACAACATCAAGCTAAAATACATTTAAAGGGCCCAGATGATACATTTCTCTTGATTCACATTTTCACTAAAAACTTTTGTTGATTATGATATAGTTATATTTGTGTGATTTTTTTTTAACTCAAACCAGTCATAATTATTTTTTTTTGCAGGACCATTTTTCAACCTCTCTTCAATCCCCAAGAAGCTGATTTTGTTTTGTAAAAGATCTGTCATGATTGGCTGGTTCGTACTCCACCTCCAAAAAAAAAACTGTCCAGGCTTAAGAGCAAATGAGAGGGATTAGACTGTTGTAGGCTGAGTAGAACTTAGTTTGTAACATGTTCTCAAAAGGTCTCAAATAACGGTCTTTAATGGCACTACAAATGAACTGCTGGAGACAAGTTCTTACCTTCATTTGCTCCTTTCCGTAGCTGTTTGTAGTTTGCTGCTTGCTGCACAAGATCCAGAATAGTTTTGCTTAGCGTGGCATCAGCCAAAGGGTAGGCTTTGGGATTCACTTCTGCTTCTGTCTGAGATAAAGACAAACAAAATGAGGAGCAAAGCAGAGTGAGGGATCATAATCCACTGTTACCAACACTGTATAATAATGTTTAAGTAGTAAACTAGAGCTAAAGCCACCTTCCTTTTACACTGATTTCACAAACAAGAAGCCTGCGATAATTATTTAAGCTCATGTTTTTTTCTTCCATTATAGCGGGCATAAACGTGGATCACTGAGCCCGGTATTTGTGTCAGTGATTCATTCATTCAGTCAGTTAGATTACATTCTTCCATATAAGCTGATTAACATACTTACTGTTTAATTAACGTTACTCACCATTGTTTCGGGAAATCTTCAAGTCCTCTCGGCGAGTGCTTCACGGAGGACCAGCTTAAGCTAAATATACCAAAAAGAAACAAAATCGCGATTATATAGAACAATTTAAGGTAGACGCGCAGGACTCACGTTACCGCCGCGTGCAACACGTGTTCTGGTAAAGCGGTCCTGTGCATGCGCACGCCAGAGGAGCCTAGTCAGAGAACTTGTAGAGAAGGAGAGGGAGCTAGAGGGAGCTCCCGAGCGAGTCCCAAATGAATGGGTTGATATGGAGCATTTGAGCAAAATCATAGTTTATAAATGCTTAAACGTTTTTAATGTAAAAGAATACAGTCACTTCCTGAACAATGAATAGCATAAAACATTTTAACACTGCTGCTATATTTTTAAGAGCTTTGAAACTCGAGCTATAGGATTTTAAAACGGCACCTCGTGCATGTCTGGTCTAGTCACTTCCTATTAATCCAGTTATATCAAAAACATTACTTCATAGCGCCAGAGGGCGCCCACGAGCGAGTCCTCAACGAATAGGAGTGAACGGTGCTAAAGGGCTAAAAATGAAAAGTTAAAATAGTTTCTAACCACTTGTCCAGGACCTTCCTTTAATTTTAGTATTTTTTGTATTTTCCTTTTTTGGCAGTAGAGCGCTAGCGTGCTACTGAGTGCTGATTGATTGGCATTACAGCTACTGAGTGCTGATTGGTTGGCATTACAGCTACTAAGGGCTGATTGGTTAGTATTACTGCTACTCAGTGCTGATTGCTTGGCACTAATCTTACTGCATGCTGATTGTTTGGCATTTGTGTTACTGTGTACTGATTGGTTGACACTACTGCTAATGAGTGCTGACTGGTTGTTATTACTGTTACTAAGTGTTGATTGGTTGGTGATACTGGTACTGAGTGCTGATTGGTTGGCGAGCTGACTGAGTAAAGCGGTTAGCGTTCACTGACTTCAAGAACGTACATGAGGCACGCTTTCAAAGGCAGCGCTCATTTTTGACTTAGCCTTACGTGATGATCAAAGTGAACTACCGATAACAGCAGAATGGGGTATAAAAACACTGTCGTCAAGTCTGACACATTCTACTTTCCTTAGCATGAGCTCACAACAATGGCTGATCTTGCGCCGTTTGCCTTTTTTGTTGCAGACGAAGTGCTTGAAATAAATGCTGGGCATAAAAACAATAGTTTATGGTGGCCATATGTAAAAAATGAGCTGCCAGAAGGAGGAAGTCCCCTTTTGAGAGAGATAACCATAGGACATAACGGATTTGAAGTTCTCAAAAAATAAAAGTAACATACGTTACACACATTTTAGGCTTGCCAGCCAACCAGATCGATGCTCTGACGTCACGAAGGCGTGTTGTAGCTCGTGCAGCGGATTTAGAGCAACTGCGGCTACCTTGCTCTCGCGAAATTTTGATGTCATGCTGTGAAAATGTTGACAACCTGCAAAGCCGGACAAAATTTATAACCAGCGTGCTGAGGCTAAGGGCCACATTTAGTCGATCATCACTGTACCCTCTATTTAAAAATCTGGATCGCAAAAAAGAAACACTATTACAGAGAACAGACTTTGTGATGGTACCAAACAATTTCGGATACTATGTCATTGCTTATTACTCTGCGACAGCAGATTCCGTAGTAGAAACACAATAAACGTCATGTCACCAATCCAGTATAACCGCTGGGTTTGCACACATGAGAAGAGCTTATAAGTCTGAGAAAGGTCTGTGGAGATGCTATTGTGCTGGGCTCGCTAATTCCACTCAAAGAAGTTGTGTGTGAATCTTCAAATCGAACAACGCAGTGCATTACGGATATCCCCTGTCCACTAGGGTAGTACGCTGCCTATTGCGGTGTACTGTGGGATTGTTTGAGTGCACTGGATCTTCTGCACTGTTTTTCTGAAACTACTGCACTATGTTTTCAGATTTTGCTTAAATGCTCCATTTTAACCCATTAGTTTTGTAATCGGGAGCGCCCTCTAGCGTTTGACAAACCCCGGTTTTTAAACACTAGTTTAAAAGCTCTTAAAAATATAACAGCCAAAAAAAAGTGTTTATATGAATTTCTTTTCCCCACCACCCACCAACCGGGTTCCTCTCCGCTTCAGCAGGGGGCAGTGTGCGGGTAAAGTGAACTGTTACGGGAGGAGCGCAGAGAAACGTGGTCGCTTGTGGGTAGGACGTCCAGGTCAGACATATATGCTCTCGGCTCTTGTTGAAGGAGAGAGAGAACATGAAGGGGATTCGGGGAATAGGTCACTTGTCGGTGAGGACCTCTTTTTTTATAAATGTGTTGTTGAAGAGTTAGTTCTTGATAGCATTTCGAGCTCACAGCAATGTGACTAACGTATACAGGAAGAGTCCTTTGTGAGCGCTAACATGGATGAGCTGCAGCGTCTTTGATAAGAGCCATTACATCCGTACCTTTACTTAAATTAATCAAACAGAATCATTTCCCTCTTATCCCAGTCACGACATGAATGCTGTCTGGCATTGGCATCTTTAGTTGTACGAGCTATGATCAAATTTTCCCGTTTCACCTTAAATGGTGCCGCAGTTCCATTCTAGCACCTCTGCCTCAGAATGCTCAGAATGGAACTGCTGCACCATTTAAGGTGGAACGGGAAAATTCGAACATGAAGCTGGTGAAAATAAAGCCAGCTTCAGCTTCCTAATATAATAGAAGTCTGTCACCCATTGACAGAGACTTGTTAGCTAAGCACTGTCACTCTAGTGCAAAACTAAAGAGAAGTTAACTTTATGCACCAGTCATGTTCATTTCTCTGGGCTTTAGAAAGTATGCGGCTTGATTTAAAGTGCCTGTGAATACATTTCTAATAACACTAATAATCTTTATTCCCCATTGTGGAGTTTGCCCAAAATCACACATAACACTTTTTTTTTAAACTATGTAAATTGTTGACTCATGACTGTTTATATGAACTGACTCAGTTAAGTAAACCTCTTTGTATCTACCCTCTTTATCTGTTTTATCAACTTCACTTACCATATAGGTGCACTGTGTAGTTCTATAATTCCAGACCGTAGTCTATCTGTTGTGCTGAGAATGATCTACCACCCAAATAATACCTGCTCTGTGGTGGTCCTGACATTTTTCGGAAACAACGGTACGGGCATGTTTGCTTTAAACTGGCCATATCATACATTTTTCTTGTGTTTAATTTTAATAACATTTGTGTGGTTATGTGTACCAAAATGGTCATAATTCATTTTTTATGACCATTTCCCAACTTTTCTTTATTACTTGCAGTTAAACAGTTTCTGTTACTGCACCTTCAAGACTAATCTCTGTTCTGATTGGATGTCCTGTATTCATTTAGAAAGGCTCATGGCTGAAATACTCATACATTCTCAGCACTGCAGTAACACTGACGTGGTGGTGGTGTGTTAGTGTGTGTTCTGCTGGTACGAGTGGATCAGACACAACAGTGCTGCTGGAGTTTTTAAACACTGTGTCCACTCACTGTCCACTCTATTAGACACTCCTACTTTGTCAGTCCACCTTGTAGATGTAAAGTCAGAGACGATAGCTCATCTGCTGCTGCACAGTTTGTGTTGGTCATCTTCTAGTCCTTCATCAGTGATCACAGGATGCTGCCCACAGGATGCTGTTGGCTGGATATTTTTGGTTGGTGGACTATTCTCAGTCCAGCAGTGACACTGAGGTGTTTACAAACTCAGCAGTGCTGAGAATGATCCACCACCCAAATAGTACCTGCTCTGTGAGGGTCCATGGGGGTCCTGACCACTGAAGAACAGGGTAAAAGTGGGGCTAACAAAGTATGCAGAGAAACAGATGGATGACAGTCTGTAATTGTAGATCTACAAAGTGCACCTATGTAGTAAGTGGAGCTGATAAAATGGACAATGAGCATAGAAACAAGGAGGTGGTCATAATGTTATGCCTGATCGGTGTATATTAAAATTGTGTTTTTTTAAGAATTGTTTGTAAACTTTTCTTATTTAGCTTTTTATTTAAGTTCTACCTCTGTATTGTTCATATTATTTTTTAAATATATTAATTATGAATCAATATGACCATATATGAGTTATTAATGAATTTTATACACACACACACACACACACACACATATATATATATATATATATATATATATATGTGTGTGTATATATACATATATATATACATATATGTGTGTGTGTGTGTGTATATATATATATATATATATATATAATTACATTTCGCATTAGGATTTTAAGTGCATACGCTTAACTTACTTAAATTTTATGTTGTTTGTTACTGAACAGTAACTATAATAAAATCAAACTCAATTTCTTCTGTTGCTGTTAATCTTCATCACCTGTCTGTAAAGCACTTTGAGTTGCCACCAGTAGGAAAAGTGCTTCGTAAATAAAGTTGTTGTTGTTGTCATAATAATAATAATAATAAATATAGCCGCAAGCGACAGTGAGCGGGTCCAAGCATGCATGAGCCCATTTAGACCAAATAGGCACCCATGGTGAAAAGCACAGTATGCCAAACAAATTTAAGCCAAAATACCCAACAATGACTGAAATATCTGACATAACATGTAATAACAAAGTTGTTCAGCTCAGTCAACTGCATCAAAAGGCACCATGTGTTTATCTGTAGACTATGTAACAACCTTGTAATATATTGCATTTTTGCTTTTTTTGTGTTTTTGAGTGCTAATGCGCCCCCTAAAGGCCAATCTGGACCAAATGTTGCAAACCCCATCTGGGTCTGGGTCTACCTAGAGACACCAGAGAGTATTTCTAGACCAATTTTTAAAAATTTGGATCAAAATCCAGAGACTAGTTCGAAAAGTATGGTTTTCAAACAGTTAAAAATTACCAAAAAGCTATGCTTTTTATGTAATTGCAAATTGATTTGGCACACTGTTCTACATTTGATTCATATAGATTTTGGGTCAAAATTGTAATTATGTCTTAATAACATGTTATAATTAAGTGATTTCCATGACTAGCGCAGTGGCCAAATCTGTTGAAACTTCACTGGTTGTTAGAAAGTGGCTATATAGAGACACCATTCAAGTTTCATGATGATTGGTCAATGGTATGCCTGTCAAAAGCCTACTGAATGCTGATTGGCTAATGGCGGCCCTAAATTTCACTGTATCAAATTTTCCTTAGAGAATTTATTTATACTTTGTCTAGTAGATGCTGCCTGCCAAGTTTCAGCTTGATCGGATGCACGGATGCTGAGAAACAGTTAATTGGCAATTACACCACCCCCAATTGACATGCCCAACAAAATTGAATTGCTTCCACAGAATATTGTCTTGAATAAGCCTGTGATGTTTCAATGTTTTTGGCTGAAGCGTTCTTGAGTTATAGAGTGTTAAATGAATTTTGAATTTTGTCAAGGAATAATTAGGATATGGCAGCCATATTGTTTATAAAAGTCAAGATGTTTGTGATGAATATTCATAAACAGACTCTCCTGTTTTTCATGATACCAGAATCATAAGGATGGAGTGAAAAACCTAGGACTAGTTTGCAAAAGTAGGTTTTGCATATTATGCAAATTAGCAATAAATCTTAGTGGGCGGAACTAAAAATGTTGTTTGGCTTGACCCAAGGAATCAGCTACAAAAAGAATTTTGTCTGTACACATCTTGGTTTAGGAGTTATGAAGCAAAACGTGTTTTGCTGCTCTGTTGCACGCCCCCTTTGGCCAGTTGGGGTAATTTTTGTTGCTACACCTACCCACCAAGTTTGGTGTCTCTAGGACTTACGGTCTCTGCTTCACAACATGTTTTTTAGGAGAAAAAGAATAATAAGAAAAATTTTAGCAACAGCAATAGGGTCCTACGCACATGTGTGCTTGGACCCTAATACTACTACTTTCTAGGCAGAGGGGCTGAAAAGAAGTCTGAGTTTATCAACAGGCCTTCATTTATCATGAAAAATGACACGTTTACATTTCAATTTACTGATCTACAAATGTTTGTAGAACATGCAAAAGATTATCAACATAGACGTCAAAAATACATGAGTAATGGTAAAATATCTGTCTTAGTTATGTTTGCAAACTATATTGTTTCTCCATGTTAAAGCCTTTGATAAGCATGACATAATGAGACCCACTGCACTCATAAGGGCCCTTTTGACATAGAGGAGCTAAGTGAAAGTGGGTCAGAATTGGTCCAAAGGTCTCCACATGAAAATTGATCAGGGACGTTCATCAAAGATGTTCACCGAATTTGTTCAGATTGACCTTTTGACCTTGGTATAATAAGCTGTAGTCTTTAAATGAATAATTCAAAATACCAGAGAAGGAGACCAATTTATGACATAATAACTTTGTAATTACATGTTCAGATTAATGGACTGAATCAAAGGACACCTCTTATTTATCTGTAGACTTTGTAGTATCGTTGTAATAACATTTTTAAAGATTTTAGGTGTTTTTCAGTGCTAAATCGCCCCTATTGGCCAATCAGGATCAAATTCCAAACCACATCAGAGTCTCAATTTATAGACATCTTTAAAATTTTAAGATGATCGGACCAATGACTGATGAGCTATAGCAATTTAAGCTAGCAGTGCCGTGGCTGCAATGATTCAATGCTGAAGCGAGACCACAATGAGCAAAAAATTTAAAATGTGCTGGATAATTATTTACCTAGAGAGGCTACAGAGTATTTCTAGACCAGTTTTGAGAAATTAGCTTCAAATTCCATGGACTAGTTCAAAAAGTGCTATTTTCAAACAATTAACGATTGAAAAAAACTATGCACTTTTTAAATACACCTATGATGACAAAATTGTTTGGAACACTGCACTGCATGATGTCATCTACGTTGTTTGACCAAAAATGAAAATCTGTACAAGATGGGTGAAGGATTCTTGAGTTATAGATTTTTTAATTAAATAAGAATTATTTTGATTTTTCTAGAAGGATTAATTAGCATATGGCAGCCATATTATTTACAAAACTAAAAATGTGCTGGATAATTATTGGGGTTGAGGCTATGCTGAATTCTTTGACACCAGAAACATGAGGATAGGATGAAAACTATAGGACTAGTTCTCAAAAGTAATTTTTGCATATTATGCAAATTAGCTCAAAATCTAAGTAGGCAGAGTCCAAATTACAAAGTTGTTTTGTTGGATGCAAGGAATCAGGAAAAAAATGAAAAAAATCTGGGTGAGGAGTTATATAGGCTCAAACGTGTTGTGTTGCGCAAAATCGCCCCCTATAGGCCAATTGGGCTCATGTCGTGCGCCTGAGTAGCGGGAGGGACTACTACCTATTGACCAAGTTTCATGTCTCTAGGACTTACGGTTTGGTCTGGGTGATTCGTTTTATCGGACAGAAGGAATAATAATAAGAAGGAAAAACTCTAACAATAACAATAGGGTCCTAAGCACTATGTGCTTGGACCCTAATTAGTAGTAGTAGTAGTAATATATTATTATTTTTTTTTATTATTATTATTAGTAGTAGTAGTAGTGTTATTGTGTCAGTTAACAGCAGGAATAAATGTTCAGCTGTCCAGTCTTTGCCTCTTCTTCATTGTATCTTCTATTTTCAAAGGCGTTATTAGTGCTGAGGCATAACTGCGGCCTGATGCTGCCTCTTCCTTTTCTGATTTTCAGAGGAGGCTTTATGCAGCCCAGGCTGCCCATAAGGTGGAGGTCGCAGAGGCGGTTAAGTTTCTGCCGCAGGAGGTTCAGGTCAGTGGATGTTGACTTTTCTTTCTCTCCACAGAGACGGGCCTATGTGGCTCAACAAAGCCACCCACACTTGACTGAGCCTTTGTCGGGCCTTAAGGTGTCCACGGGTGTCTGCCACACGTACCAGGATGTACATGTATGTGCGTGTCTGTATGTCAGATTGATGAAAAAGTAGCTACTAACAGTACCACTTTTCCTTGCAGTGTGTAGTAATACAATATTTTGAATATGTGAGTTTCAGAGTCACTCTGCTTTTATCTCTCTAGGTGAGTTAATTTGCAAAATGGAGGCCAGTTTGTAAGTTTATTTTGCATCACACTAACCGCAGCTAAGGTGGGCCACATGGCAAAAATACAACATCATGATACTTGAAAATACACACTATAGTCATATGCCAAAGGTTTACCATGCCTGGTCAAATTACATGTTTTATTGATTTTCTAAGTGAAAATAAGTTAACACATCCTTTATAGAGAACAATTTAAATATGTTTATTTTTCTGCAAAATTGTAATGCACAAGTTATATTTATTTGCATAGTTTAAAGCTACTCTATAAGATGTGTCATTGAAATTGAAAGAAGTGTCAGACTCAGGAGACAAACAAGCATGCTAAAATGTAGTTGAGTCTCCCTGCAAAGCCTTAAAAAGTAAGGAGAAACATCAAAGGAGTTGAATGTTATGGGTATTTTTGAACCATATCATAAGTCTCTATTAACCTCATGTACACAGACTCAAAAAGAAAGTCTGGCTTGACGTTGAGGTCTGAAATGCAAAATCAACATTATACTGATGAAGACATGATGACTATAGTAGATAACAGTAAATTAAAGTGCAAGAAGGCTTTGTGCAAGATAATGTGCAAAAATGTAACTGTAAATAGCAGCCTCTGCCCCAGCATTGGGGGCTGTTAAGTTGCAGAAATTATAACTTTGCAAGTCAAAAACAAACTGTGTAATAAGTTTGCTTAAAGTGACATTTGAGTACTAAAAGTCCATCCTATATAAAAGTCTTGCTGGGTCCGGAAGTGCAAAGGTTCAAATAAGGCATCAAATGTAAAAAAAATAACTTCTTCCAGTCCAATTCAAAATAACTTCCAGTTCAAAATAACCATTAGCAGTGCAGGAACGTGAGCATATTGACGTGCTCTGGAGCGAGGCTGGCTTTCTTCTTTGAGGTGATGTTCCCACGCGTTAGCTAACATAACTGAAATAGCATAACTGAAAAATTGGCGCAGGGTCTATTCTCTGAACACCGCTGCTCTTTATTGCAGCGTCTGGGACTCTTCCGCCAGAGCTGGTTTATGAGGAGTTCTCAATGATTGGGAGTAAATGGAGCTCAACAGCTTAAAACGAAAAGTTAAAATAGTTTCTAATCACTTGCGCAGAACTATCTTTTAATTTTAGAAAATAGTGAGATGTATTTCACTAAAAAAAGCAAAGAAAACTTACCTATATATTTCCTTTTTCTACAGCAAATGGGTTTTGGGCAGCAGAATGCTGGCATTACTGCTAGTGAGTGCTGATTGGTTCATGAACGGAGCACCTGGCTGTTCGCACTCACAGACATCATGGACGTACATGAGGCGCCGTTTTAAACTCCTATAACTTGAGTTTAAAGCTCTTAAAATGATTACAGCAGTATGTTTTATGCTATTCAGTGTTCAGGAACTGAATGTATCCTTTTACATTAAAAATGTTTAAGCATTTATAAACTATGATTTTGCTCAAATGCTCCATCTTAACCCATTCATTTTGGACTCGCTCGGGAGCTCCCTCTAGCATTTGAGAAACCCTGTAGACATTACAGAGTGGTAATTTTTCTCTCTACAAGTTCTCTGCTTCCGCTTTGCACGCGCAGCCTGTGTGAAAGCCGTGACCAGTTAACATGGGCTACAAAGTGAAAAGCAAGACTTTCCGTGTCGCTCAAGCCACACAGACGCAGAATTTGTGAACATCACAGCTGCAGGGTGCTTGTGTTTCAGATGCTCATGCATCATCATAGTTCTGCCGAAATTACAACTCTGCTTTTACAGTGCCTGCATTCATGGTTTATTTTCGCTGAAATGCTCCCATACTTTTTTTTTAAAGTTTTGGTCTCGCTTTTTTTGCTTCGCCTTCTTCAGAGTCTCTAAGCTGCGCCATAATTCAATATGTTCTTCATTAGTACAGAATGCAGTCATGCCAATGGAAGCGATACTGCCCCCAGTACTTCCTGTAGTGCGTTGCAGTTACAAATTATTGACGTGTCAACACTGAAATTCTAAGTCAACAAATTTTTATAATCAGTGTTATTGATTATGTCGACTAATCGTTGCAGCCCTACTCTACATTAGTGGCTGTGCTCTGACAGGATATTTTTTAGCACGGGGAGATTCTCAATGGTTCTATGATAATGCATGCTGGGTATTGTAGTGACAAAACGCTGATAGATGAAAATGATACCAAAGTGTGTATTCTGTTATGCACTACAGAATACTACGAATACAAAGACATCAAAATGCTCCTATGCATATGAAGCATATGAAAAGACAGAGATATAGTTCAGCATTTGCAAAAATAAACTATGTAAAATGAACATGAGGAAAAAAACTAAACAATAGGTGGACAATACATTAATCAAATATGATGATGTCCTGACGCCCAATCAGCTAGTTGTTATAGCGCAGTTTACGCGGGTAAACATTCATACATTGGTTGTTGTTATTACCTCTCTATAATTGGCCTTTTTTAATAATACATACAGTTAGCTGTGGAACTTGTTTTATGGTTGTAGACTAACAACCCTATAAATAAATGCCTCCGTTATAAGAGCAGCTCACACTAATAGTTAAATTTCACCCTTTTCAGGTGACCAAATTGTCGAGCGGGTTGGTGATTGCTTCACTGGAAAATTATTCCCCTGCCTCTCGTATTGGTGTGCTTGTGAGGGCTGGCAGTCGCTATGAAACTATGGACAGCCTGGGTGTCACACACTTGCTTCGACTGGCAAGTGGTCTGGTAAGTAGTGATGGCGGCAGTAAATCAACATGCTTTGAATGCACTTGAGTTTAATGACTCTCTTAATGCTCACTTGTTCACATGCTGCTATTTCCAGACTACCAAAGGAGCCTCTGCTTTCAGGATCTGCCGTGGGATTGAGGCCGTGGGAGGAAATCTGGGGTTCGTGAGCCTGAACATCAATAATTATCAAAAACATCTTGACTTTTATAAACAGAATGGCTGCCCTATGCTAATTAACATAGCTTATGACATAATTCAAAATTCTAGCTCTATAACTCGAGAATGCTTCAGCCAAAAACATGGAAACTTGACAGACACATTCAGAAGAAGATTCTATGGTGAACTATCAATGTTGGTGGGCATAAGTCATTAGGGGGATTGGTAATTGCCAGTTAACTGTTTCTCAGCATCTGTGCATCCGATCAAGCTGAAACTTGGCAGGCAGCATCTACTGGACATAGTATAAGTGTCTATGGACAATTTGTTACATTGAAATTTAGGGCCGCCATCAGCCAATCAGCATTAAGTAGGCTTTTGACAGGCTTAACACTGACCAATCATCATGAAACTTGAGTGATGTCTTTAGGTAGCCACTTTCTAACAACCAGTGAAGTTTTAACAGATTTGGCCACTGGGGGACGCTAGTCATGAAATTCAATTAATTATTACATGTTATTAAGACCCAAAATCTATATTAATCAAATGTAGAACAGTGTGACAAACAAATTTGCAATTACAATTTTATTATAAAAATGCATAGTTTTTTTTTGTAATCTTTAACTGTTTGAAAACCATACTTTTTGAACTAGTCTCTGGATTTTGATCCAAACTTTTCGAAATTGGTCTAGAAATACTCTCTGGCGTCTCTAGGTAAATAATCATCAAAAAATGTTGAATTTTTCACTCATCATGATGTTGCTCTATCAGTTTATCACTGCGGCCATGGCATTGCTAGCTTGATTTGCTATAAGTCATCAGTCTTTGGTCCTGTCATCTCAAAACTTCTGGTGTTTGTATAAATTGAGACTCAGATGGGGTTTGCAACATTTGGTCCAGATTGGCCTTTAGGGGGCACATTACACTCAAAAAAACTCAAAAATCAGCAAAAATGCTATTACAAGGTTGTTACAAAGTCTACAGCTAAACAAGTGGTGCCATTTGATTCAGTTGACTGACCTGAATAACTTTGTAATTATGTGTTATGTCAGAAATTTCACTCGTTGTCTGGTATTTTGGCTTAAGTTTGTTTGGCACACTGTGCTTTTCACCATGGTTGCCTATTTGGTCTAATTGGGCTGATGTATGCTTGGACTCGCTCGTTGCCGCTTGTGGCTATATTTGCTCTTGTGATTTTAAACCAATTATTTAAACCAATAATTAATAATCTTTTAGCTTTAGACAGAAACTCTAACTGAACATGCTTTATGAGACAGTCCCCTTTATAAAGCCAGTCAACTGCCGTTCCATTAGAATATTGGTGTTTGTTGTGGAATGTTGGCTCAGTGTGCTGTGGCCTTATATCTGTGGCATATTTTTTATACAGTGTGACTACAACCCGGGAAACCATGTTGTACACTGTGGACTGTTTGAGAGATCATATGTAAGTAGGATGTGAAAAATGTCCTTTATTTGGCATTTTTATTTGGCAAAGTGTGTGCTTTTTCCTCCCATTAAGGTTTCATTATATGTGTTTGATTGTAGTGACACGGTTATGGAGTATCTGATCAATGTGACCACTGCACCAGAGTTTCGGCCATGGGAGCTGTCTGAACTCACTCCCAGGGTGAAAGTGGACAATGCCATCGCCAACCAGAGCCCGCAGATTGGTGCGTTTTCATTAGCATAAGCTTTCTTGGATTCTCATCATTGGTGCTAGCTTGTGCACTTGATCTTATTGTCACTCTGTTCCTCCAAAGGTGTCCTTGAGAATCTGCATGCTGCTGCTTACAAGAATGCCCTCTCCAACTCCTTGTACTGTCCAGACTACATGGTTGGCAAAATCACCACAGACCAGGTAAGACCCAAAGCCGTAATGGATGTGGATGTACAGTTATTTGGTAGTCTTTAACTGATTATCTTTTTGTAATTTTTTTTTCACAGATGCACACCTTTGTTCAAAACAATTTTACAAGTGGAAGAATGGCTCTTGTTGGGCTTGGTATGTCATTGTATTGTATTTGTATTTTCACATTGCCCTAGACCTGATTAGGGCTGTTGATTTACTGATTAAAAAAAAACATCAATTAATTATTCTTATATTAATCTTAATTTTAATTAATCTTAATTTCAATTCATCTTGATGAATCAGTTGTATTGATTAGTTTATAATCATAGACATGGTAGCTGCAGGTCATTGTAAAGTCATACTTTACATTTTGTTCACTGTTATTGCTTTTGGGTGGGTCACAAAAAGATAAAACCCACACCAGCAGAATCTCGCAAATGCACATATGTTTCTACTTATCAATTGCATGTTTACCGGTTTCCTCTTACAGTCCAAAGACTTGAAGTCAGGCCAATTGGAGATACTAAATTGCCCCTAGGGGTGTGTGTGTGTGTGTGCATTAACATTATGAAAGCAGTGGTGCTCAGGCTACTTCTATAAAGTGAAGGTTTCTGCAGTCAACAGTGCTAAAAAAAAAAATAAAATAAAGGCACGGCAATGACAAGCCATGACTGGCTTGTTTTTTTTTAGTATGTCATTCAAATGACTTTTTATTTTTTAATTTTAGGTAAGTTTTTATCTTTTGCAGCTAAGTATTTTGGAATCAGTGAAATGTTACGTGCTGTTTGGGGAAAAAATGACAATTTGTTAATCATCAAAATAATCAGGAGATGATAATATGAATAATATAGTCTATAGTGATTGTTCTAGACCTGATCTGTTCTTAATTAGAAAGCTCCGTAAATCATGAAAGCATATTTGCCAAGAGTCGGTGTGTCATCTGGCACTTTATTCCTTAAAAAAAGTGTCTACTGGGTGTGTGGATTAAACAATAACATCTTTTTTTTTTGTTTGTTTGTTTTGTTTTGTTGTACAGGTGTGGACCATGTCATCCTCAAGCAAGTAGGAGAGCAGTTCCTTAATATTCGTAGTGGAACAGGCACTGTTGGGTCAAAAGCTGTGTACCATGGAGGTAATACTTCATCAAACCCAGAATATTTCCCTCTCTGTACTAATACAGAACGTTTTTTCATATTGAGACAGTGTTATCACGTCCAAAAGGTTACTTGTTTGTGGTAGTTCTCTTCTCTGTCGTAATCATTATCTAGATTTGTATTTCTTTGCAGTATTTCTAAGCAATGTTCCACCCATTTCTATATGAAAAGGGCTCACTGAGTGGTGGTGTGGGAGCTCAAGAGTAGGTGGTGCTAATAGAAAATGAGGGGGTATCAGAGCCAAAAAAAAACTAAGCATGACAGTTACTCAGCGACGGCCAAGAGCTGCCTGTATCCCAGAACATGTTTTACTGCAGCTTTCATTCTAACACCGGTCACTCAGATATCCTCTAAGTGAGTGTCATTTTAGGATCAGTTAGCTGGAACCAAGCCTGTGCTGTGATGTTTGGCCTGCTAACTAAACCCTCATTAGCTTAGTCAAAATCATACAGTCCTAGACACCACAGAACAGGTTTGGTTTCTGTCATTTTAACACCAGTCACCCGACTTTAAAATCATCTACACCTGTCAGCGGCAATTCAGAATCAAACTTGCGCTGTTTGGGTCTGTAGCTTGTTAAGCTAAAGTACAGATCCAAACACAGTGACAGTTGCTTGACCATCTCAGATTCTTTATCCTCAAAGCTTTTGTCAGTACTTGAGTTTGTAAGAAAGACGTTCTGTGGTGAGCAGAGCTGTTATCATGCTAACTATGCAATCATTAAACTCATCAGATTCATCTGCTTGGTGAGTCCGAAGCACTACCGATGTTGCAACATGTTTTTCTGTACATTGGAGGCAATTACACCTTTCCACCAGAGAGGTCTTCAAATTCTCAAAACTTGCGTATAGTGGTGTGAAAAAGTGTGGAAAAGGTTATAAAGCCATTTCTAAAGCTTTGGGACTCCAGTGAACCACAGTGAGAAATGGCGAAAACATGGAACAGTGGTGAACCTTCCCAGGAGTGGCTGGATGACCAAAATTACTCCAAGAGCGCAGCGACAACTCAACCAAGAGGTCACAAAAGACCCCACAACAACATCCGAAGAACTGCAGGGCTCACTTGCCTCAGTTAAGGTCAGTGTTCATGACTCCACCATAAGAAAGAGACTGGGCAAAAATGGCCTGCATGGCAGAGTTCCAAGAAGAAAACTACTGCTGAGCAAAAAGAACATAAAGGCTCGTCTCAGTTTTGCCAGAAAACATCTTGATGATCCCCAAGACTTTTGGGAGAATACTCTGTGGACTGACGAAACAAAAGTTGAACTTTTTGGAAGGGGTATGGCCCATTACATTTGGTGTAGAAGTAACACAGCATTTCAGAAAAGGAACATCATACCAACAGTAAAATATGGTGGTGGTAGTGTGATGGTCTGGGGCTGTTTTGCTGCTTCAGGACCTGGAAGACTTGTGGTAAAGGGAACCATGAATTCTGCTGTCTACCAAAAAATCCTGAAGGAGAATGTCCGGCCATCTGTTTGTGACCTCAAGCTGAAGCGCACTTGAGTTCTGCAGCAGGACAATGATCCAAAACACACCAGCAAGTCCACCTCTGAATGGCTTAAGAAAAACAAAATTAAGACTTTGGAGTGGCCTAGTCAAAGTCCTGATCTGAATCCAATTGAGATTCTGTGGCATGACCTTAAAAAGGCGGTTCATGCTCGGAAACCCTCCAATGTGGCTGAATTACAACAATTCTGCAAAGATGAGTGGGCCAAAATTCCTCCACAGTGCTGTAAAAGACTCATTGCCAGTTATTGCAAGCGCTTGATTGCAGTTGTTGCTGCTAAGGGTGGCCCAACAAGTTATTAGGTTTAGGGGCAATCACTTTTTCACACAGGGCCCTGTAGGTTTGGATTTCTTTTTCCCTTAATAATAAAGATCTTCATTTATAAACTGCATTTTGTGTTTACTTGTGTTATGTTCATCTAATATTTAAATTTGTTTGGCGATGTGAAGCATTTAAGTGTGACAAACATGCAAAAGAATAAGAAATCAGGAAGGGGGCAAACACTTTTTCACAACACTAGTTTAGCTTTTATAATCGTAAGGCTTATTATTCAGTAAGCACTACAAAGCTACTAAGTTATATAGTTGTGAGAGTACTGATTTGTGGGTGCACATACAGACCGTTTAAGGGGTTAATTAGAACAAATTACTACTGTACATGAATTATGTGGTGAATCTGTAATGTAAATCCTCTGGTGGCATGTGCTACATGCAGGTGAGCTGCGGAATCAGACAGGAGACAGCTTGGTACATGCGGTTGTGGTGGCTGAGAGTGCAGTGGCCAGCTCAGCTGAGGCCATGGCTTTCAGTGTGCTGCAGCACGTGCTGGGAGCAGGGCCGCGTGTCAAGAGAGGCTCCAGTTCCACCAGCAAACTGGATCAGGCCATCTCTAAGGCTATAGCTCAGCCCTTTGATGTAAGTGAAGTCTTCTACCTTCAGATACTCTGCTATCTTTTGAATGAACAACCTTCATGAGTGAAAGTGACTGGGTTAGTAATATGTAGGAGTGGAAAAATGTGCCGTGAATTGTTCTGAAAGTGCTGATTGCATTGATTTAGGAAAGCTATAATAGATTATAACCTTTTCTAATAATAATTCATATATTCTCTGTGTGTGTGTATGTGTCTGAATAGTAACAAATTGTGGAAAAAAGTTTGATTTTTTGATGCATTTAATAATTTTTTTAAGATTCATTATCAAATCAACTCATTTTGAGCTCAGTGATATAAATTTTTAGTATCAACTTGAAATCAGCCTGGCCCGCTCTCATGAGTTCTTGAGTCACCACCTGAAGAAACTTCAGTTTCGATGAAATAGAGTTTTGGCATCAATTTGTATGAAATTTTCAATTCGTCATGCTGGATAAGTACTAGGCTACCTCTCAAAATCATAAAAAACGCATCAAAAGAGCTCTTTTAATTCCCTTAATATATAGCCATTATAACATAACACATTTGTGTTTGTTTATAGCCGCTGTAAAGGTTTTCTCAGTTTTGACATTTGATCAGTATTGTCTCTTTTACTCATCTACAGGCTTCTGCATTCAATGCCAGTTACTCTGACTCAGGACTCTTTGGTGTATACACCATCTCACAGGCTGATGCAACTGGAGAGGTAAGGCAGATGTACAACGCTGTCAAATAACAATTATCTTCTGACGAAGCCTGATAACTTTCTTACTCGCTTGTTGGAATGGAGATAGAATAAAGTGACCATTTGTGACTTACCTTTTCTTCCTTGTTTCTATTCCTCAGGTGATCAAGGCTGCTGTTGGCCAAGTTGGTGCCATCGCACAAGGAAACCTTGCTGCATCTGACCTCAGTAGAGCCAAGTGAGTACCTCTTTAGCCCTGTTCAGACAGGATTAATTTAAAATGGGGTGCTGGGGTAATTTCTATGTTTACAGGTGCTCCTTTTTGATTTTGACCTCCATATCAGCTATGTCAGTGTTTTTCCACCTCCTCTTCTGTTTTATGCCTAAGTCAGTGGTGCTCTGATAAGTGTAGTCCTTTCCAAACGCACATTTCTGTGATTTTGAGTGCTGCTACTTGCCGTGTTTAGTCTTCTAGCATGCATATCTTAAACTTTTTTCTGATTTGTGAAACTTTGGAAGACTTTCAACCATTTGCTTGATCTGATTGGTAGAACTTAGTCTCCATCCTCTCTATACTGGGGCTGTCGTATGCATGTAAACATAATTACTGATCAATTTGAATGTGAACAGGATTTGAACAGGACCTCAGAACCTATGAATTTGTTTGTGTGTGTCTAGAACCCAGTTGAAGGCTGAGTATCTGATGTCTATTGAGAATTCAGAAAGCCTGTTGGAAGCTATTGGGACACAAGCATTGACTGAGGGCACCTACCATTCCCTGGAGGCAATTACCCAAAAAATTGATGCAGTGTCTTCAAATGATGTTGTCAATGTAAGCCACAGCTCAGAACTGAATTTAGCTAAGGATTCTACTGTAACGTGTCATTTTTCTTTATTTCAGTTGCTTTATTTAAAAAAAAACCAAACCAAAACAAATTTATTTCTTTTCTTCAGGCGGCAAAAAAGTTCATGTCTGGCAAGAAGTCGATGGCCGCCAGTGGACATCTGGTTACCACACCATTTCTAGATGAAATCTGATTGACCACCACTGCTCTTCTAAATTAATTTAATTACAAATCATGTCTGAAGCTTTATTCAAAGAAGACCCAAGAAGTGGTCATGACTCCAGTTCCAGCACCCTTGCTGTCCAGAGTAAATGTTCGGTGTTGAGACATTGTTTTATGAAGTGGAGAAACATGACATAGAAGAAGGACTCCATTTAAAATGTGTAGCACATTTAAACTAATAAACTGTATATGTTCCAAGAAGTGAAAGAAAGTGTGAAGCGTTTATCCAAGTGAGCAGTATGCATCTTCAAACAAGGGCACAAATTAATGTGATTGCTTGATTTACTCCCCTTAAGGGCAACACTGCACAATATAAGGGTTCAAGAGCCCAATATGGCCTTCCAATAAACTCCTTTCACATGCGCTGGTTCTATAATAAACAGATGTAAAGGGAAAAAAGCCAGATCCAAAGTCAGTGTAATAAGTTAATATGGATGTTGGCTATGCATTGTAAATAGTGCATGGTTGAGGAGATTGCCGTATTTTAGAGGGCTCATTTATTTGAATCTTACTACTTACTGAATTACACTTACTGGCCACCTAATTACCTAACATATATGACTGTTTCATGATCCATTTACCACTTACTTGAAACTGACCACCAATGAAGGTCTAGAGGATGACTAACACAAACTGTGCAGTAACAGATGAGCTCTTATCTCTAACTTTACGTCTACAAGGTGCCCCCCACAAGGTAGACTAATAGAGGGGGCACTACTGTATTAGGTGGAGTTTAAAATCTCCAGCAGCACTGCACAGCTCTCTGATCCACTTGTAGTAGTACAACACCTACTAACATACAACTGAAAAGGTACAAAAGTTTCTGTTGGTTCCTGGTGGTGACCAATAATTACTACTAATGGTATTGTAGTATCAGTGCAGAAGAAGAGCTATAGTCTGCCATTTTCTCTTCAAGGACAATGCTCTTTTTTGAAACAGGCAGCAAGAGAAGACAAACTACAGGGTTAAATGAAGGACAGGTCAAAAGGCAAACATAACATGATATGGGTGGACACTTCCAACACCCTAGTTTAACACCAAAAGTCACCGAAAGTAGAACTCAACTATTAACAACATCTAAACACCGCAGAGAGGCGCATGGCATTCTGGGAGTCCTCTATGTGCTCCTCTCCACTATCCCAGTTGGCCCAAACCTTAAGTCTGGCTGTGTCACCACAAAGCCTGCTCTGCAAGGGTCAGCCATCCCGGTGACCCACACAGCCTGAATAAAATCTTTGAGATGTGCAGTGTCCTGGCCTGTCTGCTCTCCCAGCCAGCACTGGTCACAGCAATGCTCATACAGTTCCACATCCATATGGTAGTGTGGCCAGCAGAACCTCTGCTGTAACTGCTTCAACGTCTTACCCATGCTGATGTGCCCCATGCCAGCCGCTTTATGCATCGCACCCCATACCATCGTCCTAGGCTGCACTGCACCAGAAGCTGCCATCTGTGTGCCCACGACAGCTCTGTGTCCTCCTGGGCACACTGGAGCTCCTCATGGCTCACAGCATCTAGTCTGGTGCTGCTGGGGTTGACAGCAGCAGCAGCATTACTCCTCTCAGCTGCCTTCAGCTCTCTCTTTCTGGGATCCACCACTAGCCACTGTAAGCAGCTTGGTTTGTCCCGCCTTCAGGCCCAGTGTTTTTCTTCCTAGGGCCAAGCATTGCCCTAGCTGCAGTGAGAAAATCCAACCTGAGTATGCATGCACCCTGTATAGGCACAAGCCAGAACTTGTGCACTCACAGGGGGCTCAGGCCCCCACCATGCTTCCTCCCTCTCACATTGACTTGGCTGGCAGTGACGGACTTCACTTGGACGGTTGTTGCTTCCCAGTTGTCAAGTGTGTTGTTTTCAGGGTAGGGGAGCATGTCTGCGGATAGCAGTAACACCGATGAGCCTGTGTCAATGAGTGCAGTGAGCTGTCTCCCATCTATGCTGCACTTGTCTCGAAGTCTGCGGAGGCAGCTGATCTCTCTGGCTGTGGTGTAGATGCTGAGGGTCATTTACTCCACTGGCAGATGTCTGTGGCATTGACCCATTCACCAGGCCGTCTCCTCCTTCAGCTCCTCCGTTGCATAGCACTGTGTTGCTTGCCTATGGTTTTTATGCTTAGGATGAGTTCTGCCCTGTCTCCTCAGCAGTGACTGCTTAAAGGCTGGCCGGTGCAGCGAGCTGCACGTGTCATCGCTCCTCCTCCGGCAGCGGTGCATTCAGAAAGTGTTCCAAAGCCAACTGTTCCTACGCAGCTTTCTTGAACACTGGGTATGCCTTTCCAACCTCTGTGCTCAGTTCCGCTGCTAGCATGCTTCTCGACTCTCTCTTTAGCCTCTGTCTCTCCAGGAGCAGCCACCCGACCAACAATGCTGTCGGAACTAGCCCAAAGCATTCCTGGAGGGCCACAGTCAACGCTGCTAGTTCACTGTGTTGTTCCGGTGGCAGATCCACCAGCACCTATAGTGCTTTCTTCTCCAGTGAAACAAAAATTCCAGAGTGGGATATAAAGCCCACATGGGTCACTGTTAAAATCTGTTGTGTTCTTGGTGGTTCTAGTAATTTTTTGTTGATATTTGATGAGCATTTTAATAAGTCACACATTAACATGAGCACACATGATACACTGAAAGACATTGTTTTATTCCTTAAACTAAGTGTAACCTCACAAACCCTTGATTTGTTTTGAAAGTGTTTTTTAAAGAGAAAAGTAGTCATTTCCAATCATCACTTTTAATCAGCTCTGGACTTCTACTCAGTGCAATAATGAAGCTGAACAATTAAAGCTGAAAAAGCCAGATGCCTCTGTAGCGATCAGGGGACAGTGGCTGCACAGGAGGCAAAAAGGCCTTTCTCAGATCTTCAACATCAAGTAGTGTTAATCCTGTGGTAATGATGTTATCGCTAGTGACAAAACCTGTTTATACAACAACTTAAGAACTGAAAGAGCACAAACATTTCTTTTAACGGCACAAACCAGCACAAACGTAGCACAAACGAATAGTAGCATTTTTATTCCATTTCTGACCGCATGGGGGGCCAGCTTCACGGAGGTCTTCTAACACCTCTGTAGTGTTGATGCAGAAGAAGACTCAGAGTCTGTCATTTTCCCTTCAAGGAAAATGCTATTTACTCATTCAGGAAAGGAACCAAACATGAGGGACAGGAGATCAAAAGGCACGCGCAACACCCTAATTTAACACCAAATGACACGAAAAAGAACAATCACAATATACCACAACTCAACTATTAAAACAACACCTAAACACTTTATTTAAGCTGAACAAGGGCTACGGAGAGGCGCACAGCATTCTGGGAGTCCTCTACATGCCCAAACCTCTAGTGTGGTGGCGACGCCACTGTATAATCCTAATGGTTCTAATGGCGTGCCTTCAGCTTGTAACTTCACTGTAATTGTAAAGCTACACAGTGCACCTACATGGTAAGTGAAGCTGATCCAGTGGACAATGAGTGTAGATATAAGATAAGAGTATTTATTTGATTGTGCCCATATTATTAACTTAATTATTCCTATATGACCACTGATTTCATGAACTGTCCTCTCAGTTCTAAGGACGTCACCGTTTATAATTTTATTATTTTTATTATTTATTTTTTGATGACGTGAAATCCCGTTTCCTTTTCTAGAGAGCGGATGTCTCGCGAGGAGTGGCTAATCTGACGCGCTTGCAATGTTTTGAGAGGAGCGTGCTGGAGACGAGCGCTGTGTCTCCTGAGCTAAGAAACGTTTAGTCCGCTTAACAAAGGGAAACAAACGGAAAGCTGTTGAAGACTCTGTGAAACGCTGAGGATATTTAAGGTGCCGGTTACGCGCTCCAGTTACCGTGAAGGGACTTTTTTGAGGTGTCAGGACGGAGCCCTTTATGCAGTGTAACGTAAGTAATTTCATGTGGTGAATTAGGGAAGGCACAGAAGATTTTACTTTGAATAACGGCGGGCCACAACAGTTAACCCCGGGTTCATAACGTTACTAAAAGACTCATTTACACCAAATGGGTTCATGTTCGCTGAGTCCCCCTGTCTGCCTATACCTCTAGCGACTGAACTGGTTTGATTAGTCCAGGATGCTGCTATGGTGAACTAAATAGCAGCCCATGAGTCTCCCCCTGAAAAGGGGGAGAGAGAATTGCATCTCTACAATTTACTGGAGGAGATAGTTGACTTCGACCGTTGCCGTGTTAAAATTATGGAAAATGGATAAACTCACCATTATTTCAGGATGTTTGTTCCTTGCTGCTGATATTTTTGCAATTGCCAGCGTCGCAAACCCAGATTGGATCAATACTGGAGAAGCAGAAGGTAAGAACCTTTTAATAAATACACTATTTTTTATAAGTTAGTCTTACGTTCACATTTCTGTATCCCACAGAATAGCATTTATATCCATCAGCCTCATAGGTTTGACAGAATTTACAATTTTGTGTCATTTTTGTTTTTTGTGCCAGTGTACTACAATACCCAGCATACATACATACATCATCTAAACCGCTTATCCTTCTGGGTTGCTGGAGCCTATCCTAGCTGTCATTGGACGGAAGGCAGGATGCACCCTGGACAGGTCGCCAGTCCATCGCAGGGCAGACAAACAGACATACACAGTCACACACACACTCACACCTAGGAGCAATTCAGCATGTCCAATCAGCCTAACTGCATGTTTTTGGACTGTGGGAGGAAACCGGAGTACCCGGAGGAAACCCAGGCAGACACGAGGAGAACAGGGAAACTCCACACAGAAATGACCCTGGTCGCCCAGCCGGGAATCGAACCCAGGCCATTCTTGCTGTGAGGCGACATCAGTACCCACTGCACCACTGTGCCGCCTGGCATGCATTACGCAAATAACCGTTAGAAATAGAAGCTGTCTGCTAGCGTAGCCACTGATGCTAATAAATCCAGTTGTTATATTTTGCTTCCTAACAGAAGCCTTCTCCATCACCAGCTAGCAGACAAAAATATATATTTCAAACAGTCCACCCTCAGGTACCCACTCCAAGCAGTTCTATTTTTCAAAAGTTCCACCCACCTTCAAGATACATCAGAAGGGGTTTTTTACAGTTTCTACACTAAAAAGTCTTAGAGAAAGGACTAGAAAGTTCTTTTTGGCTAGTGTGCCCCATTAAAATTCTTTTATATCATTTCAAAGTAAAATATTATTGAGAGGTTTGTTTATCCTTAACTGAGGCTCACTGGTGGCAAGCTTTGCTTGTGTGCATTTGTGTGCTAAAACACTTATTTCCTAGATCCTGATAAGCATACATATGTGACAGCCAAGGCCATTTAGGTACGTATCTAATTTAATGGACCATCTTGTGTTTGTAAATAAAGCACTTTACTGCACACCCTGTTGCATCATTGACCTCAGCTAAAGTAAATCGATCAATGGCGAGATAGGAGGTGGTGCTTTGCTGGGAATTCTGTGAAATGACCTCCTTTGTTCTGCACAACTACAAGCCTTACAAGCCATTTTTATCCACTAGATTCCCAAGTAGTTGTTTTTAACGGAATCAATTCACTTAAGAAGAGCATCTAAAAGTAGGTGACCATAATCAAAGTTCTGAAACACTTTATTACTCTGCAGTAAGAACTACACTGCTAGCAACATCATATAACACAGAGTCAGCGCGTGCTATTTAAAGCTAGATTTGTTACAGGACTGGATCGGCTTCATTCTTTTTTTCCTCTGATATCCAGTCCAGCATTTGTGTGTCATTACTATCATTAACCATTAAATACCCTTTAAAATTCAGCTAAGAGTCTACTTTGGATTCTTTGATCAGTACGAAATCTTCAGGTACCATTTAGCTCATCAACTAGTAAACATGGAGAAGTCCTTCAGAAGAAGCTTGGTGCTCTCAGATGAAAAAACATCCATTGTAGCAAAGAGCTAAGAACAATGCAGGAGGGTCTCTGTTAGTCTAGACCAGTGGTGAACCATGACCGTTAGTGCTAGTCCTTCATTTTGATCCATAAATGTCAAAACTCAATCAAAAAATGATAAGAAAAAAACACCTCTATGAAAATGCTAATTTCTGCTAGCACCCCTGTGTGTTTCTAGTAGCAGGTTAGCGCAAAGCTTATTAACGTTTTTGTCCATTGTACATTTAAAACGGACATCTGAAGCTTGTAAGTGTCATTCCTTGTTTAGGAGAGGTATTAGCATATTGTCACTGTCAGAACAAAACCTTGCATCTCCAAAATGGTAACATTTACAGAAGAAGGGAAAAACAGAATGGAATTCAATATAAAGATTTTTTACAAGTAATACTGGACCATTTCATTCATTCTGTTCATCATGAAAATTTAACATAAGGCAAAGGCTAACTGGACTTCTCAAATTAAGCAAAAAAATTGAAAAATGTGGGACACACCGACTGGCCACTTCATTAAAACTACCTCCTTGTTTCTACGCTCATAGTCCATTTATAGGTGCACTTTGTAGTTCTACAATTACAGACTGTAGGTCTGGAAGGTCAGTAGTCAGGACCAACACAGATATGGGTTGGGTGGTGGATCATTCTCAGCACTGACATGGTTGTAGTGTGTTAGTGTGTGTTGCGAGTGGATCAGACACAGCAGTGCTGCTGGAGTTTTTAAACACCTCAGTGTCACTGCTGGACTGAGAATAGTTCACCAACCAAGAATATCCAACTAACAGTGTCCTGTGGGCAACATCCTGTAACCACTGATGAAGGACTAGAGGATAACCAACACAAACTGTGCAGCAGCAGATGAGCTACTATCTCTGACTTTACATCTACAAGATGGACCAACTGTGTCTAAAAGAGTGCACAGTAAGTGAATACAGTGTTTAAAAGCTCAGCAGCACTTCAGCACATGCTGAGAATGATCCACCACTCAGACAATTCCCGCTCCGTGGGGGTCCTGACCATTAAAGAACAGGATGAAATGTGACTAACAAAGTATGCAGAGAAACCGATGGACTACAGTCTATAATTGTAGAACTACAGTGCACCTATATTGTAAGTGGAGCTGATAAAATGGCTAAAATGAGTGTAGATACAAGGAGGTGTTTAAATGAAGTGACTGGTTGGTGTCTATCTTACCTGGTATTTTTACACTGACCTCAGCAAAGAGCCCTAGAATAGAGCTGCTGGCATAGTTTTTTTCATTTCTAACAACTCACTGGCTAGTATTTAGGCAGTGACACATCAAGGACAGAAGGCATAGAGTGATGTTTTTCTCACTAAATTGGTCCTGTCCATTGTAAATCAAAAAGTGATTAGTTGATTCTACTGTCAGTTCTTCATTAGATTATTGGCTAGTCTAATATATCCCTAACCAAAGGGAGAGCTAGCTTTGTTGTACAGGGAAAAAAATCTGACTAGGCCCTTTTTGTTCAGCATTTCTTTTGTTTGTAACCAAAACCTAACAATAAAATAAGAATACTACTGTAATACTTAACAAAGAATAATATATAAAGAAGTTTATATACAAGCATGATTCTACTGAATAAAAATGAACTTAATCACAGACTTGTATTTTTTAATCACAGCGCGCATGATTAGTCTGTGTTTTGTTGTTGTCAAGAAATGTTCTCCAAATCGCTGAGCAGTCAAATAGCATCATAGCCTTATTTGCTTATTTGCCTGTATACCACACACAGAGGTTTTGGTGCATCCCCAGTGGCAGTGAATCTATATTTTATGTGATCGTCATCATATTTGGCACTTTACCTTCTTGGTATCACTTTCGTTCTTGTCTTCAGTGTTTTTTTTTCCTGTGTTTGCAGCTCCCCCAAGAAGTTTGCTAAAGGGAATTCCACTGATTTTTCAAAATGTCTGCATAATTTAGTCCTTGGGACGTCAACAAAGTCATTCGGAGTGGTTTGTTGTTACATGCTCTCCTAGAGGAAACATACTGGCGCAGATTTCTTTACAGTGATGGTGATAGGAACCAGGGATTGTTGTGTCTACAGTACACATATAGCCATTTTATTTATTATCCACAATGACTGAACCTACAAACCCAATTCCAAGAAAGTTGGGATGGTATGTCCAAAGCTAATAAAAATAGAAAGCAGTGATTAGTAAATTCTGTTGACCTGTTTCAAATTGAAAACAGTACAAAAACACAACATTTGGTGTTTTATTGAACCAATTTATTGTTTTTTGTTTGTTTGTTTGTTTGTTTTGTAAATATATGCTCATTCCAAATATGAAGCCTGCAACACATTCCAAGAAAGTTGGGACAGGAACATGTTTGCAACTGTGTTACATCGCCTTTCTTTTTAACAACACTTAATAATTGTTTGGAGACTGAAGACACAAATTGACAAATTGTCCTGATGGTTGGGAACCTCTGCTCTAGGCAATAGTGTCTACAAAACAGTGAGATGGTCAAGATTGGTCAGACTGTATGGACTAAGGGAGACAAAAAACAGCTATAACAGTTTTAACACAATGCTAAAAGGTTCATGTAAAGAAAGCATGAGGTACAAGAAAGGAAACTAGTATGTTTTAGTTATGTTTATAGATATGGCAAGAGCACAATAAGCCACCACATCCTGTTTTAAACCAGGCCAGTAAAATTCTACAAAAAAAAAAAAACTGTCATAGTAACATTTGATGTCTTGCTTCTTTATTATATATGGAATCCTTACCAGACATGTCTGCTCTCAGGCTGACTTTTATTTTTTTAACAAAAACACCATTTTCATCAGGCAGCACAGCTCATGAGACAACACTGCAGCTCTAAAACCCTGAAGCACATTCTGCTTTAGATGTCTGTAAGTTGGCGATATCTTAGGACAGTCAAACTAACTCTACTTTTTACATGAAAACTTAACATACGTCTGATCCTCAATCTTCAAGCAGTACTTTTTACAGTCGCAGACTCAAACTGGCGGTACTGATGAAAGCCCTGTTAATACCAGAAATTAATTTTCAAGATTTCACAAAATTGTCTATATGATCAGCAGGGGATGGAGTCAACTTGACGGTGCTTAATAAGAACCAACTTAGAATTCTTCACAGTAATGGTTTTTGAAACCAGACATCTGAAGTGTTCAGATCCTCTAACAACTACATCATAGAAAGCTACTCATTGAAGTAGTTACAGATACACTGCCTGATGCCTGAGACATTATTTTATCATAATTTTAAGAAGTGTGGACCTAAAACATATTTTTAAAAATCTGAAAAGTCCTTGCTTGTGTAAATGTACAGACTGTTAAAAACGTTTAGAACGCATGAATTGCTACTGCAACTTTATAAACGAATGGGAGAGGAGGCAAAGAAAGAAGCTGTGATGACGCAGCCGATTAAGGTGTTCCTCCATTGCTGACGGGGACACTTCAGCATTCACTCTTAAAACGTAATGTGGTCATATCTATTTCTGACCACCTCTGAAGTAGGTTTGAGTGATCGGACCGCAGTTCGCCTCTGACAGCATTGGACCTAGTTCACAAATGTACTTGGCACTGTCCACTTATGGTCAGATCACTCCAGATGCATGTTAATTCCAGGTGTTACCTGCAGAAAACTGCCATTGATTTGAACCTACACACATTCTGAGATTTAATATGTCATGCTGATGATAGTAAGGTTGTGGTAAGTTTTGTTGAAATGACTCTTTTGCCTTGCAGCTCCCTGTATGTACCTTTCCACCACAGATGGATTAAAAAAAAAAACCACCATTAATCGATGTCTCAGTCAGCAGGCAGTGTGTTCATAACAATTTCATGTAAAACCATTATGAGAAGGAGCTTTTAAAGGTACTGGCTAGCGTTTTTGAATAATGCTCAAATTACCAATCCATCTGGCACACTCATCCAACAAACACAGCTGTTTGCTGTCTTACCTTGAGATTAATGCACTTCTTTAATGCAAAAGTAAAATGAGCTCTGTAAACTGCTGCTTTAAACTTCAAGGCCCAACAGCAGACACTAAATCAGAGCAGTTTACAGGAAGATGATCACACAGATAAAGGAAGCTTCTTTCCTTTACCTGCTACCAAAGGGGCACAAATGTAGCACTCGATCTTTGTGGAGCTCCTTTATTTCTCTTTTATTGAATTAATCCTTAAAGTTATCATAGTAATAGGTGTTTTGATGATGCTGCTGTAAAGGGTCTGTTGCCCATGCCCAGAATAATAATAAAGCTTGATTCAGATTGATGATTTCTGACTGTTCAGACAGAAGTCACAGAGCCAAATATATTTGTTGGATTTTAGTTCCACGTATGAAAGTAGCCCAAATTGTAACTGAAACTATCCACTTCATTGTGTTTTATGAACAGTGTGAACACAGCCTAAAGATGTTAAAGCACAAGTCAGCAGCTCTGACTGTTTTCACATAACCCCCTTACGTGTCTCAATTAAAAAAAAGCTTTCTGCTTTCTTTAAATTGACATATATTTGCCTCAAACAACAGATGAAAATACTACTATGTTCTCATAATCTGGTTGTTGTGACATAAACATATGAATGTGAAAGCTGTTATCTGTGGGAAGGAATTATGATTAGCAAGAGTCTTTTTACTGTTCACTCTGTGTTCATTTTTGCAATGCCACCAGTATTTTGGGCTCTCCCCATTCAAAGAGATAGGAGAGACCAAAATACTCAAAACTGAAGGTCAAATTACGATTTCAGAAACATATTTAAAATCACTGATAAAATCTGACAACAACCTTTTAAAGTATTTGGCTCAGTATTGCACAAAAAAGTTCGCTCGTGGTGTAACCTGCAAGATGATTGCCCGTAAACTAACCAGTGACTGGTCTTCTCCTTTTTGATGTCTTAGGATCAGCTCAAACAATTGCTTTCAGGTAAATATGTAATAATTCTGACTAGCCTAACCTGAACACATGCCCTAAAGTCAACCTGAAATCAAAATGTACTTTTTTTTACCTTGTTCGTTCATGTCCCTGATCATATTAAGCACAGACCATTACGTCATATCATTCAAATAAGACAAAATTTCTGTTTCTCTGTAATCTTTTATCGAAGTGCAATGACTTCTGCCGGCCTCTAAATGCCGTCTGACGTCACTTCACTGTGTTCTGGGGAAAAATTATACTAACCAATAATATGTTTACCCTCCCCCTCCCACCACTCTGACCAGTCACTGCGCATCATCACAATGTATACATGTGTACATGCATTTTAGCAGCCAACCTCCTTTCTTCTTGTCACTTTATGGTTTCCCTTACGGTTTTTGGACTCGTGGTAAAATAATCATTAATGAGTTCAGGTCTGTCTGACCAAAACTTGGTAAACATCTTTGGATATGGTCCCTGATCAAGAATCATACCATATTGTGGCCTTTTCACTAATTCTGACCCACTTTCACTGAGCTCATACTTCACTTCAGTCCTTTGTTTCAACTTTTCATCTTTTTCAACTTTACTCATAATTTTGCCTGTAACTTTTGATCAGAGTGAGATAGAGACAAAATTCTTTTTTCTGGCTCCCGAGTGGCGCAACCGTCTAAGCTTTGGCCCTATCATCAGGAGATCGCGGGTTCGATCCCTGGTGATGCTACAGCCATCCGTAGCCAGTCCGAGAGAGCACAATTGGCCTCTCTCTCTCTGGGTGGGTGGGATGGCAGCCCTTCTCCCCCCATCACTTACTCACTTAACAGATCTGGCGGTTGGCGCTTTCCTCCGAGCGCGTTCAGCTGTCCAGTGACGTTGCGTGAGCGGCAGCTCGAAAAGAAAGCGGTGGCTGGCTTCACAGGTCTCGGAGGAAGCCTGTGTTAGCTTTCACCCTCCTAGTGTTGATAGCATCGTGTGATTGGGGGAGTCCTAACTAGCGGGGTGGAATTGGCTACGACTAAATTGGGGAGAAAATCGGGGTTAAAAAAAATAAATAAAAATTCTTTTTTCTGGTGATTCCTTGGGATGTGCAAGTGCACCCCCAGTCACTTTTAGCTCCACCCCCTTAGTTTTTGAGCTAATTTGCATAATGTGAAAAACCTATTCTTGCGAACTAGTCTCTGGATTTTTTGCCAATTATCATCAAATTAGTATCGTAAGATTCAGAAAACACTGATCCTCAATAATAATCAAAAACATTTTGACTGTTCCACTGAGTGTATTGAGAATCAATCAGTTAATTACTTCAACCATGGCATTGCTAGCTTGATTTGCTATAACTCAACAGTCATTGGTCAGATCATCTCCAAACTTTTGGTCCAGATTGGCCTTTAGGGGGCACTTCAGCACTCAAAAAAACTTAAAAATCAACTAAAATGCTATTACAATGTTATTACAAGGTCGATAGAGTAAACAAAATTACATGTTAAGTCAAAAATTGCACTGCTTCTCTTTTATTTTGGCTTATTCATTCAAAGATTTCACTATACAAAGGCTTATTATACAAAGGTCAAAAGGTCATTCTGACCAAAACTTGGTGAACCTCTTTGCATATGGTCCCTGATCAAGAATAAAACCATATTGTGGCCTTTTGACTAATTCTGACCCACTTTCACTGAGCTCCTCACACCAATAGGGCCTCTTACGAGTGCATTGGGCCTCATTATGGCCTACATCAAATCAATGGCTTAAATATAGAACCAATCCACTGTGCAAGTCCTACAATGTGAGAAATGCTGCCATTAGTCATGTAGTTTTGACATCTATGTTGACAACCTCTTGGATGTTCTACAAACCAGTGTAGATCAGTACATATGAATTTAAACCTATAATGTGTTTAAAGACCTCTGATCGTTGTTTATGGCAACTGAAGGCCTTTTGATGAACTGACTTCCTTTCAGTTCTATTCACTCTGCCTATGAAGAAGATCCATATCTTGAGGCCTTTTAGGCCTAATGGGCTAAACCTGCAGAAGGGCCCATACTGCTGTTGCATGCTTGAACCTGCTCATTATATATATATATATATATATATATATATATATGTATATATTTAATTTTTTACCCGATTTTCTCCCCAATTTAGTCGTCTCCAATCCCACTCCCCCAATCACACGATGCTATCAACGCTAGGAGGGTGAAGGCTAACACAGGCTTCCTCCGAGACCTGTGAAGCCAACCACCACTTCTTTTCGAACTGCCGCTCACGCAACGTCACTGGACAGCTGAACGCGCTCGGAGGAAAGCGCCAACCGCCAGATCTGTTACGTCAGCTAACAGACGCCTGCGCTGACTAGCATCGCGCTGAGTGATGGGGGGGAGGAGGAAAGAGAGAGAGAGGCCAATTGTGCTCTCTCGGACTCCTGGCTACGGATGGCTGTAACATCACCAGGGATTGAACTCGCGATCTCCTGACGACAGGGCCAACGCTTAGACGGTTGCGCCACTCGGGAGCCTCCTCTGATGTTCTGTGTAGTATAAGATTAAAATAATTAAGTTCTGGTAATGATAGGAGATACCTCTTGGGCTGCAGATCACCATCACGCCAAAGTGCAGTTTCTTTTTACAGTTTTGTCAGAGGATGTTTGGGTTCAGCCATTGCATGCCCTCTTTGTTCTTGGAAGCCACTGGGGGCTCCTGTCATTGGCCTTTTGCCGCAAGCCCCTGTTTCTGGGGTCTGTTTCCATACCAACTTTCAGGCATAGACATCTATGAGTCTCATGGGAGCTGGGCAGGAAGCCTGTTTTCAGATGGGAGGTTATTAGACCTCAGCCATGTGAAGCCTTACACAATCTAGTTGGTTTGCCCCTATGTTGGGGATTTGTTAAGAAATGTTCACTCTCCTGTGTGTGCTTCAAGTAAGTGTGAGTCACATGACAGCCAAATTAAAACTCCAAAGTGACAGCAGGAATTGTCTGGCCTGCTCTCATAAAAGAAAAACACCTACAACTCCATGCTCACAGAGGAACATGAGTGAAATAATAAAAAAATGTAGCAAAAACGTGATCTGCTATTTTATAGTGTTATTTTAATTGTTTATGGGGTAGACAGAAGTAATGTATGTCTTTTCACCAGCTTATCACTGAAAAAGTTTTGGGCTTGTGTTGTATTTAAAGGGGCACTCCGGCCAAAATGAGAATTTTAACCATTGTTACATCTAGGGGTAAATATACTTACTCACTTCCTATAGTGTTGGCGCAGTAGTCGTGAGAGCTAGATTTTTCAGTTTAAAGACTAGGAAAACCCCTTTCCTATACCAGTGGTTGTATGCTGTGGTTGCATAATGCATCCTGGCTATCGTGGTGAAAGAACATTATTGAACAAAAATGCAAAAGGGATATAAAATCATGAATTCTGTTAGCATACCTAACATGACAAATGACATATTAAATGCTTCTTTTAAGTCACAATGTGTAACTTAAGCATAAACCATAAAGCCCCATGGCTTAAGACTGCTACCATATTTTCATTAAGCAAGTTTAGCTAGCTTGCTGGTTAGGTCAGTTTTGCTAATGATCATTGCTAGCTTGTTTAGCTAGCTACCTAGCTATTATTTCTACATGCTATTGGTATCTTGACTAATGCTTGTGCTGGCCCAGCTAATTATACGGTTGTTTAAACAATAGATGTGTCTCAAAATCAAGGCAAATTTAGTTTGAGATCTTGTTTAGCAGGCCAGATGTGATCTCGTAACGAGACCATCTGGGAACATGAGACATTTTGATCTAAATATGGAACATACACTTATCAGGACAGGACCAAAGAGTGTGAAATTTCAAAACCAATCCAATGTTTTGTTATGGTGGAGCTTATAGTAGGGGCTGATGGTGCACTCGTCAACATCATTCGACGGACAGCAAGTCTGCTGTTAGCCAATGGATGTAATGTAAGGTAGCATGGCTGAGAAGTTCCCACCAAAAACATCAAGTAGATGTACATGTAGATGTATGTCATGTGCATGGAGAACACATTTACATGCAGTAAAAACAATCACTACCACTTGCGAGTGAAAAATTTTTCTGTTAGCTAACAGTAGCGTTTTGCTAGCTAGCTAGCTTGTTTTGCTTGTGTGTTCATTTGTACTCTAGACATTAAAAGAGCACAGACTAGAGGAATTCAGGGGTAGATTATAGACATACTATTGTTGTGCTGCAGTCCATTGGCAAAAGTTTAACAAATTGTGCCCAGACACATATACACGCTAGAAGATCACATCAAGCCCCACAAGACTTGGAGAGATATTATTAGGTCTTGTATCTGAAGGATCTTTAGTGCTTACTTATACATAACCGAGGCAGCCGCAGTAACATAAGCAATGTGGCAAAAGAAAAACATTCTTTTAAAATTTTAAGTACTTTTTGTGCTATGCACGAAAGATTGTGGGTAGTTGAAGGTCTTGATGGATACTCTATTTGAGTCCTTCGAATTCTCATTAACGAATGATGCACTTCCTGGTCGCATCTGATAGATGCTCAAAATGGGACAGCCTTAAGTGAGGTAGAAGGCCGAGAAATGCAGCCTACCTCAGCTGCATCTTTAGCTGTGAGACATGTCTTTTGTCTTTCCATGTCCATGATTAAGTCATGATGTCCATTAACCGTGAACCCATGAGGACAGTGGAGAAGGAGGCATGTCAAAAACACATTTCTCTTTAAAGAAAAATGCTCTAAAATGGGAGGGGCACGCTGGGAGAGGTACTGCAGTGATCTATGGGTTTGGAGGTGGGGCTGCGAGGGAAACCGGGTGGGAGGGGCTGCTGTGTTTTTAAAGTTAGTGTATGTTAGCTACCAGAAAATATGGAGAGTGACAGAATGGAGAGTGAGCCTTCATAGTATAAGCCACTGACTCAAGCTACCGAAGAGTTAACGTAGTGCCAGAAAATGATTAGCAGTGAGCGGCAGAGGCGTCCGAACGGTAGAACATTCCCTAAAACCGTGACAGTTCGCTTCTAAAGATCTGTTCAGCAGGTTCATATTCAATATAACCCGAGTCCTGATTTCTTAGATGACTTCTGAATGAATAAAGTGGATTTCTTTGAACACAATGTCTCATTGTGTTTCATTCAGTTTGACCTCAAAGTCACAGCCTGCAACATCAGTCAGCCAAGATTTGCTGCAGTGACCCTAAATCCTTACGTTCTGCAAGCTGCTCATGGCACTTACCAGTGTTACATCCGATTCAGTTCCCACTCAAATTCACATTCCCCTTCATAAATCGAAGCCTTGGGCGCGCACACTTACTGAACAGAAATCAACGGCAAGCAGCACTGGAACTGCAAAAAGTGGGAAGAAAGATAGAGAAAGGCAACACAGTAGGTAACAAGGTGGACACAGTAAGTAACAATGGCCATTTAACGTTAACCTTTCCTGAACCGATTCGCTTTAAGTAGTTCCAGTGTTGCTTGCCATTCATTTCTGTTCAGTGAGTGCGTGCAAAAACGTGAATCTGACAGCATTATGGAGACTCGCAAGAATCCTCACTTAATCAGTCCAACATCTTTACTACAAACTAAGCTTGGACTATTTGGGTTATACAGTTGGTACAGACAGCTGGCATATCGCAGCCTTGTGAGGTGGTGCTGGGAGTATTTAGCTCAGCGCATAAGTGTGGTTATCTCCTCTCTCTAGGCTCCTACACTTTCATATTTTTGAGTGCGGCGTGAGTAGGGCGTCATCAGTTTGACTGATATGTATACTGTGACATGTCTTCATACTTTGGTACAAAGACGTGTCATCCCTGCCTATAGGAGAGTTGAAACGGAGGGGTGCTGCAGAGGCGGAACTGACCACGATATAAATTATATTTTTACAGTCTAGAAAGACGTGTTCACATTTTAAGCAAGGATGGTATATTTTATTATGACAGAGCAGTGCATTTCAGCTGTTAATGAAAAAAAAAGGTCTTAGGGTAATAGTTACTTTTTAAATATGGTCTGTAGCAGCAAACATGGATCAACTAACAGCAAACTGTTTGAATTCAAACATACAGTAAGAAGGCCTTGAACTACTTTGATGTTCTTTGAATGCAGGTGCTTTGATGATGGGTCTTGTTCGGCAGTGCCAGACTATTCATGGACGGGAAAAGATATGTATGCCACCACAACTTCCCCCGGAATGGGCCACCACACTCTTCTTCATCATCATGGGCATCATTTCGCTCTCTGTCACCTGTGCTCTGCTCGTGCTGTCACACTGGCATCAGGAAACAACAAAGTACGCTCGCTGGATTGCTTTCACAGGAAGTAGGTAACACTTGTGGAACAGTTTGACTCAAAGTGTCAAAAAAATCAATGCTGTTTCTAACTATCATCTCTCTTCATCTGTTACAGTGGTCTTCTTTTGCATGGCTGCCCTCATATTTCCAACTGGATTTTACATCAATGAAGTTGGAGGACAACCTTATAAGTTACCCAACAATACAGTTGTGGGATCGTCATATGTACTTTTTGTTTTAGCAATATTTTTCACAATTGTCGGACTATTGTTTGCTGGAAAAGTCTGTCTGCCTGGCTGATAAATCTCAGTCACTGATGGACTTCAGTGTTCCAAAATCTGAATTTTTTTCAGTGACAAGATGGTGTTCTTAAAAGGACAAATTTACCCCAAGAAGAAGGAAAAATCATACACAGTCTTATCCAAACTGATGAGACTTGTTGAGGATAACACTGTCTGCCCACTTGAGAACTAAATAGATTATTGTTAAATAAATAGATAGTATTTTTTTCATATGCTCAGACGTTCAGAACAGAGTGACTAACTTCACATGACACTCATGTTGAGAGAAGAGTTGGTTTGAGAGAATGAAAGATGCCCTCGGTGGTAATATTATGACAGTGTTGGTATAATTTAAGCACAGTCTTAAATATAAAAGGTTCTTTGTACAATGCAATACACTCCTACACAAAAAGGGTTCCTTATAGTACCAAAAGGTTTAAGGGTTCTTTTAAACAACCATATAAATAGACAATACACATCAGGTTTTTAACATAGACAAGAGCCATTTAACCATGCAAAGAACCATTTATGCATTTAAATGGTTCTTTGAGTATTTGCGGTTCTATATATCACTCTTGCCTTAACTAAAGAGCCCTTGAAGAACTGTTTTTTTAAGTGTAACACAAAGGGTTTTATATAGTCTCAAAAAGGTTCTCTGACTTAAACAATTGTAGAACAGTTCTATGTATTACAACCCCATTTCCAAAAAAGTTGGGACGCTGTGCAAAATGTAAATAAAAACAAAATGCAACAATGTGCAATCAATTTAAACCCTATATTTAATTGAAAATAGTACAAAGACAACATATCAAATGTTGAAACTGAGAAATTTTATTTTTTTAAAATATATGCCCATTTTGAATTTGATGCCAACAACACATTCCAAAAAAGTTGGGACGGGGGCAACAAAAGGCTGGTAAAGTTGTGTAATGAAAAAAAACACCTGGTGGTTGATTGACAACAGGTCAGTAACATGATATAACATGGGTATAAAAAAAGCATCTCAGAGAGGCTGAGTCTTTCAGAGGTAACGATGAGGAGGGGGTCACCACTCTGTAAAAGACTGCATGAGCAAACAGTGCAACAATTCAAGAAATTGGTTTCTCAACGTAAAATAGCAAATAACTTTTGCTTTTTATCATCTACGATACATAATGTCATTAAAAGATTCAGAGAATCTGGAGGAATCTCTGTATGCAAGGGACAAGGCCAAAAAACCAGTATTTGCTGGCCATGATCTTTAGGCCCTCAGGTGGCACTGCATTAAAAACAGAGACAATTCCGTAGTGGAAATCACTGCATGGGCTCAGAACCACTTCTGAAAACCACTATCTGTGAACAGAGTTCGGCACTGCATCCACAAATGCAAATTAAAACTCTACAACACAAAGGAGAAACCATAAATAAACAGGATCCAGAAATGCTGCCACCTTCTCTGGGCCCGAGCTAATTTGAAATGGACTAAGGTGAAGTGGAAAAGTGCCCTGTGGTCCGACAAATCAACATTTGAAATTCTTTTTAAAAATCATGGACACTGTGTCCTCCGGGCTAAACACCACTCAGCTTGTTATCAGTGCACAGTTCAAAAGCCAGTATTCATGATGGTGTAGGGGAACATTAGTGCACATGGCATGGGTGACATGCACATCTGTGAAGGCACCATTAATGCTGAATGATATATTTACAAGTTTTGGCAACATGCTGCTATACAGACAACATCTTTTTCAGGGAAGGTCTTGATTATTTCAGTAAGACAATGTCAAACCACATTCTGCATGTATTACAACAGCATTGCTCCATATTAAAAGAGTCCGGGTGCTAGACTGACCTGCCTGCAGTCCAGACCTGACACTCACTGAAAACATTTGGCACATTATGATGAAATGAAAAATATGACAAAAGAGACCCCTAACTGTTGAGCAGCTGAAATTCTATGTCAAACAAGAACGGGAGATCGTTTCACTTTCAACTTTCTTTTTCCGTTCCCAAACACTTTGTTAAAAGAAGAGGTGATGAAACACAGTCGTGAACATGCCACTGTCCCAACTTTTTTGGAACGTGTTGTTGGCATCAAATTCAAAATGGGCATATATTTTTCAAAAAAACCCCAGCTGTCTGATGCATGATGTAAGATGTTTAAACATATTTGCATAAATCAGTCGTTGAGATGGACAAAGTAATAAAGAGTGGTAATGGTATATATATATATATATATATATATATATATATATATATACATACACACACACATCATGACAACAGAAATGGTCCAAAATGACTTGGAAAAAAGTCTGGTTCCATTGACTTTCATTACACACACATACATACATACATGCATTTTTCCTGCATATTTTACTGCAGAAATTATTTTTGATATATTAAACTGAGTTTAACGTATTAAAATAAATCATAAAATATAAAAAACTGCCATAACCACTCTGAGTGACTTCACAACTCTGTTTCTTAAAAAAGTTGGGATGCTGTTCAAATTGCAAATAAAAAAAGAATACAATGATAGGCAAATCATTTAAACCCTATACTTTACTGTTTTTTCAAAAATATATACCTATTTTGAATTTGATGCCAGCAACACATTCCAAAAAAGACAGGGCAACAAAAGACTGGTGAAGTTGTGTAATGCTAAAAGAAAACAACTGGTGAAACATCTTACAACTAATTAGGATAACTGGCAACAGGTCAGCAACAAGATTAGGTATAAAAGAGCATCCCAGAGAGGCTGAGTCTTTCAGAAGTAAAGATGGGGGAGGGCTTCACCACTCTGCGAAGAACTGCATGAGCAAATAGTGCAGCAATTTAAAAAGAACATTTAATGTAAAATAACGAAGAACTCCTCATCTGTGGTACATAATATCATTAAAAGTTTCAGAGAATGGGCTCAGAAACACTTCAGGGAACCACTGTCTGTGAACACAGTTCATCACTGCATCCACAAATGCAAGTTAAAACTCTACCATGCAAAGAAAAAGCTATACATAAACAGTTTCCAGAAACGTTGCTGCCCTCTCTGGGCCTGAGCTCATATAAGATGGACTAAGGTGAAGTGGAAACGTGTCCTGTGGTCTAATGAATCAAAACAGGAAGGGAAGGCCTTCAGCAAGACAATGCCAAACTACATTCTGCACGTATTACAGCAGCATGGCTCCGTAGTAAAAGAGTTCAATGCTAAACTGAACCTGCCTGCAGTCCAGACCTGAAAACATTTGGCTCATTATGAAGTGAAAAATATGACAAAGGAGACACCAAACTGTTGAGCAGCTGAAATGATATATCAAGCAAGAATGGGAAAGCATTTCACTTTCAAAACTACAGCAGTTGGTCTTCTCAGTTCCCAAATGCTTACAGAGTGTTGTTAAACAAAGAGGTGATGCAGTGGTAAACATGGCCCTGTCCCAACTTTTTTGGAATGTGTTGCCGCCATCAAATTCAAAATGGGCATATATTTTTCAAAAGACAATAACGTTTCTCAGTTTTAGCATTTTATATGTTGTCTTTGTACTATTTTAAATCAAATATGGGGTTTAAGTGATTTGCACATTGTTGCATTCTGTTTTTATGTACATTTTGTCCCAACTTTTTTGGAAACAGGGTTGTATTTGCATCTTAAAGATTCAGTCATGAATAATTGAAATCATTGCAATCCCCTTTAGTCAGTTTTGTTTTGCGAATATTCATAATTTTAAAAGAACGTGTTTGAAAACCTCTACAGTCATATGCTAAAGTTTGGGCACCAATGGTCATGGCATGTTTTGTTGATTTAAAGTAAAATAAGTACACATCCTCTACACTGTTTATTTGCTGAATTTAACATATTGGAGGAAACATAAAATGTGGCCTGTACAAAAGTTATACCTTCTATACCTACGAATTTTCACTTAGAAAATTAACAAAACAAATTAAAAATAGCTACATAATGCAGGTTTTATTTCATTTTTCAGTTTAACATTTTAAATTTCTAAAGTTAGGTAAATACATACAAAGATCATTTTGAATGTCTGTATGCTTGAATAGCCTTCCCATCCCTAATCACAGTGCTCAGTTCTGCCCTGCAATTGCCCTGACGTTATTAAGGAATCCACTAGAGATGCAGAAATTGTGGATTTTAATGCCCGATTCAGAGCACAAGGAGTCATGTGTAATTATTCTAGATTTATTCAACATTTTGGTATGGGTGCATTCAAATAAAGCATGAGTACACTTACCTGCCTCACATTATTTACGGCAAAATTGCAGCGCAATCAAAATAATAAATTGGCTGATTGCCAGTTGCATGTTAGGAAGAAAAATTTGTCGATTGTTACCTTTGGCAAGTCTGATCACTCTGAAAGGGGCAAAAATTGGGAACAGGAATGACTGGGCTGTCAAAATACAATTAAATAATTGTCAGATCAGCAATTTAAGTACAGTAGAGGTGAGTTTTTGCCAGCATTAAAATGGAGTCCATAATCCACTTTTTCTTTTTTTTTCTTTTTTTTTTTTTGCTTGATTTATAGTGTTGCTAATGCACGTTATCTTTCAGGATTTGTACAAATGCACCAATACTGATTCTAAAAAAGATATTTTGTTAATAGTCTAACATTTGCCACCTTAAGGATAGTCATTTTAGATGGATGGGAATGATACAAAGCATAGCATATTCTTGTTTCTTGCAGTTCAGAGTTTATAAAGCACTGTGTTGTACATTGTATGTTGGGTTACAAATTTCTATAGATAAATCGTGCTTTCAGTTCATTGTACTTAAAAAAGAAAGTTTCTCGGATGTCTGTCTAGACTAAAATTATAAATTTTATGTTCTCTTTAAGAGAATTTCTCGAAGAATCCAACTTTCTGTGATTCTTCTGAATGTTCCTCATAATTTATGCATTGTGGCATTGGAAAAGACAGAGTTAAGTAAAGTGCAACTTGCTTTCGAACGTAAGGGTCAAAGCAGAGGGGAAACTAATATTGCTGGAACAGCTGAGAATGTATTTGTTCCTGCTGTACTTGAAATGTCTTTGCGAGCAAAGATACCAAATGTTAGCCACCTCCTCAAAGATGAAACCTCAGTCTGTTATTTATAGCTTATCTCCTGTGCCGCTTTCAGTCTTATCCATCTCTTTGTGAGCTTCATCCCTGTATAACTCCATCTCTTGTTTCCTTAGCAACCACAAGTATTCACAGAAAACCAGTGAGAGAATTATCTTTTTGTAAGATCTGTTGATCAGCAGTATTTTGTAATTCCCTTGTAAAGAAAAAAGAAGAGCAACATGTTACACTAGAGAGGATTCATTGTGAATTAACTGAACAAGGCTGAGACAAATAAATTGAAATGAAACTGCCGACTATAATGGTTTGATTGATTACTTTTTGATCATATATCACTTATTGCATATGGAATAAGTAGACTGTTTTTTTGACAGTGTGACGACAGCTAAGGAAAAGACATTTTCCAAGAAAACAGTGAGCTCTCACTTGTGACTATGCTCCCCGACTGGAAATAGGGTCATGTCTCCAGCTTAGCTTTCTGAAAGTTTTAAAGGTACTGAAAGGTACTTCTCCTAGACATGGTTAAATCCAGTTTGAAATCAGTGTTTCTGGAATTTGGCTCCTGCGAAATAAAACTCAGATTCTCTCGCTTTGATCACAATGTTGTCACACATCTCACCCCAGTCTCAGCTGAATAATATCTCCATAAGAAAAGTATAAGATCTCATTGTTTTCTTATACTGCTCTATGTTATATTACGGAACTCTTTCAGCAGTCTGTCAGTGCAGAAGGAGAACTTGTGTTTTTCTCATTCATCACCAGAACTTCTCTCAGTGAAATTTTGATGTTAATCTCCTCTTTTATCCTAAGGGGAGTTTAGGAGAAACAATTCAGAAATCAATAATCCTGCAATATAATATTGAGATCTGCTTTATTTCTCTTAGACAATCTTAAAATCTTTTACTCACTGGCCACCTTATTAAGAACACCAGTACATTTGCACAGTTATGTCATTATTTAATCAGCCAATCATGCAAAATCATGCAGACATGGATCAAGAACTTTAGAGAATTTTCACATTTGGGATTTTCACAGTCTCTAGAGTTTAGTGTGGAAAGCAAAAATTATCCGCTGAGTGGCAGTTCTATATGTGGAAATGTTATTAAGAGAGGTCAAAGGACAATGGCTGGACTTGTTCAAGCTGACAGAAGGCTACAGTATAAGCACTCCATTATGGTGATAAGAAAAGCATCTCTGAACACACAACACATTAAACCTTGAAGTGGATGGGCTACAACAACAGAAGGCCACATTGCATCCCACTCTACTCAGCCAAGAACAGGAATCTGAGGCTACAGACCAAAACTATACAGCTGAAGATTTGAAATTCTTCAGCTGGTGTGATGGATTCTGTGACATGTTTATGCAGTTGGTGTAAACAGCATGAACTCAGCATGGATCCAACCTGCCATTCAACAGTTCAAGCTGGAGGTGGTGGTATAATGGAATAGGGAATGTTATCAATGTTATCAATTAAGTATCATTTTAATGCCATGGCCTATCAGAGCATTACTGTTGACCATGTGCATCCCTTCATTGACACAATTTATCCATCTTCTAAAGGCTACATCCAGCATGATAATCCACCTTGTCACAAAGCAGTGAGTGAGCTTCTCCAGTCACCAGATCTGAATCTGATAGAGCACGTTTGGGATGCGAGACAACAGAAAATCATTAGATCAATTATGACAACATGAGTCACAGTCTTTGTTTCCAGCACCTTGTTGAATCTATGCCATGAAAAATTCAGGATATAAGTGTACAAACAACAAGATGAGAACAATATCAACTCAAATATGGACTGCCATCACATCCTAATTCTGTTTTTATCTTACTACGGGATATTGACATATTAAGAAATTTGGATTAACAGTCAGTAGAACAAATGCATTTTTACAGTCCTTGGAAACTGTATCAACTGCAATTTCTGTCTGTTATCTTAACATCTTAAAAACCTGAAGGTCTGGATGTGGACCTTCATTTAAATTTCTCATTCACATATCTACATTACTTATGTGTAGTATTAACCAGTGAAGTAACTAGCATCTTATGGGCTCCCTCATATAAAAATACTTTCAATGATTTACAAAAAATGTAATTTGCATGTTTCCTTGTTATTAGGTCTCAATTCATCTCACTAGCATCTAGCATTAACCCAAATGTTAATGTTATATTACCTACTTGAATCACAGTAAACATTTCATAATCATGCCATATATAGCTGTCTGACACGCTACTGGTCAAGTAATGTTACATAAATACACTCATATCGTTTGATGGACTTTTGATGATTTTAAATTTTGGACTTAATAAATAATAACTATATTGTTGTACGTTGTAAAGGACCTGTTTACAGTTAGTGTTGATGGAGCTAACTGGTGAAGTATGTGTTTAAGAAATTCTATCATTCTGGGATGTCATGGCTGTACAATTATGTCAGTTTCTATATTAGGGGCCCAATAAAGATTTCGTGTCGTGTCCGTCTACTTCACACTTCAGTTCATACACCTACCACACAGTGGCGCTTAAATCGCTCTGAACGGTCGACAATCAAAACACCTTTTGATCTAAACGTCGAGGGGGGCGATATATGCAAACCGGCAGAATAGAAAGCGCAGTCTGGCTAAACAAATCACCAATTACAGTTTTTCCCCAAACTGATGCCATAATTGTTGTTGTTATTGTTGCATGTGTTCTTATGACCCACGCATCCTGCTAACACATCTACAAAAATTAAGCTAAAAATATATTGGCAGCGGTGGGATTCGAACCCACGCCATCGAAATGACTGGAGCCTAAATCCAGCGCCTTAGACCACTCGGCCACGCTACCGCGATAGCATATAGTTTAACAGGTAACTAAAAACCACGATGTTACAATGCAGGTCCCTGGCATTTGGATAAGCTTCATCAAAACGAGCAAGGGCTGGAAGGTACGTGTTTTTAAGCTTCTTCAGTTGTACGGCTAGCACACTGACAGGTCTAAGATAATTTAATTAACGTTAACAATTGTTGCGACATTAACTTTAACTGTAACTATGGCTCTCAATTTCGCTTGTTTTTCTAGAGTTTTTTACACTTTTAACGGAGCTCACACACTGGGATGGCACTTTACCTGACTTACGTTTTACAGCGTTAGCTAACGTTACTTACGTGGGCAATCGACCAATACTGGGAAATATTTTCTTTAACAAAATCAACACTTCTGTGTTGAGCTGTGTCGTCGAATACACTATTCTCTATAGGTGACAGCTTACCATTGGCAGGTATAATTTGCATGTGCTTTGCTGGATCTACGAACCCGTGCTGTTTGTGGGCGTGTGCGGTACGTGCGCTCCGTGCACTCCAAGTATGGCGCTGTGGACTGGCTGTACTTTAAACGACCTGCACTACTGCGCTCACTGGGACCCCTGGTGGTCTGCTAGTGCTGAGCACCATTGCTCTCGCTAAACACACCGAACCTTGCCTGAATGTGATCCAATATGCAGTATCCCGTTCTTGCATTTATATGCGCATCTTAATGTGGTTTAATACTCGTTAACATAAAAAGGAGGCTAGAGAAATGCAACGGAGGGTTACATTTCTGTGTAACCTCCAGAAGAACTGATTCCATAGAGGGCGCAAACGGGGCCACTGTGGTGTGATAGCGGGCTAATGTTACTCCACCCCTTACTCTGTCAAAAACAGAAGCATCAGAGCTGAACTGCTGGTGAAAGGAGGACACGTTGCACCTTTCGGTGGGCGAGAGCAATTTCAGGGATAGCAAGGCTGTGGGGCTGAAATTTCCCTCGAAACAAAAACCTGGAAAGAAGAAAAGAAACAGAAGGAACACAACCTGTGAACGACATGCCTTGCCAAGACTAGCTTGGTTTATTTAAAGGAAAGGTAGCTAGCTAGCTGTTAATGTTTACTTTTGACGGCTAATGTTGCCAACAGGATGGCATATTTTGTACAAAAGCTGCGGGCTAGCTAAATTAATTTCAGCTGTGTTAGTCAACCATTGAACAGCTCTCTAGATCTAACTAGCTGACACAGGTGGTGATGACATTTAGCTCTCCAAACATTTTCATTTTAGAGCTAACCTACACAGGCAGTGATGGCATTTAATGTTAGCTCTCCTAACACGTTATGCCGTATTGTTTAGGCACAAATCTGTACGAAGCTTAAGTCAGCTTCTTGTTCGAATTTCCCCGTTCCAGCTTAAATGGTACAGCAGTTAAAATGGTATTTATGTTTAAAATGGTAATGTTCGAAAATTCGAACAAGAAGCTGGCATATAGGAAGCCAACTTCAGCCTCATGTAGCTAGCCAGCTAATCTGTCAGATAGGCTGTATGCCAACTAAGCTAACGCTTTAGTTAACCTAACGTACCTTGAAAAATGAATTCATTTTAATGTAGAAAGTTAAACTGTCATAGGAGAGGACTAGCTAAAGATAGCTAAATTACCAAGCAAACTGGAGTCTTTATTCACTATCATTGATTGTCTTATTTGGCTCACTTAAATTGAACTTGAGTTGTATATATATGATGTGAATTTGTTTCGCATGTCCATTTCAGCACTCAACAAATACTGTAAGTTACGGGCTATAACTTCACACACCAGCATAATGGCTGATGACGAGCTTTTGTTCAGTATGGAGGAGGTTGGCAGCCTCAAAAGGAGTTCTGGTGATAGAACTGTGCAGTTTGGAAATTCCAGTTCAGTTGATGATGATGAGGAGGACTTCTACATCTGCCCCATCACTGATGACCCCGTCAGTCCAGCTAAGGAAATCTGCAATTACCTAAAGAACATCGCCAACAACAGACAGCTCTCTAATTCACTGCCCAAAAACTCATTCACCTACAAGGTGAGTGACATTTTTGTTGTAGATGTGCAGTAGTCAGTGCATGTCCCATGAATTAGAGGTGGGCAATAGAGCAACAATGTAATATCACAATACTTTAACAAGTGTTTACTGTGCTCAATATGTCATGATTCTTACATTGAAAAATACAAACAAGTTCTATGTTAGAAATACACATTATGACATACTGTAACATTTTTTTTCATAATAACGATAATTATTGTCCTGTCGCCCAGCCCTAGCATGAATTTAGATTTATTGGGCTGGGTTTCATGAGGAATTGAGCTCATACAATTCTATATTTATAGCTGCTTAACATGGCCTACATTTGTTATATAATAGCAAATATGTCCTTGTCAGAAATATCAAGGTGGACTGCCCTGTTTACATAACAAATTACTGGACAAAAGAGCTTTGTTGTCAGCTTGTGGACAAAATATTGAGTTCCATTTTCTTGTTACTTGGAGGTATTTCAACAACTGCAATCCTAAAATACTTGTGTTTTTAGTATAATACCATTCTTAATGATACACTTTCTCCTGTACAATCTTACTGCCATATAAGGAGAAGGAGCTCTGTCTGAAACACATGGTTATATGGTGATCAGCAGCTGCTTCTAAACCTCTTTTAAAGACCAGGAAGCAATGACACAGTGTTATCTCTGTGGCTACGTTTAGATAAACAAGTCTGGCATTTTTTAACATCCTTGATGCATGTTGTGGCATATGGTGTCCTGTTCTTTAATTCATTTGGATATTGATGGGGTGCTTTTTGGCACTCTTGTGCTGTGCATGCAAACCACATCTTTCCAGATTCTGTTTTGGTCCACTTTCGTAGATTTAGGTCTGATGTATAAAGTAAAAGCTCATCTGATTTTAGCATCAAAGTCTGTTGTCCAAACAGAGCCACTGTAATGTTTTTGTCTGTCTAACTGTCCACTGTATCTACTCCCCTTCCTCCCCTCATCCATTCAGAACAAAAATGAAACAGAGCCAGAGGTGCGATCGGTCAGGTTTGGTTCTTTAACTGAGAAAGGTTGGGTATGTTCACCATTCCAAGTTTCAGTTTTCTGTGTTACTCTGTGCTGCTTACCTCTTTCTTTTCCCTTTCTCATTAATCCATTCTTGCTGTGGCTTCCTGCAGTCATGGTATGCATGCCTTTCCTTCACAATAGGAGTTTTCCTCTCCCGTTCTGTCAATCACCTGTTGTTCCTGTTAAGTGTTTTAGAAACTTGATCCCTGCAAGAAAACAAAACAGTAACATGAAGTTAACTGAACTGAAACTTAGTAACAGATATAAAGATTTTTTTAAATTATACATCAGGAACTAGTTTATATACGTTTAGCTAAGCAATATATTTAAAGGGGATTTCCACTGTATTTCGAATGTTCTTTATAATGAAGTGGTTAAGATGTAAAGTCGATAAAAGTGATTTGATGTAAAATTCTCTGTTCTGGAGAAAAGTACACAGTCAGAATTGTTGTGACGGAAACCAGGTTTGTGGCGTGGACATAGAGTAAGACACAAGGGAGGCCATGATTCTGCTGCAAGTAGTTCTCTTCTTTTAAATATCAAGCCGAAACAAAGGAGAGGTCAACGCCAACCATAGGCTTCCACCCCGTGGTGACCAACCTCCAACACAAAACACCCACACCCCACTGGCACCAAAAAACATTCACACATACGTTTAAACTAACAAGCAGCAACATTAACAACATAATTAACGGCTCTTGAGCTTTTCAACAGCAGCGCGGTCAGTAGCGGGTTGCTACAGGTTTTAATAGTTTTACAATAAGGTTTTGGCCTTAAAATCTGTCCGTGGAGGAGAGGAACATGCAAGGTGCTGTTATTCAAAATAGTCCTCAAAGAAAACGTGTTTCTTTAGATTTACTACTGTTTTACCATTATCATGTATCTTACATGCATTATTAAACATGGATAGGTTCATTGCTCGTTTTGAATAGTAAATGAGGTAAAAGACATGTTGATTCTTGGTCTCTGTCAGCAACATTATACGGAAATCTGAGGCAGTAATGCACGGCTTCATATTAAACCACTCTGAATTACTTTGTGTACATCTCAACAACTAAATTATGCTAAATTTTGAAAAGTTGAAATTTCCCTTAAATAAAACTTGCATATTGTAGCTTAGTAACATATATTTAATAAAAGTTTAAATAATCATAATAGTAAGATAAGAAGTTAATGGCAATACCTATTCTTATTGAAAAATATACAGACTAATGAATACAATTTCTATCTCGTGTTCTCTGTATTCAGGCAGGCACATGTGCATCTACACGTACTCACTGTACAGCCAAGGCGTTCCAAATTGCTAAATATAGGCTACTCTGCTACAGTATCTAAGGCATGCCTGCTATTCCATGATGTAGTGTTGGATACAAAACCATCTAGCAGATTTGCATTACCAGTAATACTTGTGTGTCACTGCTTATTTTGAAAAGTACTCTTATAATGTATCATGTATGCAACTTAACACCAGTCATATGAGGCTTCCACTGTCGCACTCTGTTTCTCTGGCTTCCAAGTCAATGGTTTATGTTTGTGTAAAGGTGTAATCTGTGATAGGACAGGCAATAATATTCAGGATTTACAGTGCAAGCTGGTTCCTGGTGTCTTGCACAGGAAAATAAACTTTACACAAATTTCTCCTTACCTCAGAAACAGTTGATGGGTCAGTGCGTGTTTGTTAACAAAGTTTGCAGTGAAACTGTTTATAAACTGCTAATATAATAAAAGTTTATGTCACCCAGAAACATTTCATTTTTTTAGTCACATTAGCCTTTCAGATCCAGCAAAGCACACTGTGGACAAGAAAACATGTCTTGGCTATTGGGAGTAAATTAGATTTCCCAGTGAACCGTTATTTTTAGGGAAACAAAGTTGATAAGTGCCCATTTAGTCATTTCATTGTTGATTTACAGTTTATCTTTGCATTGACTATTCTACTGGATTGTTGCATACCTCACTTGTTGCTTCCCATGCCTTTCTGTTCCCTTCTCCTTTTATTCCATTATTTTGTTTTGTGCATTTGCTATTTAAATCTTACACAGTAAAGGGAAGGACATCAGTTACATTAGGTAATGGTATTGGGAATGCTTGTGTGGGAGAGATATGGAGGTTTTTTTCAGGGAAGGTAAAATCTTTTCACTTTTTTTCTCTCTGCCATAGGCCACTTGGAAACATGCTATTGAAAAAGCAAGAGCGATGCCAGACCCCTGGGCTGAGTTCCATTTGGAAGATGTTGAGACTGAGCCCTGCATTAGATATAGGTTTGTAGCTTTGTATTGCTTTTCTTGCTCTACATAAAATAACACTAGCAGTGCTGGTTTCTAGTTTAAGGCCTAGTACTTAGGCCATATACATTACATGCATACATTTAGGATAAGCGACTGTGGGACGCTGTGCAGAACGTAAATAAAAATAGAATGCAATGATATGCAAATCATGTAAACCATATTTTTAAAGGAAAATACTACAAAGACAACATATCAGAGGTTGAAACTGAGAAATTTTATTGTTTTTTTTTTTTGTTGTTTTTTTTGAAAAACATATACCCATTTTGAATTTGATGCCAACAACACGTTCCAAAAAAGTTGGGACGGGGCACGTTTACCACTGTGTTTCATCACCTCTTCTTTTAACAATACTCTGGAAGCGTTTGGAAACTGAGGAGTCCGACTGGTGTAGTTTTGAAAGTGAAATGTTTTCCCATTCTGGTTTGATATAGTATTTCAGCTGCTCAACAGTTCGGGGTCTCATTTGTCATATTTTTCGTTTCATAATGTGCCAAATGTTTTCAGTGGGTATCAGGTCTGGACTGCAGGCAGGTCAGTTTAGCACCCGGACTCTTTTAGTACAGAGCCATGCTGTTGTAATACATGCAGAATGTGATTTGGCATTGTCTTACTGAAATAATCAAGGCCTTCCCTGAAAAAGACATCGTCTGGATGCCAGCATATGTTTCCAAAACATGTATATATCGTTCAGCATTAATGGTGCCTTCACAGATGTGCACATCCCCCATGCCATGTGCACTAATGCACCCCATCTTGAATGACTAGTCCATTTTAAATAAGCTCGGGCCCAGAGAAGGCAGCAGCGTTTCTGGATCCTGTTTATGTACAGTTTCTTCTTTGCATTTTAGAGTTTTAACTGGCATTTGTGGATGCAGTGATGAACTGTTCATAGACAGTGGTTTTCAGAAGTGTTTCTGAGCCCATGTACATAATTGTCTGTTTTTCCACTACGGAAAATACTGGTTTTTGGCCTTGTCCATTGCATACAGAGATTCCTCCAGATTCTCTGAATCTTTTAATGACATTATGTATCGTAGATGATAAAAAGCAAAAGTTATTTGCTATTTTATGTTGAGAAACCAATTTCTTGAATTGTTGCACTGTTTGCTCATGCAGTCTTTTACAGAGTGGTGAACCCCTCCTCATCTTCACCTCTGAAAGACTCAGTCTCTCTGAGATGCTTTTTTTTTAATACCCAATCATTTTACTGACCTGTTGTCAATCAACCACCAGGTGTTAAAGCATTACACAACTTTACCAGCCTCTTGTTGCCCTTGTCCCAAGTCAGTTTTGGCATTTTAAATGTTGGCTTTTTACTATTTTCAATGAAATACAGGGCTTAAATGATTTGCACATCATTGCATTTTATTTTCATTTACATTTTGTATTTTTATTTACATTTGGTAATTTTTACCACTTTAACGTGGATATTGGTGACAGTATTCCAGTTTCACACCAACTAAATAATCTTGAACAAGTGTTTCTGTGTGATGATAAATAACAGGCTTATGAGCATTGGCAGAGAGACTTATGGATTTATGTTCTATTTTAAAAATGCTTGTAACTTAATTCCTGTCCAGTCTTGATGTACAACCAGTGTATATGTGCCATACGCAGACACATACGCAGTAGCAGGGGTTGTGCTCCTTCTGGAATGTTCCACATGGTACAGAGTGTTCTGGGATAAGAGGAGAAATGTGCACACTTTACGTGTGTATATATCAGTCATGTGCTAGCAGGGCTGTGCCTGTCAATGGTCTTCTCATGTCTTCTCTTTGAATGTTGCCATAAGGCACACATGCCGGGGTGTGTTGCATGTTAAATGCACTCTTAGCCTAAAAGTTTTTTTTTTTTCAAAATATTTGTACACCCGATTGACACTGAAATAATTAACTGAGCATTGAAGGGCCCATATCATGGAAAACAGATTTTTTTTTTGCTTTAAAATAAGATTTTTACATATAATGTATAAGCATTGTTTTTAAAACGTACCATTTACTCCTTGGTTCACATAGTCCTTGTATGGAAATGGGTTTTGATTTTATTGTTTTTGTGACGTTACTAAACCAGTGCACTTGCATATATGCACCTATTCAGTCTGCAGCTGTTTAGCCCAATGTAGATATAAGTAGTTTTTTTTTACCTGGTCTGCTTTTGAATGAGGCACAACGCAGGGTAGCCAATCAGGATAGTAATTTACGTGTTCAAGTCTTTACAGAGAGTAACAACAGTGATTTAAACACTAAGAGAAAAGTGGCAGACATAAATAATAGTGCCCTTTAATTTTGTATTTCTAACAAGTAAATGATGGGAATCAGTTTGACTAATAAACTTGGTCACCTTCTAGGTACAATGCCATTACTGGTGGATGGGCCCAGGACCAAGTGTTTATTAAGATGTCCTCCCAGGTATTATTGCACCTTCACAATCACACAGCTACATAGACACATTGGTGTAAAGGATGTTATGTTAACTTTGACATGTTGATTGTACAGAGTATAATACATTGTTTATTCATTATTCAGCGTTAAAAATAAAAATTCTTTTACAGCCCTTTGGAAAGGGAGCCATGAGAGAGTGCTACCGAGCGTAAGTGGTATAAAAATTCACTCTCACGTATATTCCCTTACCCTCAGGAAAGCATTCCACACATTTTTGATCTTGGTGATTAAAATGCCCTTTTTGTGTATGAATTCCTGTTGTAGGTGAGGTGGCAACAAGCTGAAATGAACTTTAAGAGCTTTAAAATATGCTCAGCTTTGTCCTGTCTAGGGATGTACCCTTTTGTAGCATTGCAGGAGAATTTTAATGATTTTTCCAAAATGGCTACATAATTAGATCATTGTACTGTAAAAAAAAAAAAAGTCATTCAGAGTGGCTTGATATGAAATGCTCTTTTCAAGACAAACCTACAGGACCAGACGTCTGAAGAGTTTAATGCCTCTAAAGGCTACCTCCCCAAGAAGTTACTACACCACAGAACACATTCGATTTCACTTGTCACTCTAACATCAGTCACTCCACTTTGTGTTCTCAGATTAGTCTGTTTTCTAAACGTGTGTAATCACTTAGCTGAAACTGTGGTGTGTGGCACTTTTGGCCTTTTAGCTAAGCAGGCACTAGTTCAGCTAGCAGGCTATAGCTACAAACACCACAGAACAGCTTTGACTTTTTGCTTTCTGTCGCTCCAACACCAGTCACTCAATTTTGCTGTCTTGTATATGAGTTTTTGTGTGTTTACATGTGTCAGCAGAGCACCAGTTAGTTGGAATTAATGTACTGTGTCGCACAAATAGGATCTGTAGCCTGTTTGACAAGCTAATGTTAAATTAGAAAATTGGCTACAGATCCAAACACCACAAAAAATGTTTAATTTCGCATTTCTGTCCAACCAGCAACAGTTGCTCGACTTCACTCTCTCAGATTTGAGTCATCATCTTTCTAACCTTTTTTCATTCATTTTGACATTTATTGAATGTGAACTGCACTGCATTTGCTTATTTGGTGACAGTGTAAACCAATTGCAAACTGAACTTCATTTCCACAGGATATAATGATTACCTTTGCGCAAAAATAACCTGGGACTGTTTCTAATGTTCGGTTTATAATAAGTAAAAAGTTGTCATAATGTTTACCATCAAAGGAGTGTAAAGTTCTTAAAAATACTTATGTGGCAGATTTGTGCAGGACTGAAATCACTGAAAAACACTGGTAGTAATTACATTATTCCACCTTCCAGTGTGAAACTCATGTTGTACTTTTAACCGCAGTTCACTGACTCATAAGTCTTCAGTTAGTTTGTTTTGGTATAACCTTTAACTTCCGTAAAGAGACAGAGTCACTGTGCTACTTCCTTTGTTTTCAAGTTGTTCTTCACACTTATCTTCAGCTTTTTGAGAATAAGTGCCCTCCCTTTGCAGAAAGAAGTTGTCAAACTTCTCTCACAGCAGCAACTGGAAATCTGCATCAAACTATGTAGCTAAGCGGTACATGGAGACTGTGGACAGAGATGTGTATTTTGAGGATGTCCGGTTACAGATGGAAGCTAAATTATGGGGTGAGGAGTACAATCGCCACAAGCCTCCCAAACAGGTACATCTTTCTTTTACTGAAATACGTTTTTCGTCAGATCTTTAAAGCTTTGTATCTTTCTCTCCTCAAAACAAACTGTTTATTTTATGTTGCATTTGGCCCTGTTTCCGTTGACTGTCAGGTGGACATTATGCAGATGTGTGTTGTGGAAATGACCTCTCGCCCAGGGAAACCTTTTTACCACCTGGAGCACTATATTGAGGGTCAATATATCAAATACAACTCCAACTCTGGCTTCGTAAGGGATGATAATATACGTCTCACACCACAGGTACAGTCACTGAGAATGCTCTTTCAAAAAGAGCTCATTCAGAAAGTAAAATTGCCAGTGATTTACAGAACCCAACAAATTTCCAGAATTTGGAAAACAAATTTCCCTTGTTTTATAGTCAAGCAGTTTGTAAAAAAAAGTTATCTGTAAACATTGTTACAGTTTCACAATGCAAATTAGTTCTCTGTTCTCCATTGGTAAAAAAAAACTTTAATTGAGTAGGAGAGAGGGACCATGCTCCATTCTAGAGATACCTTCTAAGTCAGAATTCTTCACAGTGATGGTGATAGGAATCAGGCACCTGAAGTGTTTAATGCCTTTAAAATCTCCATAAGAAAATAACTAAATAAAATGGTTTCGAATATGAAACTTGATGCTTGAAACATTTTTTTTTAGGATAGCCTTGAGATAACTGTATGCTACGCTGTGAAGTATTTTTAATACTTCACGGCATAGAGGTACATTCAGGGCATTTTAAGGCAAAATAGTTCCCAAAGAAAATATTTGTTTTACCTTTATTAACATCACTTTTTAAATAGTAAATAAAATAGCCATTTCTGTTGTAGATACCATTCTAATCACCCACATTAAATAAAATCTAAATCTGTAATATTCTCTCCAATTAATTATTTCACATCAAACCACTCTGAATGACTTTGTATACATCTCAATTATTAAATTTTGAAAAATTGTTGAAATTCCTCTTTTAGACCAAGTTGAAAACAAAAAAAAGCAATAGAAGTGTGTAGAGCAAATAAAACTATTAACATAAAGCTAAAATAAAATATTTTAGATTTGATGAAAAGGTAAAAATGTTGTATTTTAGCACTGAACTGACAAATTCTTGACAAATTCTGTGGATGAGAATGGTACATTCAGAACCTGTATCAACAGAGTTCTGGCAATAAAACACAATAGATTGCGCTTCCTTCTGAGGTAGAGAGATTTATAAATGCATTTCATGAATGCCACAAGCTTGTATTGATACGTGACGTCTATGCTTAGGCATTCAGTCACTTCACCTTTGAGCGCTCTGGACACCAGCTGATAGTTGTGGACATTCAGGGAGTTGGTGACCTCTACACAGACCCTCAGATCCACACAGAGAAGGGGACTGACTTTGGTGATGGCAACTTGGGTATTTATCTACATCCCTTTTCCTGCAACAGCTTACATAATTTCTCAGTTTTCTATGCATGCTCTCTTTTACAAAAAGAGCTTCTGTACTGTCCTGTCAGTAGACTGAGCAACCTTATAGTTAAATGAGTGTGCATGTAGTTTTTAATTTTAATTGTTTTGCATGGCTTTGTATGTGTCTCTAAGGTGTACGCGGCATGGCCCTTTTCTTCCACTCTCACCTGTGTAACAAGATCTGCAAGAGTATGGGCCTCACACCTTTTGACATGTCCCCTGCAGAAAACACTCAGCTGGACTGCACCAACAAGCTGCTGGTTAGTCCTGTATCGCTTTGTCCACTAAAAGAACCATAAACTCTTTTGGGAAAAATTAATTCTCGTATGCTCAAATCATTTGTAAAGCAAGTAAATGCGGTAGACTATGTCACTGACCTTCCAAACTCTTTATTAATAGTGCAAGATGCTCTATTTAGCAGCGATGCACTGATCTGGGAATTGTGGGCTGATCGTTGATATTTGATATTTTCCATGTACGTATCTGCCGTTGCTGATACATAAGTATTTTTTAGAAATAATCATTATATCTACCTGGATTAGCACTACAAAGACATAAAATATTTAGTTCTATAGGGTTACAAATGTAGTAAATATAATAAAATGCAGATATTTTAGCACAGTAGCCCAGCATCACCTAAACTTTCTGCTCTTATAGAGCATAATAAATATGCATTGGCTTAAAATGCCAGTCATATCTAAATATCTGTCTGATGTCAATATATTTTTAGCAATTGTCTACAGATACCAATATGATCCTGATTTAATCATGCGTCTCTCCCATTTAAGCTTAATTTCACTTCTGACATTGGGATGGGCAATATGTTGTTAAAATTCTTGAGATTTATTGTGTGCTCTTGCTGGACTTGGGCAGCAGTCAGCTAAGACCATGCTTCGTGGCTGTGAGGAACAGTGCGGTTCTCCACGGGTGCGGACTACCTCCCTCAGCCGCATGCCCCCTATCCTATCCCGCCTTTCAGAGACCTCCTTGGCTGATGAGAACATTAGTGATGTAGATTCCATTCCCTGCTCTCCTTTGAGCCTGGGCCTCTCTGCCGACCGTTCACCAAGAGGTAAAGACTCACAATGATTATTAGTTAATTATGACACTTTAGAAAACACCCCAACCCTACCAGTCAGTCTATTGACCTGCCAGCCCCCTCATCCCCATCAACCTCATGAAGCCCTGCTGTCAACTCTGTCAACCATGTCAACCCCACAAACCCCTCTCTTTAACCTTGTCAACCCCAGAAACCCCTTTCCCCAACTCTATAAACCTCACAAACCCCTCTTGCCAACCCTATCAACCCCTTAACTTCTCTCCCCAACCCTATAAACCCACAAACCCCTCTCTCACTAACCCCATCAACCCCCTCTCCCCATCCTATCAGTAGCCCCAACCCATCTCTCCACACCACCCGCCAACCCCCCAGAACTCTATAAGCAATCGTGACATTCTAAAGGTGATACAGCTAAATCTGTGCTGACTGAAATTAGTCTTGCTAATTTAGTACGTGTCCTAGGAAAAAACATAGCTGTGCTTATTTGCCCTGTTGTATTACCCTTTTATTTCTTAACCGTCATTTACCATCATTGTATATTTTTAAGGTTGCCTGTTTGCCTGAAAATGCTATTGTTCCTTTGCAGTTTGGTCATTCATGAATGACATGAGCGAAACAGACACAGATCAAAAGGTAGGGATTTGAAGAGCCCTTGCTCTATCAAGTTTTCATTTTTGATAAACATATTAGTATTAGTTTAATGTAACGTCACAACGCCTGTCAGCTGAAGCTGAAATTATCTTTCATTCCCTTCATCTTTCAGTTTTCAGAGAATGGAGGAGACAGCGGTTACCCAAGTGAAAGACGCAGTGAGGGAGACCTAGGCGAACACAACGACCGGGTATTCAATTCTTTTTCGCATGCTACATTTGTATAATCATATGTGTATGCAAAATACATGCAAGTACATTCACTTTTATACTGGATTGCCATGTGAACAACTGTTGGTATTACTGTTGTTACTAAGTATTATTTAGTATTACTGAGCTTTTTTCAGGTTGTTTAACTATTACACTTCAATGTACACACAATTCTACCAGATGTGAGTTTGATTGTACAGATATGATGCTACAGATATGACGCATGGCACTTAATAATGATGTAGCTTCAGCTAGAAGAAAGTACTGTAAATGTGCTAGTGTTTTTAAAAATCATGATCAGTGCATCCCTAATATATAGGTATGTGACTTTTAGTGATTTTTTTGCATTAGTGTTTTTTTCTGTTCCTTTTTAAGTCCAGAGAAATGGGTCAGCATTATTATCTGTAGTAATTGACTGTAAGCTCCAGAGGTGGCAGATAGAGATTAGGTTGGAAAACAACTGGTGACAACTGCAGTGAAATGGACTTTGTGACTCTTCAGATTTGTAACTTTAGGTCTCATACCTCACCTTGTAGTTTCGGCCTGTCTACAACAGACATTACTCTGAATCGGATGAAGACAGTGTTCGTCGGGTAAATATAGCTAATGCTTTTTTGTAGTCTACCCATAATCACTTAATCCAGTATGCTGCCATTTCCCTTCTCATCCCTTTCTCACACTGATCCTTAGCTGTTTCTAGTCTTGCCACTACTTGGATTACAAATAATCTCTAATGTTCATCAGTCTCACCCTCCTCTCACCTTCCTCGGCAGAAAGCTGTGGTTAATGCCAGCAAGCTGTCCATTACTGTTAACAGCCCTGATTGTCACACGGTGATTTCCTGCATGCACCACGATTAGCATTGCCCTCTGTTCAGAACACGTGTTATTGATGAATCAGTGCCAAAAAGCTAGTACCCTCAAGTCTTCCTAACCCTTTCTCTGACCCTTTCTTCCTTGCATGTTGGTAGGTTGATAAATTCACTTTCTAATAAAGCAGCATTGACAGTTGCTTTTTGTTGACTTATTTCTTTGGGATTTTTGAGATTATTTATAGTATTTGCTTGTTGTACTGGATGGAAGCCTGGGCTGTTTATTAAGAAAAAAAAAAAACATTCTCTGGCCTTTGGATTAATTAAAAGTGAATTTGAATGAAAAGGGCGACTGCAGTTTTACTGAATCCAAGTTGGTTTTGTGTTCATGGTCTTTTCTTTTTGGAGGCAGTTCCAGCATTTTAGAGTAATGAACTAATAAGGACACTTCCTTTGCCAGATTTTATAAATTCTGCAGGACATAAGCCCTGCAGGCTTTTCCCAAATAAGCATTATTAATTAGGAATTCCACTGGTTTCTCAAAATGTCTGCATATTTCAATCATTGAGGTAATCTGTCATATGGAATATGTTGATGTTAAATGGCTCAATCTGGAGAAACTTGATTTCTTTACAGGGGTGATGATAGGAACCTGTTGTATTGCCTACAGATATAGACATTTTATTTACTATCCAAAAACTAAAGTATTTCTGTTTTAAACTATTTTGCCCTACAATGCCTTGCGTGTGCTTTTCTTCCATAAATATATAAAAAATTGTTTTAGTCCAGAACCTTATCTCAAAACCATCGTAGAACAAGCATCATGCAGTGTATTTGTAATCATTTCATGTAATAGTGTTTTTATGTAGCTGTCAGAGGCATTAACGCTTTGGACGTTTAGTTCCTATCACCACCACTATGAGCAGTTCTTACTTAGTAAGTTTTTCTAGAATGGAGCATTTCAAAAGAAACCTGTCTGAATTACTTGGTTTAGCTCTTAAGGACTTAATTATGTAGAAATTTTGAAAAATCTACAGAATTCCCCTTTAAATACTCAATCTGTTGTGTTCTTTTTCCCCATAATTTAATTTCAGCATCACTGTGCATGCATGAAGACAGCTACTGCTTCTTTCCAAACTGTTGGCCGCACTGCATAGTGAAACGATGCAGTGTATGTGTAGGAGAGCACTAAGGACCCAGGTCCTGTGAATGCCTCAACTGGAGAACTATGATGTTGCATTCCTCAGGAAATATAATGCATTTAAATACAGTAAATTGTACAGCTTTGAATCCCTGACAGTAGGGCTCACCTATGCACTGCTGAGAAACTGCATTTATCATACATATATCAACAGCCTGTGATTCTTTACAGATTCTATACAGCATCGCTAATATGTGTGCTTTACATTTCAGCTGACCGAGGAAAAATGGAGTTTCTTCCACTCTTCGCGTGCTCATATTCACAGACCCTCCTGCGTGGCGGTAGAGGTGGAGAGACTGAACTCTCTGTTTCTTGAAAGGAAAATTGGCAAATCTATTTTAGGCAAGGTAGAGTGCTTTTATTTAACAGACACATTTAATGTGTATCACATACATACATATGTAACACACTTGACAATATATTGACAATAATAGGAAATTTGCCTTGAATGCAGACAAAAAACATACATAGTAGGTTGTAAATCTCTGACCTTAGAATGATCCAGTTTGATTTTGGTTCATTAGGACATGGTCATCAGTATTAATTTCACCACAGTGCCCTTTGGTGTAATTACTTTGGTATGATCTAGAAGCATTTTTAAAAGTGCACTAAAGGTATAATATGATTGGAGGAACTATTTCATCTGATAATCTTAAAAGTGTTGTCAAAGTTTACATGTTTTACATGTAAACTTTGATGTTCAATTATTAATACCACTTATTTTTGTAATGTCATTGTTTATTTTCTTAGTTTGATCATTCAAACCATCTACATTAATGCAGGCTGAAGCCTAGTTTCTCATGGGCTATTGCTATGACTCTGCGCCTGTAGCCCTTTCATTAATTGCAGAAAATATGTGTATAGGTAGTGACCATTCTTAATGTTACACACTGATTTTCAGACTTTGAGACACATTTACTTCAAAACAGATCTAACTGCTCACCATGTCGCCATGAGGGACAGGGAAGCAGTCTGCAAGGGTGTGGCTAAAACAAGGCTCCTCCTGTGGACTAGGACTTTTTCAGTAGTGACAAGACATTTTTTTAACTGAACTTTTCAGTAGTGTCTGGCTGCAGACATGCAGTCTGACAGATGCAGTCTCTGCCACAGTGACGTCACATACACATGTGCTCTCTGCCACAATGGCAGAAGCAGCCCAACGGTGCGTTAACTTTTGGCTCCTTCTGCTTAGCGATATCATCACTTAATCCATTTTTCGCCCATAACATGGCAAGAGAATTAATTTAACGCACCTCCCTGTTGAAAAAAAGTCATAGAACCCATTAACAGTGTCTGCTTGTTCCTGGTGGTTTTCAGTAGTCGCTAATGGTATTCTGTGTTTTGATGGGTTGATATCACAGTGTAAAGGATTATGATTGTTGAATCAGGTCTTCTGGGACTGATTCCAGATACATTTGTTCATTTCCTAATGGCCCCTAATGGCAACCATCAAGCCAATTCCCGTTAGGAAGCAAAACCATCAGGTTTTATTCCTAACGGCCTGCAAACACAGTTATGTTGTGACAATGTACTGTTTTGGTGTCCACAATGCTGTCTGCTTGGTGCTTTTCTATGGTGTCACATCGTTGAACTATAATTCCTCAGAAACTTGTGACATCGTTGTCTGACAACTTTCTAAGAGGTTGTGACAACGTTGATGAGACAGCAGAAGTAATCTGTACCACATTGACTGTACGTTGTCACACCCTCCTAGAGTCCTTAATAAGTTCTGTTTTAATCAATATTACAGTTTTGATAACTGGTAGTAATCGTCTTCAGCATGGCTTTCATGAGTTTCAACAGTAGCCTTTTTGTTTTTTCTGCGAATAAACCCGACGTTCATGTCTTATCAGTATGGCAATGTTACTATGTGTTCAGTGTAACTTGTTGTCCAACAGGTTTCTCGTAAAACCGACAGAAACACTGTTGTGGCAGAGCATGCACTGACGTCATTAATAGGCTGGCGGTGCATGTCAGGCTGAGAGTGTGTGTCTGCAGCCAGACCCTTCTCAAACTTTTTTTTTTTTTTAAAAACTGAACACGGGGGGGCTCCCAAGTGGCGCAACCGTCTAATCGTTGGCCCTATCATCAGGAGATCGCGAGTTCGATCCCTTTTGATTCTACAGCCATCTGTGGCCGGGAGTCCAAGAGAGCACAATTGGCCTCGGTCTCTCTGGATGGGTAGGATGGCCCCCTCTCCCCCCCATCACCCAACGCGACGCTAGTCATTGCAGGCGTCTGTTAGCTGACGTAACAGAACCCGCGGTTGGCAGAACCCGAGCGTTCAGCTGTCCAATGATGTTGCGTGAGCGGCAGTTTGAAAAGATACAGTTGCTGGGTTCACAGGTCTCGGAGGAAGCCTGTGCTAGCCTTCACCCTCCTAGCGTTGGTAGTATCGTGTGATTGGGGGAGTCCTAACTAGCGGGTGGAGTTGGAGATGACTAAATTGGGAAGAAAATCGGGGAAAAATACAAAAAAAAAACAGGAAATTTACATTTTCCAACTTTAAAAGAAATCAAAAATATCAAAAAGAGCATTCAGGGTTTGGAACATGTAACCTAACTAAGAACTGAATACTTTTTTTTTAAATAATAACTAATTCAGTATAGTGTTCCATGTATGTTATATTCACTCATTGTCAGTATTGAAATTTGGATCTGCATTTACTCTGTGGAAATCACATTATTTTTATGTTCAGGTTCATACAAACTCCATGTTCACATGACGATGTTATTGACTTACTGAAAGTAATAAATACATTCTTATGAAGTTTATTGTGTCTACTTATATAGCTACAACAAAATTCACAGCTTTGGAATTTTACAGACAGTTTATGTATTTTATGGACATATTTGTGCAGATTAGAGAAATGCGACTAATTGCCATGAACTACACAAAAAAATAGATTAACTGTGATTTTAATGATTTTAATCATTTGATAGTCCTAAATATTATCATAATTCTAACATTCCAAAATCAGTGTACTTGAATTGGCTAATTGAATTATTACAGCAAGTACAATTACACAACGTGAATGCTCAAAAGTCTCAAAAGTTTTGATGAAACCCTGTTTGTGCCTGATCAGGTTCATCTAGCAATGGTCCGGTACCATGAGGCAGGCCGATTCTGTGAGAAAGATGCACCATGGGATCAGGATTCTGCTATGTATCATTTGGAAAGGGCTGCCATGTGTGGAGAATTAGAGGCTATTGTAGCCCTTGGCCAATGTTACCTGCAGCTGCCACATCACATTCTCCCAGAGATCGAACTAGAGGTACTTTCTTACCCATCTTTTCCCTTAAAGCCAGATTATCACCGGTTTTCCTCTAATCTAGTCCACTTTCTCTTTGTTCCCATTTGTAACACTGGACTCTGACAACAGGATAGTGTGGAGAACAGGAAGAAGGGCTTCAATCTGTTACTTCAGGCTGCTGAGGCTGGAGACAGACCCAGTATGATGTTAGTGGCCAGAGCATTTGACACAGGCAACAGCCTCCCACCTGACAGGTGCGAAAGAACTGGGCTTTGTTACTTAATTTGCTACTTAAAGGACTACTCAAGTATTTTTCAGCCTAATCTCTATCTGCTGCATCAGTATTGTACTACTCAATTACACAGTAACTTAAATGTATTTCCTTGTTTTTAGAGAAGAGAAAACCTGTTGAATAGAAACTCACAGTCGCAGCCTATCGGGCAGTTGCTGAATGAACAGTTGAAATACATGATTAATTAATGTGAATTCGAAACTAGAGCAGTGAAAATCTAACATTACAGGTCTTAGGATGAGACAGACGTGAGAGAATATCTTGCAAAAACTGTTTTTATGAAGTTTTATCTGACTTTGGAACAGTGGAGCTACACAATTTCGGTTGCTTTCACTTTCTGTTAGGTTTTGTACTGTCTGTGTCAATCAGGCAGGAGCCTATGAAAACTGCCTGCACCATGACGCTAATAACGTATTATCATAGATTACAGGGAAATGTGTCGAAATAAGTGTCTGTGGTAATTGACCATACATTACAGATGCAACAAATAGAGATTAGGTTGAAAACTGCTGGTGTACTTGTAAGAGTCTCTGTAGTACAATGAAGTAATACTCGGAGCATTTCAAAGGCCCCAAGCATTGGGCTGTAAAGTTGTGGGACTGCACCATCGAGTACCTTTAGGATGAATTAGAGTGGAGTTTGTAATCAAGTATTAATCATCCACCATCAGTATCTGATCACTAATGCTCTTGTGGCTGAATGCAATCAGATCCTTACAGCAGATCCTTACACAGACTCACACATCTAATATAAAGCATTCCAAGAAGAGTAAAGACTGTAACCTCAGCAAAGGGGGACAAACTCCCATTGATTTCAGATTAAAAGTTTTGATGAGCAAACTTTCGGTCCGCCAACCAAAAATATCTAGCTACTATCTTAGACTTTTATCTACAAGGTGGACCAGCAAGGTAGGTGTGTCTAATAGATTGAACAGTAGGTGGACTAAAACTCCAGCAGCACTGCTGTCTGATTCTCTTGTACCAGCGCAACACAAACTAACACACCACCACCATGTCAATCTCACTGCAGTGCTGAGAATGATCCACCACCCAAATAATATCTGCTATGTGTTAATCCTGACCTTTGAAGAGCAGTGTAAATGGGGGCTAATAAAGTAAGCAAAGAAACATGATGACAAGATGGACTACAGTCTGTAATTGTAGAGCTACAAAGTGCATATGATAAGTGGAGCTGATAAAAGGGGCAAAGAGTATAAATACAAGGTGTACTTTATAAAGTCGCTGGTCGGTGTATAGTATACATTATACAAGCCTGTCTTTCTAGTGGAATATATCTGGTCTATAAATTGTTTAAGGCCAGTGTCAAGGCAGTTCTCTCTTCTTACTATCTTATAAAGTCATTACTACTGTGTTTCCAATGTGCAGGACTCAAGACTGGAAGGAAGCAGTGTGCTGGTACGACTGTGTTCTAAATATGACCGACTATGATGAGGGTGGAGAATTTGATGGTATGCAGGATGAGCCACGTTACCTTCTGCTGGCCCGTGAGGCCGAGATGTATCAGCAGGGAGGATTCAGCCTGGACGCAGATCCACAGAGAGCAGGTAAGTATAACAGAAATTAGCTAATCAGTCAGAAAAAAAACTTTATAATGATTTGCAGTGGCCTTTCCCTCTAAGGGGACAAGTGGACCAAAACATGCCTACAAAATGTCCCCACAGCATAACGGTCAGTGAAGCCCCTCATTGTAGGGGTCAAGCATTCAGGCCTGTACCATTGTCCTATGTGCCACACATGGACATGTGGAGTATATGGGGAAGGATAAGGTGATCTGACCACATCAGTTTATACCAAATCTCGGTAGACTAATGCCTCTGCTTTCTCTCAAACGTGTAAGAAGTTTATGCACTGCAGCCCGGCTATAATATCTCTCTCTTTGTTGTTGTGGAGGGGCTATTCAGACTGATCACGCCCTGCGTTCATTTTGAGGTACCTGAGGAAATGTTCATCTCCTGTTTTACTTTACGCTAGTGCACAAGAATCATAGTCAATGTATGTGTGAAATGCATATGTCACTTAGTCACTGTTCCTGTTGAAACAGTAGCCATTTGCACTGTCTTTATGACTGAAGCTTCTGCCATCTGTGTCCCAATAATAAACCAGCTTTCAAAGATACTCATATCTTTTACACTTGCCATTTTGACCTGCCTGCTAGCATGGTAGGACATTAACTGCTTAATTGTATAATGAAGTTCACCTGTCTGGAAGCATCTGCCCTCATGTTTGTCCACTCATTTATTCAGATTTTTTCATTAATTTGTCACCCATCTGTATATAAAAGACTTGCATGACAATTGTAATATTCGACTTCAATGCAAGCAATTGATCAACTAAGCATAAATTCAGCTTTGAAATTCAACGTGTATTAATTTTGGACCTTACAGTCTTAGAATTTTCCTACATTAAGATGTTCTTAATGACTTCTGATGTTCTTAATAACTGTCACATTGTTCTTAATCAAACTTTGCTGGCTGTTTAAAACAGCATTCAGCTTTTTTGTGCTGTCTGGGGCATTGAACTGAACAGATTACATATTGTACCCACAGTAAATTGTTGTTACTGCTTTTCATCTGATTCAATTTAATGATTACCAATTACCAACAACTAGCTCATTTTGTTTAAAACAAAAGATAACTCTCATGTCTTTTTTTTGTGATGAATAAAAATTATATTTTGCTCCAGACAAGTTTTTCCAACAGACATGTTCTTCCTTTGTAGGTGATCTGTTCACTGAAGCAGCCGATGCTGCCATGGAGGCAATGAAGGGCAGACTGGCTAATCAATATTACATGAAGGCTGAGGAGGCTTGGTCTGCAATGGAAGAGTAGAGGAAATTATTTGATCTTCCAACACTCTTAACATTTTTTATTTAGCTCTTTGGGATATGTTTACATGGTCTTTTACAACATCTTTCAATATGCTGTGATGTCCTTTTTATATGTAGCTGCCGTAAAGCAGCTGCACATGAGTGCTTCTGTCAATTTCTGGAACGTGTGCATTTTAGGCTAGTTATACATTCACACCACTGCAAGCAAAAACAAGAAACAAAAAGTCCACACAAAAATGCTTCAGTAAGTAACATAGCAATGGCAGTATCACCGTTCACTGTGGTTAAAAGCCCCCTTTTCTCATATTTTGTGCTATGGTTATATAATAATTAACAGACCGTGTAGTCAGCTTTACACCAGGTTCATAGCATAGTTTTACGCTTTACTGTCTTTATCTGTCTCTCCCTGAGAGCTGAAGTATACAGTGACTTGTTTTTGAGGTTGGTCAGTAGAGCTACACAATTGATTAATTGATTCAAGATCGCAATATATAGTTTAGAATTGAGACCACTCTGCACGTTTGTGTGTGTGTGTGTGTGTGTGTGTGTGTGTGTGTGTGTGTGTGCGCGCATATATATATATATGTTGTTACATTATATTAGAATATCCACAACAGGAAGCTGTTGGTGCTCAAGTTGTTTGTGTGCATCATTGAAAGAGAGGAAACCCACAGCAACAGGATCTCATATATGTTGCATTCAGATGTATTAAATATACCATATCTAAGATTGCTGTTTTATTTAACTAGATCAAGGCCAAGTTTCTTGACAGATACCTAACCCACATCTACAGTAATGGATAAATGATTTACTTAAGTATTTGCAGTTAAACATACATAGGAAAGAATATTTTACTGGAATGGTTTTAAAAGCTCCAATTGTCCATATTTAAGCTACAGCTGCTGTAAGTAATATTAAGATTAGTAAAGGTACACCTAAAAGTACTCCTTTGCTACCTTGCAACATAAAACTGCATGTCCAGTAGGGATGCTAGAGGAAATTAGCCAGGTCCAAGTTTATCACACATAGTCCTGTCATATGCATGAAATTTCTAAGGGGTGGAACTGCAGCAGAATCAGTGCTGCCAGTGATTGAAATTATATTGAGAAATTAATCGAAATATGAATGAATTGTGCAGCCCTACGTGATAGCTAAGCTTTTGGATTCTGACATGGAAAAAATGTGACAAACAACACCTTGATGAATGACCAACACTATTCTAGATGTAAAAGTTCACATCAAGCACACGTGGAAACTGTTTGAATGAGTAGGAGGAAAGACCTGAAGTTTGTGTGTAAAACTGGAGTCTAGATAACTGGTGATTTAGTTTAGTTATCCTGCTTGAGAAATATCCCCAGTATTATGATATTGTGGATATTTCACAAGCAGTTTGAGAACTTAAGCCAGTATTAAGGTTGTCCAACAGTAGAAGTAAAGAGCTCTTAGACAGTCATCACTTTAAGGCATTGTTTATTTCATACTCTGAGGTAGTAGTGGGTGGTATCCATTATACAGTTTGAAATTGTTTCTACATTAAGTTTTGGCGTAATTGTTATACCGGTATGCCACAAATAACTGCAGATAACACGATGTACAAACAATGCAAAACTTGCTAATGTTAGACTGTTTGTCATTAATGTTTCGGTCATCTTTCAAATGAAAATGCAGCATTCCCTCGATCACCTCCCATCCATTTCATCTGAATGAATGAATATATATATATATATATATATATATATATATATATATATATATATATATATATATATATATATATATATAATGTATGTATGTATGTATGTATATGTATACTGAAACTTCAATTAGTTTTAGTACCATGATATACATTTTTGGCTATACTGCCCACTACTCCTGTGGAGAAAGCTTGGGCCAGTATTGAGGCTGTACAATAGTAGGAGTGGTAAGAAGCATTACTGTTGGACAGTCATCACTTTATGGCATTCTGAACTCTGAGGCTGTGCTTGGTATGAAATACCATGCTGATGTCAAAACATGAGAAATTTCTGACAAAAGTGAAAACCCACACCAAAGCACTAAAAACGAAGGGGGAAAGCAACAGATAAAGAGTGAATGATGTAATTGGCAGTGCTATCTTTGATGACCAGAGTACTGTCTTGCCTGGTCTGAACAGTGACTCAGCTTTGCCTGTTTTTGCTTCACTGGGGTGTGACTTCTGATTTTTGTTTATGAAAGCAAATGGCTGTATAACAAAAAAAAAATATGAAAGTGAGATAATAATAAAAGTTTGCAGACTGCAGTGGTATGATGCAGATGACCAAATACACTCTACTGACCTGACATGTAGAATTCCAAACATATTTCAAAAGGTCAGCATTATTTGATCCTTAAGATGTGAACAAAGTTATTCAGAGTACTCTTACATGAAACATGCCATTCCTGGGAAATGTGCCAAGTCGGAATCAGATTGTTCATAACGGTGGTGATAGGAACCAGAGCTCTCAAGAGGTTAATGCCTCTAAAAGCTCCCTCACAGAAAGTTCATACATGTAATGTTGAAGAATATGCCGCCAGATGCCTAAAACATAGTTTTATGTTAGGTTTGAGATAACACTGACATAAAACATTTTTTTAAACATATTATAGGTTAAGAGGTACATACAGGACAAAATAGTCCTAAAAGAAAATGGATTTCACTCTGTTTTAAAATTAACAACGTGACATAAAAATTTAGAAGACATGTGTAGGACCACTGGTCATTTTGGACAATAAATAAAGCGACTGTATTTGCATGGTAGACATGACAATTCCTGGTTCCTATCACCACTCTAAAGAAATCTGAGTGTGTATGTTTCTCTACAATGCACTATTCGACATCGGGCCACTCTGAGCCACATTGTTTACAGTTCAGCCATTGTGCAGATATTACGAAAAAAAATGGAATTTCCCTTAATAGAACACAAAAATGAACGCACTATTACAAATAACATGGTAGTGGTTGGTGAACTGGTAAAAACGTTTAAGTGTACTTTTGGTTTTCTAAAACAGTTTTGCATTGTAAAGATAAAAAGTAAAGCTAATATGCTGCAGACATTGTTATATGTTGTTAACACTGGCAGTTTTTTTCGCCAGTGAAAGTAGTTCCAGCAGTGTACAAATGGTGTTAACTTTAGATTCGCATCATTATGTGTGGCTATTTCAGTGCAGTAAAACAATTCACAGCAAGTTTTTTTTACCAAGACTCCTGTTCATAGATAAAGCGCCTTAAAACCATCAGGTCAATATGGTGCTATAGCTCTGAGCAGTTTTTAAAAGCCATTTCCTTGCCAACAAATGGTACTAACTTTTACATAGAACTGTGTGGCATTTATGGAGCATTTGTGGCTCAGTAGCATCTTTTTCTCACAAATGAGCAGAAAATTGTTTGTGTTTGAGGCTGTTGATCAATACAGTATCCCCCTTTTAAAGCAAAACAGGCCCATCTATCCTTTACATGATCATTAAGAAATATGAACTCTATTTTTTTTGCATTATCCTCATGACTTATACTAAAAGAGGTGGTTTACATGGTTTAAGTTTTAACATGCTTCCCTTTTCTCAATAATTAAAATCGCTGCATACATAAACAAAAAACTGCCTCCAATTTTTTGCATTTTTGCCTAATAAACCTGTGACAGTTAAGTGGTCTCTCTAGTCATTGAACATGACTACATACTTTTTTTTTCTTATATTTTGTTATTATGTTGCACCTTTAATGGTCTTCAGTACAACTTAAAGCATTGTGCATTTGAAGCAAAAAGTGGCATGAACATAATGTTTGAGTAAACATGGTGCTGTATATATTTTCTTTTATTGACTGTATACAATAAAATTGATTTAATTTTAATACCTGTTCTCTCTGTGCAGTTTTAGACAGTTCGGTTTTTGAATACAGAATCACAGATTGGCAATATGTTGGTTCCTTTTTCCCCTTTCCAAATCACTCTCTGTCAGTACATGACTGTAGCATCAACTGAGGAACTTAAATGGAAATTACATTTTTGCAGATGTAAATGGTTAAAATGTAAACAAAGTAGTTTGGAATTCACCTAGTCAGATTTGTTCACAGTAGTGTTGATGAGAAACAGACGTCTCGGGCGTAATTCCCCTAAAAGCCCCCTCACAGACAGTTGTTAAATAAAAAGGTAATGTGTTTTCTGATACCTGAGACATTGTTTTATGATAGTTTTGAGATACAGTTTGGACCTAAAATTTATTTTAATTAATTCATGGTGGAGTGATAAATGCAGGGTGTTAGAGGGCACAATAGTACCCAAAGAAAACTTTTTTTTCTTTTTTTTTTTAGATATACCACTATTTTACCATTATCAGCAGACACATCACTGGTCATTTTAGCTTTAAATGACTGTTTATATCTCAATGATTACCTCGATTTTTTTGAAAAATAAGTGGAATTCCCCTTTAAGGCACATCTCCATACATGTTCTTTGTCTGCTCAAGTATGGAACTCATTGTCTACTTCTTGTAAACCTGGAGAGGAGAACAGACAACTGTAGTCGTGTGTCATTCTGTAGTTCGCGTTATGTCCATATTAGGAACTAAGATCAATTTGTCTTTGGTCAGAGTGAATGGGGTTTTCGAAAAATCGCCTCTATTGCACCCTGTGGTAAATAAAAATGTTCAGAACCCGATACCCTGCTCCCAACACACCTGGTCTAACTGATCAGCTCATTACCAGCCCATTGTTGAGTTAAAGTGGGTGTGTTAATGCAGAAAATTGAAATGTGTGTATACTGGGCCTCCAGGACTAGAATTGAGAAACACTGGTCTATAGAGCAAGGGTTGTCAGCTGCGGTAGAACATTCCGATAAAGCACAACTTGTCAGAACACCACCATAGCCCGCATTACTTTTGTGTATAGTGACATCAAACTGATGCGCAGTAACTTTAGCTTGTATGTAGCAATGTAAGTATTTAGACTCTTTAACCACCTCGTAATTCAGAGGATCCAGGGATATCTGAGAGAAACGTATCAGGGTCTGAATAATTTTTCGAAGAGGCAATTTTTCGAAAACGCTTACACAAACGCAGCTCCTAATATAGGCATAACGTGGACTACAGAATGATGCACGACTATAGCGGTCTAGGTCGGAGTTCCTTATATGGGCGTAAGAGCATTGAGCCGACTACAAAATGACAACGCAACTTCAGTGGTCCATGGAGCAAGGGCTGTCTTCTGTCACTGTTTCGTCTGAGTTCTTTGATGGCTGCGAAGTTCTGTGTGTGATGCACACTTTTTGCCACATTCCATGCAAGTGAAAATCTTTTGTGGCGCAGGATCAGACATTACGTACTGCACTAAAGTCAGAGACCACCCTTCATTTATTTAATTTCCAGTTATGTACAAATTACTAAGTACAAATTATTAATTTCTCAGGAGATATTTTTAAAGAGATTAGACTTAAAATAAGCCGCTTGGATAAGGTAGAAATGTAAAGGAAAATAAGTGAAAAACAGGAGTTTCCACATCTGGCATTAAAAAAACTCCTAACAACCATCCAAGACCCTGTAGACTTTTATCTTTGAGAGAGAGTGAGGAAAAAAATCAATCTCCACTCTTACTACAGACAAAATCCACAGATGTTTCTTTCCATCCCTCCACTGTGAGAAGACAACTCAACACTATGGGTCTGAAAGGATCTGTCAAGAAGCCTTCACTGAAAGCCAAAATCCAGAATCAACTGTTTGGAGCACTGTTAAGAAAGAACTGGTGAACGTAGTAAACATAAAGAGACTGGTAAGCCAGAAATGACATCCAAACCTGGTGACAGAAAATTTCTCACCATAATGAAGAAAAACGATGACTGCTGTGCATAGAATACAGTGGCTACACTGCAAGATTTTGTGGACAGATGAAACCAACAGTGTGTCCCAATTCAGGGGTTGGATCAGTCCCAATTCAGTGCTTAGACCCACGAAGGCTGAACCGAAATGTCTGCCCTACGGTGGATTTTCTGTTTGCGTCACAGCACCGCTGTTCCCATCCTTACCGTTGCGCCATGAAACACCGCTCTTGTCAAGTTATTTTAAAGTTCTTTAAAGATGAAGCCAGAGACTTGAACTGATTTTAGTTGTTTATTTTTTCATTTATTAGAGCTGGAGATGCTTCCCCGCCGGCTACTGATGAGGTTTTATTTATTTATTTTTTACATTTTATTGTTAGCCATTCGCCTCAGTTTAAACCCAATACTTATTGTACTCTTCAGCCGCGGTTCGCTTCTCTGTTGATGCCGCCATGTTCTCGAATTCTTGCCAGCACGCAATGAACCTCGGGATATGTTAGCTGGCGGATACACCCGATGGATCCCTCGTTGCCATTGAAAAGAAGGACACATTTCTTCGGAATGGGACAGCCCCGCTGTGTCGGCTTTCAAATGCAGAATCTGAGGGGCGCAGCCCCTGAAATGGGTCACACTGCAAGATTAGCTTGTATCAGAGCGACGACAAGAGCAAAGTGGAGACAAAAAGGAACTGCCTAAGATCCAAAGCTACTATGTGTAAAACATGGTGGTGGGGGTGTTATGGCCTGGCCCTGGATAGCTGCCACAGGTACTGGCTCTCTCATCTTCAGGGATGATGTAACTGTTCATAGCAGTAGCAAAATGAATTCTGAGGTGCACAGTAACATAATATTAAATGACGCCAAACTCACTGGACAGCACTTCATCCTACAGCAAGACAGTTATCCCAAACATACTGCCAAAGCAACAAAGGAGGTTTTCAATGCTAAAATCAGAACGTTACTAACTGTCCCAGTCAGTCCCCTGATCTGAATTCCATTGAGCATGTCTTTCATACACTGAAGAAAAAAATTAAGGGGACTAGCCCCCGAAACAAGCAGGAACTGAAGATATAAGCCTGGCAGAGCATTACCAGAGAGGATACTCAACACCTGTCATCAGTCATTGCATGCAAATGATATGCAAGTCATAAACATTAGTAATTTACTATACATACCACTGCATGTGCATATGTATGTTTTATACAACAGTTAGTTCCGGCCACGCAAGCTGGTTGGTTGAGAAGCGTTTTAACTGTGCTGTTATTTCACCATAACAGCACGTTTTTTTTCACAAACACTGTATCACTCCGCTGAGACGCCGTTGCTAAGCAATGACTTTGATAGGTGTAGGAGATGCTCAAGCCATTTGAACATTTTTACTTCTTACTTTGCGCACAAACAGAACATACATACTTTTAAGATTACATTTGACCTACAGCTGATTTGGTCAGATTCTGAAGATGAGACTAAACTAAATTCCAAAACTGTCATTACCACTGAGCAAGCTTTTCAGTCAGCAGCTGTGACAGAAGAACACCTAAACAACCTGGAATTAGCCAGAAATTAACCGAATACCATTCGCCAAACAAAATGCTTTACAGACTGGCTGGAACAAAACAACATTAATATTGATCTAGCAAAAATTGACAAAAATGAGCTAAACTTGATATTGCGGGCAGTTTTATGGCTCAGTTAAATTTGGTCAGACTCTTAAGATGAGAGTTCGTTACTCTGATGTAGTAACAAGCTGCTTGTTAAGGAACTTTAATTTGGCGGAAGGAATTGCTAACATTAAAACATATTAAATGCTACGTTCATGGCTCAGTTTATTTCTTACGTTATTTATTTAACTGATGTATAAAAGCAATAGAACACTGAAGGTCGATGTTATTTCGCAATAACACACTCCCTCTCATGTCCTATTGCTTAAATATACTATATGTTGAAAAGTTTGTGGACATTGTGTTTTCTTATTAGTGAACTCAGCTGCATCAAGGTGCACCCACTGGTGACACAGGAGTTCACACACAGTTTGTACAATCTACATAGAAAAGCACTGACAACAGAATGGGATGCTCTAAAGCAGTCACTCATGAGCCTTAAGTCACCATGCTCAATGCCAAGCGTATCCTAGAGGAATATAAAGCCCCCCAGCAGTGGACTGTGGAGATGTGGAACTGCTTTGGGACAAAATTTTGGAAGAAACATTGGATGAACAGGTGTCCACAAACTTTTGGCCATACAGCGTATAATATTTTGATAGTTTATAACCATAAACTACAAATTTGACAAAATTACTTGAGTGTATAATGATTGGCTACTAAAATGTTTAGATTCTAAAGTTACATTAACCACTTAATACTAGGCCAAGCTAAAAAACAAGGTCTAGCTTTGGCTCAGTGTACACACGGTAGCTCTCGAAAGCTGTTGTTCCTTTGGGGACTGTTTTGCCTTACAATGCCCTGCATATACCCTTCCGGTATTAAATAAATGGATTAAAAACATTTGAAGCCTATACTATACAAAGTTATCATAAAACAGTGTGTCAGACATCAGGCAGCATATATCTGACTATTTTATGTAATAACTTTCCTTGATGGAGCTTTTGGAGGGTGGACCACTGGTTCCTATCACCTCTACTGTGAACTATTCTGACTCAGAAAAGCAGATAAATCTTAAAACTGTTTGAAATTGCTGATAGTCTGTCTGCTTATAAACATGCCAGGCAGTATCTGCTCATACTGGGTCTTAGACAAGCATTTACCTCAGAAAGAGAAAACAAGAAATCATTTAAAGGACATTAAACTTAGTCTAGCTGATATTCAATGTTTCAAAGCACTAAACTAAACTAAAGAACTGACTTTAGTCTGTGCAATCAGAGCACACACACACACACACACACACACACACACACACACACACACACACACACACACACTCTTCTAAGCCACTTATCCTTCTGGGTCACGGAGGGAAGCTGGAGCCTATGCAATCAGAGCATGAAAATATTATTATCACCATCTAGTGAACATTAAAAGTGTAAGTATAGAAGTGCATGAGCTACAATTATCTCTTGTCACAATGCTTTTTTTTGCACAATGTGCAAAATACATGTTGCTTCCTCAAAATGTAGATAATTTATTATGATTTTCATATAGAAATTTTACACTTTTGTTATTTCATGTTCTCTTTCTTAAGGAGGTATGTATACTGGTTTGTATAAAAACTCTCATTTCCAGTTTGTTACAGCTGAGTTTTTGCGCTGATATGTGGTGTTGGGTATTGGGTATGTCCAGTCCTGTGTTAGTGTTCTTTTTCTCTGTTGCCATGTGAAGTTTTCCAGAAACTGCAGTACTTTGATGCAATTTTTTTACTTTGTGGGTGTTTTTTAATTTGTGATCATGATTTTCTAATTCGTTCTCTCGTTTTCTTTTAATCGTGGTCATGTTTTCTTTTTAATTGAATACACGTTGTTTGTTTCTTTATTCGTGCACAAACAAAATATGTAGTAGATACAGGCTGTGTTATTTGTCCTGTGCAGAAGCGGCTAACAGCTCCCTGAAACTGTGTGATGGGCTTTAATGTGTTAGACTGATGAGATAATGGACCGAGATGCTCATTAGCTTTGGTTCTGATTTGGGTTATGAAGACACTGTAGTTCTTTTTCGCTGCAAACGGCCCACAAATTCATCAGTGCAGCTGCAGTTTGGTGGTGAAATGAAGGAAGACAATAAACTACAATCACATTCTTCACTAAACTGCACTTTCTAATGATTATATTTAACAGAGATATAGAAGCAGCACGGCCGCTTAGCCCTGTTTATGCTCATGAGTCAAGCTGCGGTGATAGAGACCATCACACAATTACGGGAAGAAATGATTAGTGTCAACGTTTTAACAAATTCAAATTAAACACATTCAGAAACATTCATGAGGGATGAGGTTAAATGGCGAGAGAGTTTAATATCTATAGATTAGATATAGATATATTAATGTGAGGATGTCAAAACGCTGATCATTTCTTTATGTAATTAGACAAGCAGACATAAGGAGCCCACAAATCAAAATCAAACCTAATGAGAATCTCTGTCCATCTTCACATCAATCTAACACATCAAAGCCCGTCAGACAGTGTCAGGGAGCTGTAAGCTACTTCTGCACAGGACAAATAACATGGCCTTTTCTGCAACAGTTATTCTGTTTGCACACGAATCAGAAAAACAACCAAACTGCGCGCCTACTCAAAGAAAATCCATGAATATTTTCAAGACACTGCTGACACACGGCGCATGTGGCAGGGCATCCAGGCCATCACCAACTACAAGACACCTCCACCTGCTTGTGACAATGATGCCTCCCTTCCAGATGTGCTGAATAACTTATATGCTCGGTTTGAAGCACAGAACGGCATGACGGCAAGGAAAACCAAACTCCCTCCAAATGAACAGGTACTGTGTCTGTCTACAGCTGATGTGTGGAGAACTCTACACAGAGTCAACCCAGGAAAAGCCCCAGGATCTGACAGCATACCAGGCAGAATGCTCAGAGAATGCGTTGAACAGCTGGTTGATGTTCTCACAGACATATTCAACATCTCTCTGAGCACTGCAGTTGTTCCAACGTGCTTCAAGTCCACCACCATCATCCGTGTGCCAAAGAAGTCTCCAGTGTCCTGCCTCAATGACTACTGTCCCGTTGCACTCACTCCCATCATCATGAAGTGCTTCGAGAGGCTTGTCATGAGGCACATCAAAGACCAGCTCCCCCCTTCATTTGACCCACTGCAATTTGCTTATCACCACAATCGCTCAACAGACGACGCCATCTCCACCACACTCCACCTGGCTCTCACCCACCTGGACAATAGAGACACTTATGTCAGAATGCTGTTCATGGACATCAGCTCAGCATTCAACACCATCATCCCTCAGCAGCTGATTGGAAAACTGAGCCTGCTGGGCCTGAACACCTCCCTCTGTAACTGGGTCCTGGATTTCCTGACTGAGAGACCTCAGCTAGTCAAAATCGGGAACAACATCTCCAGCACCACCATACTGAGCACCAGCACCCCTCAGGGCTGTGTGCTTAGTCCACTGCTGTTCACTCTACTGACTCACGACTATACTGCAAAATACAGCTCAAACCACATCAAGTTCGCTGATGACACAACTGTGGTGGGTCTGATCAGCAAGAATGATGAGTCAGCATACAGAGAGGAGGTGTAGCGGCTAACGGACTGGTGCAGAACCAACAACCTGTCTCTGAATGTAGACAAAACTATGGAACTAAGGATGTTGACTTCAGAAGAGTGCGAGGTGACCACCCCCCACTTAACATCACTGGCTCTGCTGTGGAAATCGTCAGGAGCACCAAGTTCCTCAGTGTCCACATCACAGAGAACCTCACCTGGTCCCTCAACACCAACTCCATAGCCATAGCCATCTCCCCCCCTCCCATCCTCACCATGTTCTACAGGGGGACCATGGAGAGCATCTTGAGCAGCTGTATCATTGCCTGGTTTGGGAATTGCACCGCCTCCGACCACAAGTCCCTACACCGAATTGTGAGGACAGCTGAGAAGATCATCGGGGTCTCTCTCCCCTCCATCATGGACATCTACACCACACACTGCATCCACAAAGCCACCAGCATCGTGGACGACCGAATCCACCCCTCACACAGACTTTTTTCACTGCTGCCGTCTGGCAGAAGGTACCGGAGCATCCGTGCCATCACTGCCGGACTCTGCAACAGTTTTGTTCCTCAAGCAATCAGGTTTTTAAACTCACAAGGACTGAACTGAATACCCCCTCACACACATACTCTACACTCACACACACAATCCTCTTTGATGCTTGATTTGCACTGGAACATTGCTGCTAATACAGTGTTTACACTTTGCTCATTCTAGTACTGTGTATATCCTACCTCAGGAACTGCTGTGCTCAGATATGTTACAATCTGACTGCGTATACTTACAGATCACAGCATGTTAAATATTCTTTCCACCTTATTCCACTACCTCATGCTCAGAAATGAGTGCTGTGACGGCACTGCACTGTCCTGTCTGTTTACTGTGTTTAATTTGTTTTATTCATTGTATTGTTTCTAGTTTAATGTTTTGCATTTGTTTCTAGTTTTTTTGCATACTTACATCTGCATGCTTGCACTTTGTACTGTCTATTTTGTTCCATGTTGCACCTTGTTCCTTGGAGGAACGTAATTTCACTCCACTGTGACCTGGAACATAGATGGAATGACAATAAAAGCCTCTTTACTTGACTTGACTCTTGACTGTGATCAGTTAAAAAGAATACATGACCAAAATTAAAAGAAAACGAGAGAACGAATAAGAAAATCATGGTCACGTTGTGTCGTTGTGTCGTCGTGCTATGGACTGAATTTAGATATGGGAACATGTGGATCTAAGACACACGTCTGTTAAGCTGTATTTAAGTTTTGCAACTGAAATGGAGTAATAAAGTCAAGAACTGTATCGAAGATTTGTGTGTGGTTCTGGTGGATAGGCTACCAGTGTGGCTCAGCCTTTACTTTCGATTTGAAACCCACTACAATTATAAGCAGACATGTTTGCCATAAAATACCCTTTATATAATGAAACACATTGTAAATCACATTTTCTTTTGAAAAAAAAAGACTATATTATCTGGGGTGACTTCACCTATATAATCATGAAATCAGAGTTTGAGGCTTTTGTTTACATTGAAAAGGCATTTCCCGCACCCCATAAGCACTCAAACACTTTGGAAAGAAGCTAGAAACGCTATGCAGTATTCTCTTAACGTGAAGACATTATAATGACTATAAGGACATTTCTGCCAAAAAATACATTTTTACTCTAAATGAACTGACCTAAAATAGCATTTCCATGAGAACGAACACTAAAGCTTTAACTTGAGTGACTAAATGTGTACACTACTGAAATCGTAGATGTAGATGCTAAGTTACACTGAAAAGGAGATGGGGTTGGATCTCTGTGTACCACATCGCGACCACTTTGTGGCCACTTTTATTAGCAGTCGCCATTGAGCATCCACATCGCAGCGACTTCACGGCCACATCACGGCCACTTTTATTAGCAGATGCCACTGAGCAGCCCCAGTGAGTAGTGTTAAACAGAAACAGACATGAGCCTATCAGGGAGTTACAGCAATATTATGATTAGTCTCCCGTAAGGAGAAAATATATATATTTCAAATATATTTCTGAAATATATTTTTGCAATATATGAAAATGGCCATATTGTACTTTGCATTACGTAAGACACTCACACAAATGTGATGTATGGCAAATAAACAAGATATCAAATCGTCAAACTACATTTTCACAGTGTATCAATATCTCAAACGCTTTAGAAAAACTAGAAACGCTATGCAGTATTTTCTGAACATGAAGACATTATAATGATTATAAACAGACATTTCCACCATAAAACACATTTTCACTCCAAAGGAACAGACCTAAAAGGACATTTTCATGAAAACGAACACTAAAGGTTTACCCTGGGTGACCATACCTGTACAATACTGAAATCGTCGTTATGTACACTAAGATATACTGAAAAGGCATTTACTACACTCCGCAAGCATTCAAACATTTTATACAGCAAAAAGCACTACTGTAGGAGTTGGACCTCTGTGTGCCGGGTGGTGGACGGAAGTGGTGGCTCTTGTGACAGCAGGAAACAGCCATTTCACCACTACTTCACTGCTGCTTTTATTAGCCACTGCACAGCCACTGTGCCATCACTTCACCGCCACTTCAATTTACGACCACTACTGCGCAGCCACTTCGCGGCCACTTCACCGCCACTTCAATTTACGACCACTACTGCGCAGCCACTTCGCGGCCACTTCACCTTCACTTTTATTAGTGACCGCCGCTGTGCAGCCTTCGCTGTCACTTTTACTGGGAACCGCCACTGCGAAGCCACTGTGCCGAAACTTCACCATCACTTTACTATCACTTTTATTTCCGACCGCCTCTATGCAGCCACTTTGCTGTCACTCCAACGTCACTTTTATTAGCAACCGCCACTGCGCAGCCACTGCAGTTAAAAGGCCCTTGGATTTTGCTTCAAAATTACCATTCAAATATTATCATTCCTATTCTAAGAGGTTGGGTGTTGTGAAATTGTGAATGCAGCTCGAAACCCAGGAAAGGATTTGCTACCAATGAGCAAGCCATTTAGACTATAATGAATAAAATGTGGAATAGGTGCTCTGAGGCCTAGGCCCAGTGTCCTCTCGCCAACATAAAACACCTTAGAATATAACAAATACATTTCTTTGGGAGGGCTGAGGCCAAGGCCCATGATTCTGAGGCAAATTCCAAAGGGCCCAAGAACTAAAACCAACAATTAAGGATAGCGAATATAATAAATCCCTGACTAGTCTCCATGGTTGATAAGAAATTGCAATAAAATTATTAAAGCCCAGGAAAAGAGAAAAAGTACCCATGAACCCGACATTTAATGTCTAAAGATTTTCAATTTGAATAGTAGCCAATGTGTAACATCATGTCCCCAAGATAAAATCCTTAGAAAAGTACCAAGTTGGGTTCTCTGAAGCCCAGGCCCAAGGTCTTGTTCTCAAGCTTCTCTCATTTAGCTATGAAAAATCAAAGTCTAGGATTTGTGTTCTAAGGCTCTGGTCCGTAGCCCTCTAATGATAAACCAAACCTTAAGACAGGGATAATAATGTTGAAAAGAAAGATCTAACACCCAGGCAAAGGTCCAGGAGCATGAGCCAGCCATTTGGACTGGAAAGAATAAAATTGATAATAGGAGCTCTGAGGCCAGGTCTCAGCATCATATCACAGACACAAAATCCCTTAGAATAAGGCCAACACCCAACCTCATAGAAAAGGAACTATAATATTTGAAAGGTAATGGGGAGGCCAAAGCCCAGGGTCTTTTAACTGCACTTCTGAACTGAGGCCAAGGATGACAAGAAATTGCAAAGAAATCTCTGAGCCAATACCCAGTATGAGCCATTTCAATCTGAAAGAGTAAGATGGGACATGAGCTCTTGAACACAGGCCCAGAGGCCTCTATCCTATTACAACAGAATAGTGAATTAAAATTGTCGGGAGAAAACCTAGGCTTAAAAAACATTTAAGCTGAGCTTTGAGCCATTTAGAAAGTAAAGAATAAAATGTGGAGTGGGAACTCTGAGGCCTAGGCCCAGGGTCCTCTCGCGAACATAAAACACCTTAGAATAGAGCAAATAAATTTGTTTGGGAGGGCTTAGGCCCAGGCCAATATCCAAGCCAAGGGTCTTATACTCACAACCCTGCCACGTTGCCTTAACTATAATTTCTGCATAAATCTTTGGGGTGAGGTGTGGGGTGGGGGTGATGAGGGAGGTGATGAGGAGGGGTGGATGGGTAATGTGGAGAGAGGGCACCTTGTTAAAGTGTTCAATCTGTCCGTCACAGAACCACAAATCATATGGGTTATAAATCAAGGTCATAAATCAGGTCATAAATCAGGTCATAAATCAGGGTCATAAATCATACATTGAAAAACAGTGTATGACACATACTACTTTTGACTCTTGGGTAAACGAAAATTCTATCCTGGACGCTGGATAAAGCCCGTGAGAGAGCAGGCGAGGCCTATGCAGAAGCGCGGGACCCACCATGGAAGAACCAGAGATTTTTTCATCACGCTAGCGACAAATTATACCCTCAAAACGATATATCCAGTTACAGGGTGAAGTTAGCCAAAACTATTCATCTCAAGGGCGGTCGGGAGGTAGGTGTAGCCAAAATATAATTTCCCTAGAGTTGGTACACGCTGGCGGACGGCGGGCGACAGGAAACGGACTTTTGGGTGTGTGAAGGGCCGGATCTCAGGAAAAAGGTGGTTTTTAAATTAAAATGTGGATATTATACCTACATCAACAATATTTTGACCGAAATGAACAAATATTTTAGAACCACCAAAACCCACGTCGAATTATATTTAGATAAGGTCACGAGACGGATAAAATTAGGGGTCACACCGGAGGAGATTAAACGACTGACCTCGCTGAACAGATGACCTATTCAGATTCGAAGGCATGGACAGTTGGCGCACATTCTGGGCTTCGAGAAACAGAAGTGGACAGACCCGACCGAAACTAAATTTCCTGCCCATATTAAAGGCGGAATGTTTTATTTGTTTCTTTATTCGGATATTTCTTCGCATCAGATTGTAGCCGATTCCTTAGCTCCTCTTTTGCAAACTATTCAAATACCCAAAGTGCATCTGGATTTCATCACACTAAACTTTGACAAAGTGCATTACAACCCGGTCAGCAAACACGTTTTTGATGAAATTTTAATAGAGTTAAAGACGGATCAAAACCGAAACGTCAAATTCAAATTTGGAAAAGTGATCATGAAGCTACATTTTAGACCGATCAGATAAAAAATGTCTGCTTATTACGCTGACCCTAGCCCCTATGTCTACTATTATATGCATCAGGCGGGGTCGGTATAGAAGGTTTCAGCGGAGCGCCCATGCAGTACGGAAGAGGGATCGGCAACGTTTTTCGGGGTTTGTTTAGACTGGTGGTGCCTCTGCTAAAAAGACCGCAGACCGCACCTCAAGACCGCTGCTAAAAATATCATGAAAGACGTGGTTTCCGCAGTGGCAGGGAAATTATTGGGAAACGTGTCAGAAAGGCGGCAGGAGGTTGAAGGCCTGGTGGTTTTGAGCCGTGCGAATCGGCGCATGAGCCCGCCGGGGCGACGTGGTTCCGTACCTTTTAAAAATAAAAGCGTTTTTTCAAAAGGCCTCAGTCTGAACCCGAAGCTGGCGGGTGCGCTCGTCCGCGCCTCTCGTTTAAGGAATAAGAAGAAAAAAAGAGCGAGTGGAAAACCGGTGCGCCCCGACATATTTTAAAAGATGTCTCTCATACACAGCACCTCGGCGGAAAGTATGAAGTCCGAGCTGGACCTATTTATGATCTCTATGACGCAACACACTATAGAATCCTAGAGATATGTAGAAACACCTCCGATCACGGCTATTACCGGTAACGGACCCCTTGAATTTTTTTATAGCGTGTCGGGGGACACCTACGTCGATCTGAACCATTCGCTTTTGTACCTCACGTGCAAGGTTACCAACGCGGACGGAACCGATCTGGAGGCTGGCGCCGCCGTGGGTTTGATTAATTATCCCGCGGCTACTCTTTTTAGCCAAGTCGACCTGTCCCTCGGCGATAAGCTCATTTCTCAAAGCAGTTCGACGTACGCCTACAGGGCCGTTCTGGAGTGTTTGCTTAATTTTTCCGAACCTACTCTGAATTCACAATTCGCAGCGGGGCTGTTTCGCAAAGACATGGCGGGGCACATGGACGACGCTGACCTGAACAGAGACAGTGAGGGGTTAAGGTGGAGAAGGGCTTATTGCGAAAGGAGCCAAACGTTCGAACTGATGGGGCATTTGCATAACGACTTTGGATTTCAGGAAAAGCTTCTTTTAAATTCTGTCGACGTGAAAATAAAGTTAGTTCGTAATAAAAGCGAGTTTGTTTTAATGTCATCGGATCCGAACCCAGGCTATAAACTTCACATTTTATCGGCCCTTTTGTACGTGAAAAGAATACACGTGTCATCCAGTGTGAAAGTCTAACGCCAAGTACCCGTTAGAGAGAGTTAACGTGAAAGTGTTAAGCGTGCTGGCGGGGGTCGCGTGTCAAACCAGGATAATCTATTTTTGGGCCAAGTGCCAAAATTCATCGCTATAGGTTTTATTCATAATGAAGCTTTTAGCGGATCTTAGGTGCGAAACCCTTTCAACTTTCACCATTACGACGTGGAATCTTTAAACCTGACGGTGGACGGCGTGATCCTATCCGCCCACGCCTTTTCGATCCCTTTTTCCCAGACAGCACTGTCTGCGAGAATATTTCAGCCTGGTCGAGGCTACGGACAGAGGGTTGAGGGACCAGCCTTTGGCCATCTCTCGTGAAGATTTTTCTCTGGGCTACTGTTTATTCGCGTTCAACTTGACCCCCGACGAAAGCTCCGGCGACCACGTTTCGTTAATACAGTCGGGTAACGTCAGGCTAGACCTCCGGTTTCGAGCGCCTTTGCCCAACACCATAAACGTCATTGTGTTTGCGGTTTTCGACGACATTTTAGAAATTAATCACAAACGTGAAGTGCTTATGGACTATTTTTTGAAAAAATGGACACCAGACAGATCGCTAAAGCCATGCGATGCACCCGAGGGTTCAGAGGCGTATTCCCCTGCGATCAACTGCTGGGTGTCAAACCACGCACCTCCGTCCAGTTTGTGAACATGCACCCTGCACCCAACCGGGCGAGCACTGGCTGGCTATTTTAATTTTGCCAGATGGAAATGCCGAATATTTTGATTCCTATGGGTTTCCGCCGGACTTTTTCCCCAGTTACTGTTTTTTCTAAAAAATAATTCACAACGAGTTTTCTGTAACACTAGGCAAGTACAAGACTATACGTCCGACACGTGTGGTCATCACTGCGTGTATTTTCAGATGTGAAAAAACATTTTGGTTTTAATAAAAATGTGAAAAGATTCAAACATACACATTACCCATTGGTTTAAAAAAAATGACATGCATATAAAAAACATAAAATGTACTTTGATTCAAATAAAAATTATGTGGTTATTTAAGCATGTACATTAAAACGTCTAAGATGTGAAAAAACATTTTGGTTTTAATAAAAATGTGAAAAGATTCAAACATATACATTACCCATTGGTTTAAAAAAATGACATGATTATTTAAAGATATGCGTATAAAAAACATATGAAAATGTACTTTGATTCAAATAAAAATGATGTGGTTATTTAAACATGTACATTAAAACATTTTTAATACGTCATCCACCCTGGTGGCTCAAAGTATCTTTTTCTATTTCTTTTTTTTTAACCTGCGAGGGCGTACTCACCGGCGTGCTAAACGTTAAAGAATCATCAATGGACCCCTTGATATGTTTGTAATTTTCCAACTCTCGCCTTACAGAAGAATTTCCCAAGGCCCCCGAAGGAACGTTAGCGTCAGCCAAACTGCGAAGAAAGCTGCTCGATCCGACAGGTTTGTAATTCAACTTCTGATAAGAGGTTGCCGTTTTTAACAAATCAAATATATGACTCCCTTCCACGATATCCCCTCTGTAAACGAATTCACTGCGAGCCGTCCATGCATTTTCCAGCGCGTCCATAATCAGTCGGGCTTTGTTTGTCGAACGATCGGGCAAGTGTTCCAAAACCTTTATGAAGAAACCATCCGGTGTTTTACCTTCTCGTTTTCTTCTTCTTTAGGAGGAAAACTTAAAGTCAGTTCATTTTTTTCAAAGATTTTTGTTTGACCAGAGTCAGATATTTCCGCAAAAGTTGAGAATACAAATCCAGTTTGGTGTCCGCGGATAAATCCTTTCTCTCCAAGACGGATTTAATTTCCCGGTCCAGTTAATTCTCGCTGTTTTCCCGAATGTCTCCTTTAGAGGAGGGTGTGAGTTTTTGCAATTGGTCGGCAGAGACTAGGTACAGTTTTTGCGCATGGTTCATCGGTGTTTCGGGGTCAGCATTTGCATCACAAAAGGCAGGGCCGCAGTTATTAACGGGGCGATAAAGCCCTCCTTCTGAATGAGTTTACGCTTGCGCCCAAACAGATAACTTTTGTCAGCCAGATGCCTTTAACAGCGTCGCCTTTTCTTAAACTGTTTATACTGAGAGTCAGCCAGCGGAACGTATCACGTATTTGGGTATTTTTGTCGGCTTGTTTTTTTTCTTGGCATTTATCCAAGCGCTTAGAAAAGGGAGTGCTTTTTTAAACAGGCAGACGTCATTTAAAAAAAAAATCCTAGGTTTTAGGTACGTACAGGACAGGTTCTTGTCCAGGTAACAGCCCGCTCCGCAACCTAAATCTTTCTGCCGTTTCGGCTTTAAGATCCACTATTAAATAACCGAAAGGTTTACTAGTAGCGTCCTGGAACGATTCCAGGAACTATTTCGATTGTCCGGGATACATTTGTTTAGCCAAAATTGAAATTTGTAACTTATCTCTAGGGTTTTTAAAATGTACCAGGTACGAGGCGTTTAAACTAAGGGTGCGAGAATTCTTTCCTCTATAAAATAGATTCTGCATCAAATATATCACGCTAAGATTATTGTGGTGAGAATATTTTGTGAAAGCGCTTTCTAATTCTACCGACTGACTCATAAGATCCATCATATCTTTCAGAACGATCAGAGGCCCCCCCCCCTCCTCCTCCTACTGACTGTACCAGTTCCGCATCGTGCAGGCTGCTCGGTGCTCCTTGAACAAAAACCACATCGGGCATAAGCTCCAGTAGTTCGTCATAACTTTTTTGCCAGTTTTCATAAAACCACATGATTTTGCCCGGCTTTCCGTTGAGAGTTTTGGAAGAACATTCCAACAGTCTTTGCACAAAGCACGTCTTCCCCGAACTGCTAGGTCCGGCCAAAATACATGTAAATGGCAACTTTAGTCTGACGTCAAAATCCATAAGGCACCGTGGTAAAGTCGGATCTCAGTATTCTCTTATTATAAATGAAAGAAAAAAATTTTCAGAGCTCTGATGTTCCGCAGAGCCAAGCGTTTTTTGTTTCTTTGAATTAAACGGGTCTCAGTCAGCAGAGTGTTAGATCGCCCCGTCTGAACGTGCTGCTCCACCAGCCGTTTAAAAGAATCAAAATTTATAATTTTAGAAGTCTCCGGATTAACGGTAAATCCCTTGACCTTAAGAGAAACTTGCCCACCGGCTGTGACGAAGCTTTTGGGTCCTGTAGACACAAATTCCTTGATATAATCACCATCCGTTAGCTGATTTGACAGATCCCCCAGATAAAATCCCGTGGGCGGAGTGTATTCCCCCGGTTTCGCCGTGAATATAACACCCGCTTTTGTAATTTTTCTAGTAAATTATACAGTTTTAATCGTCCATAAACCGCCGTGAAAACGGCTACAAATACGTTAGAAACCACGGGTTTTTGCAAATAATCCTTTTGGTACTGCCCACTGTACCAAAGCGACGTCATCGTTAATAAAAGTAAAATAAGAAATGCGTTTATGTTTGCAAAACAACAGTTCTAAAAACTCACGAGGCTCCGTTATTAATTCGGTGTTCATCCGATTCGTTCTCTGTCCAAATTTCCCCCAAAGAGCGTTCAGAAACAGTTTGCTAATACTCTTTTGAGTGGGGTTAAACCCGATGTTTGACATATCCAGTTCGACACCTTTGTGTCGCTTAAACTTAAACAAATAGTCATTTATCTCAGCGTTCACCTTGTTTTTCAAATGTAAATCGATGTATCCTGCGAACAGATCAGGGGACTTTTGTTCAAAGTGCTTCGTACACTTTCCCGATTATGTAGCCGTGGTTTAAACTCCTTTTGATCTCCTCTGTGCAATAAACACCCGTTATGGCTCTCTCTTCTCCCGAATGTCGACACGCGTCCTCGGCCTCCTCCTCCGTGCAAGTTCTACAAAGTTATTTGTACTAATTTGTTTAGTTTATCATATCTAAAAGGCAACACGGGGTGGAAAAGATTTCGTGGGTTGTAGATTTTGAATCTGGTGATTCCAAAGTACTCTCTAATGTCTTTAAAATCTGTCACGATCACCGTCGGGTGTCCGGTGGGGTATTGCCTACGTTTATTGCAGTTAGGATATAAACTCATAAAGTCCAAGTAATGGATTTTTTCGGGCGGTTTTGTGCAGCAAATGGATGGCGTTGGTCCCTCTGCCGTACAGAGCGTCTCTCGGGTTCATTTTCTCGGAAAATCACAGCTTTTCAAAAAAGTCTTTAGCTCCCTGTTATCCGCTTTCAGCTTAATCCACGTATGTTCCCACATGATTCTAACGTTATATCCCAAGGATTTCAGATATTCCAACCGTTCCGTGGTACATTGATAAAGTTCACCTTGTAACTCTCCGGTCAGAGGGTTTTCGTCGTTAGGGTCCGAACATTTCGGACACCCGTGAAACACGCAGCCCAGAAAATCAAACACGGTGTTGGTCCGTTCGCTAAATCCGTCCACAAAAATAGATCCGACTTTCTTTTCGCCCATGTTCAGCGCGTGTTGAATAAAAACGTTCGCCTTGAACTTGACAAATTCTAGCCATTTTATACTGCAATTTGAAAAACATTTTTTTTTTTTTTTCATAAAATAACGCGCCCGTTAACGCCAGACATCTATACGGCAAAAAGTTTGTTTTGTACAGGCTTAGCCGCGCTAGCTATGGTGACGTGTTGAAACGGGTCCACGTGGGCCATCAACAGCACTCCTTCTCTGAATATAATGCAGGCTTTTCTTAAAATAACCACATCATTCTTACAATATTGGTACAGTTCCTCTTTTAAATTAAACATTCCGTTTTTTACCGATTTGTACCAGTTTATAAATTCAGTCCGATAAGTAGGAGACATTTGTGAATATGAGTACATTTCGGGTTTCGGGTAATGTCCAACATAACACAAATTATCTTTTCTGTGAAAATAATGAGGAAAATAACCCTTTTCTCATTTTCAAAACCAAAACGTCTGGGTAAATCAGCCAGTTTCGTTTGGAAGAAATTCAAGCTGTCTATGTAACGTTGTTTGAAAAAAATATCAGTCATGCATAAGATTTTATTTCTTTGAGTAATAAGATGCGGTACTATTTTGTTCTTTGTTAGGTAATTTAGCATAAAATACGAATCATAACCGCTGCTGTTGTGAGCGATAAATATATACTTTTATGTATGTTTTTTCTAAAATGTTTAAAAAACTTTGTGATGCAGTCGTTGCCCGTGGCGCTCCAATGTCGACCTTCATACGTGACGGCGTGTATATGTATCGCCGCGTGCTCGTTTTGTTCCGTAAAATGGGACTCTATGTCAAAAAATACATATTTCTGCGTTTGCGGCCTCGGCAAAGTGGGTCTGATAAAACATTGGTGTTTAGAGGGATCCTCTTTCTCGGCTAAAGGTGACTTGCAAATGTTACATGTGGTCTGGGGACACCTGTGGAGTTTGGTTGTCACTCTGTATGAGCGATTACAGTTTTGACACCATTTAACCTTCTCACAATAACCCATTCGTTTGTGGTGTGAAAAACAATCCTGTGACCTGCAGAATCTAAGACACTCTTTGACACATGTTACACATAAAATCGCAGCGGTGTGTGTATTTACTGTGCGAATACGGCTTGTGACAGGCTTTGCACACGTTTAACACCGAGAAAACCTTTTGGATTCAAAAATACCATAATAATAATTGTTTAGCAAAAGAAGGTAATAGGTCTTCTCGTGCGGCTCTTCATGCGTTTGGAAAGTCTGAAACGAACCACCGTTTACTCTGTAAAGAATCACAATTTTGACGTTTAAAAACTGTTCACGTCGTTAAATGAAACTAAATGTTCCGGTGAAATATTTAACCGATTTAAAAGTAATAGAGCTTCCTTTTGACATTCGCTTTGGGGAAAACCTGGTTTCATCACACCCGTCAAACTACACGCGAAGCAGGAATTTTTGTAAGCGTTTAAAAATATAACTAAATACCTACTTTTTTTTTGTAAGTATTTCCGATGACAAAATACTGTTTATCATTCTGGAATAACCTATTCTGCCTCGAAAGTTTCTCACTATCTGAACATTCAGTGTGAGTGATTTGTCGCTTAACAGTTTTTTTATTTGATTGAACAACTGATTCTACGTAATTCAGAAAATGTTCAGCGTTCAGCTCCTCTGCATTAGTTTGAAATATCACGGGCGAGAACAAGCTTTCATGTTTCAAACTTATTTGAATAATATCATCCCCTTGTGAAACCTGTCTGGCTTTTTGTAACAAACAGTCTACTTAGTTGTGTAGAGCCTGCTTGAACTGAATTAAATTCAAACCTGTACCTAGATCCGATAAATTTATTTGATAATTGTATTCACTGTGATTAAACATGGGTCTGTGTCTCTCGCTCACCCCCTCCCCCTCCCCGCTTGTGGAGGGCCTGCTGATTGAACAGTCTTCTGCGTGAATTTCAGGGTCTGCCGCCTGACACATCCGTTCACACCCCGTCGAAGCGTTGATAACACCCCCATTTGCTCCATCGTTAACGTGTGACGCATGTCCTTCGCTCTGCGGTGGTAACCCTTCCAAAGTCGATGCGTGATATCCTGCATAAAAACATCCTGATTCGCTCCATCGTCAGTGTGTGAGGTAAAATCCGATAAATCCCATTCGTTCTGCAACGGTAATCCATCGTCAGCTTCGGTCAATATTCCTGTATCGTTTTGCTGAGCGACACTCATTCTATTGAATGAAGTTGCAGCCAAAAGTTCTGTCCACTAAAGTTTCAAGTTCAAACAAGTCGACGGGATCTTCGACGTTTAGAAAGTTCACACCTCCGTTTGTCGTATCGCTCTGTATCCTGTTATCAAAAAAATCAGCGTTGTTGTTAAATAACGCAGACCTCATCGCTGACGTCAAATTAACAGGAATTCTCGACCCATCAACTCGCTCCTCGCAATCGGAGACCGGGCTGTAATCTCCGATCGACGGTCTGTCACCTGTGTTGGCGCCAACTTTCGGTGTGTTGCAAACACGGTCGGCGGGTCGTGGCTGACAAACCCCCGAAATCTCTTCCTCCTCCTCGTCGTCCGAAATGACAACGTTGTCTGTTTGCGGTGGTGACCGGACTGCGGTGGTGATACAGGTGACACAGTTGGCGACGTTGCACACGAATACGCTGGGTCGTTCTTGAACCACCGCCGAGTTTGTCGTATCTTTTTCGGGGGAGATGCAAATAACCTCATCCACCGCCGCCGCTGTGGCTGAATCGTCTGAATCTGTGACGCTGAAAGATCGCCACACAATCACGCTGGGTCTTTCCTGAACGACTGCTGAGTTTGGCGCGTCCTTTTCTGGGGGGTTACAAATAACACCATCCTCCGCTGTGGATGATTCGTCAGAATCTGTGAGACCCATCGTACTTCTCGCAGATTCTGTGTCAGACTCGGAGTCAGTCGATAAGTTTAACACCTCAGCTTCACCCCCAGCAGGGGTATTGTAATTGCTCGCAAACTGATCCATAATGAGCAACTTTTTACAACTATTATGACGCTCGGCCAGTTTTTATAGTATTGTGAGGCGAAAAACACCACCGACACCTGTTCAATTATTAGTCACGCTTAGGGGAACGGAGGCCCCCGCACTTGCTACTGTCACTCAAATACACAACAACTACATACGGTTGCATCATACCATTACATCATTCCAAAACACATCCTGGGAATCTTTTTCCAAAACACATCCTGGGAATCTCTTTCCAAAACACATCCTGGGAATCTTTTGAAAATTCTTCCCACGTACTATACCGGACAAAGCTTGGGAGGTTTTGAAAAAGCAGTCACACACACACACACACACACACACACACACACACACACACACACTCACACACAGACACACCCCCGACGGTAAGCCCTTGCATCTTTTTTTCCTAGCTAGTTTCGTCCTTACACTTCATGGCCACCCGTTTTAATTTTTCACCCTTTAAACTTTTACGCAAAATTCACATCTTTTATTTTCATTAACACTTCTCAAGGGAAAATTTGCTCACACTTTCTCCCTCCAAGCCACACACTGGGAAACATTTCACATTTTTTACTGGAAAATTCTTTACATCCTACAATAGTTGTTCACATTTTTACGCACATTACCTCCTGGGAAAATTAGATGCAATTTTCACACGTGACGTCATACAACTGTTCTTTACATTTTACACACACCAAGCCCTGGAAAACTGTCACATATTTCACGTCACGTCATACAACTGATGTTTACATTTTTATACACATCAACAACCTGGGAAAAGTCTTTACATATTTCACACGTGACCTCACACATAACTGATTAAATCATTTTAACTTTTACCGGGGTTAATAACTACTGTTATGCCTTGGCTCCTTTTCAAATTTTTAACCTTTATACACTAAATATTTGGGTTATGGTACTTGTTCTTTTCTTGGGCTTAAGTAATTTTATCGTAATTTCTTATCAACCGTGAAGACTAATCAGGGATTTACTGTAATCTCTATTTGTAAGTGCTGGTTTTAGTTCCTGGGCTTTTGGCCTTTGCCTCAGAATCATGCCTCAGATTTCATTATTTTGAGGCAATCAGGCAGGGTATCTTTGGCCTGGGCCTGGGCATTAGTTCTTCTCCAAAAAATTATTTTCTATATTCTAAGGTGTTTTTTGCTCACAAGGGGACACTGGGCCTAGGCCTCAAAGCTTCCATCTCAAATTTTATTATTTTCAGTCTCAATGGCTTCATCATTGGTTGCAGAACCTCGCCTAGGTTTTTCTCTAGGTGATGTGATTCTGGGATCTGGCCTCAGAGCTCCTATTCTAAATTTTATTCTTTAGAGTAAAAATTGCTGTATCATACTACTGGAACTTTGTGTGGGTGTAAAGTCTCTCATGTCAACATTATTGTCAGTGTCTTAGTGTTTGGTTTATTGTTAGTAGACTATGGACCAGAGCCTTAGAACCCAAATCCTAGATTTTAATCTTTCTTAGCTAAATGAAAGAAGCTTGAGAACAAAACCCTGGCCCTGGGCTTCAGAGAACCAAACTAAATTTGGAGGTACTATCATAACGACTTTGTGTCAAGGTAGACGATGTCAGGCCTTGGCTCCTGTTCAAATTTTTAACGATTAGGCACTACATACCTGGGTTATGGGTGCTTGTTCTTTTCGTGGGCTTAAGTGATTTCACTGCAATTTCTTATCAACGGTGAAGACAAATCAGGAATTTACTATAATTTCTAAGTGTAAGTGCTGGTTTTAGTTCATGGGCCTTTGGCCTTTTCCCCAGAATCATGCCCCAGATTTCATTATTTCGAAAACATTTGGCAGGGTACCTTTGGCCTGGGCCTTCGCCCTCCCAAAAAATTCATTTTCTACATTCTAAAGTGTTTGATGTTCACAAGAGGACATTGGGCCTAGGCCACAGAACTTCCTTTCCACATTTTATTCTTTATGCTTTCAATGGCTTGCTCTTTGAGAGCTGATCTTTGCCTGGGTTTCAGAGCTGCATTCACACTTTCTTTTCACCATCTTAACAGGTTTGGATTTTGGTTCAAAGTCCCAACGGCTCCAAACCCACTTTCCAATATTACAGTCACTGTTTTTAAGGGTTTGGTTATTATACAGTGGGCCCATGACCTTTGGCTTAAAGCTCAGACTAAATTTTTTTAAAGCCTAAAAGTCTGAGTCATGATTACTAGGTTTTACATGATTACTGGGAACTCATGTCCCATCTTACTTTTTCAAAATGAAATGGCTCATACTGGGTATTTTGGCTCAGAGATTTCATTGCAATTTCTTTTCACCCTTGGCCTCACTTCAGAAGTGCAGTTATAAGACCCTGGACTTGGGCTTCCAAATTACCATTTAAATATAATAATTCCTATTCCAAGAGGTTGGGTCTTGGCCTTATTCTAAGACATTTTGGGTTTGGGATAAAATTCTGGGATTTGTTCTCTGAGCTCCTTTTCCAGATTTTATTCTTCAGTGTCCAAATGGCTGGATCATATTACTGGAAGTTTGCCTTGGTGTTAGGTACGTCCTTTCAACATGATTGTCCATCTCTTAGGGTTTAGTTTGTTCTTATTAGGCTACAAACCAGAGTCTTACAACACAAATCCTACACTTTAATCTTTCTTAGCTATACGAAAGACGTTTGAGAGCAAGAACCTAGGACTGGGCTTCAGAGAACCAAACAAAATTTGTGGGGACTGTTCTGAGGATTTCATGTTGGGGGAGATGATGTTATGCCTTGGCTCCTGTTCAAATTTTTAATCTTTAAACACTAAATATTTGGGTCATGGGTATTTGTTCTTTTCTTGGGATTAAGTGATGTCATTGCAATTTCTTATCAACCATGAAGACTAATCAGGAATTAACCATAATCTCTATTTGTAAGTGCTGGTTTTAGTTCCTGGGCTTTTGGCCTTTGCCTAGAATCATGCCCCGGATTTCATTATTTTGAGGTAATTAGGCAGGGTACCTTTGGCCTGGGCCTGGGCATTAGTTCTCCTCTAAAAAATTATTTTCTGTATTCTAAGGTGTTGGTTGTTCATGAGGGGACACTGGGCCTAGGCCTCAAAGCTTGCATTCCAAATTTTATTATTTTTATGGCTTCATCATTGGTAGCACATCCTTGCCTAGGTTTTGTCTAGGTGATGTGATTCTGGGACCCGGCGTCAGATCTCCGATTCTAAATTCTATTCTTTAGAGTAAAAATTGCTGTATCATACTACTGGAACTTTGCGTGGGTGTTAGGTCACTCATGTCAACATAATTGTCAGTGTCTTAGTGTTTGGTTTATTGTTAGTAGACTATGGACCAGAGCCTTAGCACCCAAATCTGAGACTTTAATCTTTCTTAGCTAAACGAAAGAAGCTTGAGAACAAGACCCTGGCCCTGGGCTTCAGAGAACCAAAAAAAAATTTGATGGTATTATCACAACGACTTTGTGTCGAGGTAGATAATGTCAGGCCTTGGCTCCTGTTCAAATTTTTAACCATTAGGCACTACATACCTGGGTTACGGGTGCTTGTTCTTTTCGTGGGCTTAAGTGATTTCACTGCAATTTCTTATCAACGGTGAAGACAAATCAGGAATTTACTATAATTTCTAAGTGTAAATGCTGGTTTTAGTTTATGGGCTTTTGGCCTTTTCCCCAGAATCATGCCCCAGATTTCATTATTTTGCAAACATTTGGCAGGGTACATTTGACCTGGGCCTGGGCCTTAGCCCTCCCAAAAAAAATTATTTGCTATATTTTAAGGTGTTTGATGTTCACAAGAGGACACTGGGCCTAGAGCTCAGAATTTCCTTTCCACATTTTATTCTTTATGCTCTCAATGGCTTGCTCTTTGGTAGCTGATCTTTGCCTGGGTTTCAGAGCTGCATTCACAATTTCTATTTACCCATCGGAAAGAGGTTTGGATTTTGGTTCAAAGACCCAACGACTCCAAGCACCCATTTCAATGTTATAGTGACTCTTCTTAAGGGTTGGGTATTATATAGTGGGCCAATGACCTTTGGCTCAGATTAAATGTTTTTAAAGACTAAAATTCTGAGTCATGATTGCTCGGTCTGATTTTCAAAAAAATTAATTTCCTGGTCTATTCTAATAGGACAGAGGCCTCTGGGCCTGTGCTTAAGAGCTAATGTCCCATCTTACATTTTCAAGTCCATATGGCTGGCTTATGCTACTCGAAGTTTGGCTGGGTGTTAGGTATTTCATTGCAACATTATTGTCCATGTCCTGTGGTTTCTTTTACTGTTAGTAGGCTACGAACCAGAGCCTTAGAACGAAACTCCGAGACCTTAATCTTTCTTAGCTATATCAAAGAATCTTGAGAACAAAACCCTGGGCCTGGGCTTCAGAGATCCAAAAAATAATTCTTTGTGTTATTCTAAGGATTTTTTTTCGGTTTAGGTGATGTCAGCCCTTGGCTTTTGTTCAAATTTTTAATGTTTAGACACTAAATATCAGGGTCAAGGGAACTTGATGTTTTCTTGGGCTTTAGTAATTTCTTGGCAAATTCTTATCTGTCATAGAGACTAATGAGAGATTTATTATGTTCTCTATTCTTAAGTGTTGGTTTTACTTCCTGGGCGTTTGGCCTTTACCCCAGAATCCTGTGCAAGATCACATTATTTTGAGGCAATTTGGTGGGGTACCCTTGGCCTTAGGTCTCACCCAAAAATTATATGCTGTATTCTAAGGTGTTTTATGTTCGCGAGAGGACCCTGGGCCGAGGCCTCAGAGCTTCCATTCCAAATTGTCTTCTGTACCGTATCAATGGCTTTTTCTTTGGTAGCAGATCCATACTTGGGTTTCGGAGCTGTATTCTGAATTTCTTTCGGGTTCGATTGTGGAGTGCTGGAAATGCCTTTCCAGTGTGATGAAACACCAACCAACATGACTTTATGACTGTAGAGGTGTAGTCATCCAAGTTAAAGTAGTCATATTTTGTCTTAAGAAAATGTGAATTACTCTCTTTTCCCACACATACATGATAGTTTATGGCAGAAATGTCTGTATATAAACATTATAATGAGTGCACGTTGAGACAATACTGCATAGCGTTTCCAGGCTTTCTAAAGCGTCTGAACGCTTCAGGAGTGCTTGAAACGCCTTTTCAGTGTGAAGAAGCTCGTAAATCCACGACTTCATAATTTAGCAGGTGGAGTCACCCTAGTTAAAGTAGTCATACTTTTTCTTAAGAAAAAGTGAAATACTGTCTGTTCCCACCCACTTAAAGGATATTTTATGGCAGACATTTTTGATTGGAATCATTATAATAAGTTCACTTTCAGACAACACTGCATTGCGTTTCCAGCCTTTCCAAAGCATCTGAGCGCTTGAGGAGTGCTTGAAACACTGTTTCAGTATGAAGAAGCACCTTGTTCGCTGACTTCATGATTAGACAGGTGCAGTAACCCAAATTGAAGTAGTAATATTTATTCTTAAGAAAAAGTGATTTACGTGCTGTCTGTTCCCACACATATAAAAGATATTTAGTGGCAGAAATGTCAATTTTTAATCCTTGTAATTAGTCCCCCTTAAGAATATACTGCACGTGTTTCCAGCCTGTCCAAAGCATTTGAGCGCTTGAGGAGTGCTTTAAACGTCATTTCAGTGTGACAAAGCGCCTAAATCCACGATTTCATGATTGTGCAGGTGGAATCACCCAAGTTAAAGATAGGCATATTGTTTTCTGAAGAAAATGTGATTTCCAGTCTGTTCCCTCACAAATGAAGGATACTTTATGGCAGAAATGTCTGATTGAAATCATCATAATAAGTTCACCTCAATACAATACTGCATAGCGTTTCCATTCTTTCTAAAGCGTCTGAGCGCTTGAGGAGTGCTGGAACTGCCGTTTCAGTGTGAAGAAGAGCCTAAATCCAAGACTTCATGATTGTGCAGTTGGAGTCACCCAAGTTAAAATAGTCATATTTTTTCTTAAGAGACGGCGAATTACTGTCTGTTCCCACAAATATAAAGGATATTTTACCGCAGAAATGTCTATTTTTAATCATTATTTTGAGTTCACCCTAAGACAATACTGCATAGCATTTCCAGGTTTTCAAAAGTGTCTGAGTGCTGGTGGAGTGCTTGAAACACCTTTTCAGTGTGAAGAAGCGCCTAAATCCACGACTTCATGATTGCACAGGTGGAGTCACCCTTTTTAAAGAACTCATACTTGTCCTCAAGAAAAGGTGATTTACTCTGTGTTCCCACAATCAAAAACAGCATATTTTATGGCAGAAATGTATGTTTGTAATCATTATAATGAGTTCAGCTTAAGAAAATGCTGCTTAATAATTGTAGCCTTTCTAAAGCTGTCTGAGCGCTTGAAGAGTGCTGGAAATGCTGTTTCAGTGTGAAGAAGTGCCTAAATCCAGGACTTCATGATTGTGCAGGTGGAGTCACCCAAGTGAAAGTAGTCATAATTCCTCCTAAGAACAGGTGAATTACTGCCTGTTCCCACACACATAAAGAATATTTTACGGCAGAAATGTCTGTTTGGAATCATTCTAATGAGTTCAACTCAATACAATATTGCATAGCGTTTCCAGCATTTCTAAACCGTTTGTGCGCTTGACGAGTGCTGGAAACGCCTTTTCAGTGTGAAGAAGCACGTAAATCCACGACTTCATGATTGTGCAGGTGGAGTCACTCAAGTTAAAGTAATCCAATTTATTCCTAAGAAAATGTGATTTACTGTGTGTTCCCATAAATATGAAAGATATTTAGTGGCAGAAGTGTCTGTTTGTAATCATTATAATGAGTTCACTTTAGTACAATTCTGAATTGCGTTTCGAGCCTTTCTGAAACGTTTGAGCTCTTGAGGTGTGCTGGAAGCGCCTTTTCACTGTCAAAGAGCGCCTAAATCCAAGACTTCATGAATGTGCAAGTGGAGTCAACCAAGTTAAAGTAGTCATATTTTTCCCAAGAAAAGGTGTTACAGTCTGTTCCCACACATAAGATAGATATTTTATGTCAGAGAAGTCTGGTGGTAATCATTATAATGAGTCCACCCTAAGACAATACTGCATAACGTTTCCAACCTTTCTGAAGCGTTTTAGCGCTTGAGGAGTGCTGGAAACGCCGTTTCAGTGTGAAAGAACGCCTAAATCAAACCAAGACTTCATGAATGTGCAGGTGGAGTCATCCAAGTTAAAGTAGTCATATACTTTCTCAAGAAAAGGTGATTGACTCTCTGTTCCCAGACATAGAAACGATCTCTTAAGGCAGAAATGTCTGTTTGTCATCATTATAATAAGTTCACCTCAATACAATACTGCATAGAATTCATAGCCTTTCTGAAGCGTTTGAGCGCTTGATGCTGGCAACGCCCTTTCATTGTGAAAGAATCGCCTTATTCCAAGACTTCAAGATTGTAAAGGTTTAGTCACCCACGTTGAAATAGTCATATTTTTTCCAAAGAAAATGTAGTTTACTCTCTGTTCCCACACATATAAATGATATTTTATGTCAGAAATTTCTGTTTCTAATCATTGTCAAGAGTTAACCCAAAAACAATACTGCGTAGCGTTTCCAACCTTTCTTAAGCGTCTGGGCGCTTGAGGAGTGCTGGAAACGCCTTTTACAGCGAAACGAGTGAAGAAGCGCCTAAATCCAGGATTTCATGATTGTGCAGGTGGAGTCACCCAAGTCAAAGTAGTCATATTTTTTCTCAGGAAAATTTGACCTACTGTGTGTTCCCGCACATATGAAAGATATTTGGTAGCAGAAATGTCTGTTTGTAATCATTATAGTGAGTTCACATCAATTCAATACTGCACAGCGATCACAGTCTTTCTGAAGCATTTGAGTGCTTGAGGAGTGCTGGAAATGCCTTTTCAGTGTGAAAGAGCACCCAAATCCAAGACTTCATCAATGTACAGGTGGAGTCACCCAAGTTAAAGTAGTCATATTTCCTCCTAAGAAAAGGCGAATTACTGCCTGTTTCCACACACAAAAATGGATATTTTATGTCAGAAATGTCTGTTTGTAATCATTATATTGAGTTCACATCAATTCAATACTGCATAGCGTTCCCAGCCTTTCTGAAGCGTTTGAGCGCTTGAGGAGTGCTGGAAACGCCTTTTCAGTGTGAAAGAGCGCCCAAATCCAAGACTTCATCAATGTACAGGTGGAGTCACCCAAGTTAAAGTAGTCATATTTCCTTCTAACAAAAGGCGAATTACTGTCTGTTCCCACGCACAAAAATGAATATTTTATGTCAGAAATGTCTGTTTGTCATCATTATAATGAGATCACATCAATTCAATCCTCCATAGCGTTCACAGCTTTTCTGAAGCGTTTGAGTGCTTGAGGAGTGCTGGAAACACCTTTTCAGTGTGAAAGAGCGCCTAAATCCAAGACTTCATCAATGTGCAGGTGGAGTCACCCAAGGTAAAGTAGTCATATTTCCTCCTAAGAAAAAGGCAAATTTCTGTCTGTTCCCACACACAAAAAGGATATTTTATGGCTCAAATGTCTGTTTGTAATCATTATAATGAGGTCACGTCAATTCAATACTGCATAGCGTTTCCAGCCTCCCTGACGCGTTTGAGCGCTTGAGGAGTGCTGGAAACGCCTTTTCAGTGTGAAGAAGCGCCTAAATCCACGACTTCATGATTGTGCAGGAGGAGTCACCCAAATTAAAGTAGTCATATTTTTCTCAAGAAAAGGTGAATTACTGTCTGTTCGCAAACATATAAAAGATCTCTTAAGGAAGAAATGTCTGTTTGTAATCATTCTATTGAGCTCACCTTAAGATCATAATACATAGCGTTTCCAACCTTTCTAAAGCGTCCGAGCCCTTAAGCAGTGCTAGAACTGCCTTTTCAGTTTGACGAAGCGCCTTATTCCATGACTTCATGATTGGACAGGTGTAGTCACCCAGATTAAAGTGGTCATTTTTTTAATGAAAATCTGATTTACTCTCTGTTCCCAAACATATAAAGAATATTCCATGGCAGAAATGTCTCTTTATAAATATTATAATTAGTTCACATTGAGTCAGTAATGCATAGCGCTTCTAGGCGTTTTAAAGCGTCTGAGCACTTGTGGAGCGCTGGAAATGCTTTTTCAGCGTGACAAAGCGCCTGAATCCATGACTTAGTCACGCCACTTACAGTATTCACATGCTTTCTCATGAAATTGTGATTTATGGTCTCGTCCATCACATATAAATGGTTTTTACGACAGAAATGTCTGTTTGTAATCATTGTGGTGTCTTAAGTTTGAGAGAATACTCAACAGCTCTCCTGGCTTTTCCAAAGCGTTTGAGCATTTGAGTACTGCGGTAAACGCCTTTTCAGTATCAACAAACACGGAATGCAACCATTTTTTGATTGTCCTGACTTGGTTACCCAAGTTAAAGGTTTAGCGTTATTTCTCATGAAAATGTGAGATATGGTCTGTTTCATGGCACATAAAGGGTGATTTTTTCTTTGCAGAAAATCGGATCATTATAATGACTTCACTTTAATACAATACTGCATAGCGGTTCTAGCCTTTCTAAAGCACTGGAGCGCTTGTTGAGTGCTGGAATCGCCTTTGAGTCCAAATGGCTGGCTCATACTACAGGAAATTTTCCAGGATGTTAGGTCTTTCAAGTCAACCTTACTGTTACTGTCTTAAGGTTTGGTTTATCGAGCAGAGCCTTAGAAAACATGTTCTAGACTCTAGTCTTCCTCAGCAAAATGAGACAGACTTGAAAACAAGACCTTGGGCTGGGCTTCAGAGAACCAAACAAAATTTGTTGGTAATGTCATAAGATTTTTATGTCAAAGTACATTATGCTAGGCCTTGGCTCCTGTTAGTGCAGTTATAAGTCCATTACCATTCCCATTCAAGTATTATAGTTCTTATTCTAAGAGGTTGGGTCTTGGCCTCATTCTAAGGGATTTTGTATTGGTGAAATTATGCTGGAACCTGGCCTCAGAGCTGCTATTCCAAATTTTTTTTGATAGAGTCCAAATGGCTGTCTAACACTGCTGGACTGGGTGTTAGGTTTTTCATGTCAACATTATTGTCCCGGTCTTAAGCTTTGGTTCATTGATAGTTGGCTACGAACCAGAGCTTTAGAACACAAATCTTACATTCAATCAACCATCTGAAAAGGTTGGAGTTTGGTTCAAAGACCCAATATCTCCAAGCTCCCTTTTCAATATTATAGTCACTGTTTTTAAAGGTTTGGTATTTTATAGTGGGCCCATGACCTTTGGCTCAAAGCTCACATTAAATGTTTTTTTTAAACCCAAAAGTCAGGGTCATGATTACTAGGTCTTGTATTCACAAGATTAAATCACTATTCTATTGAAATAGGATAGAGACCTATGGGCCTGTGTTTAACCCCTTAAATGGCCAGGGCCAACCAGCGGGCCCAAAGTTTTGTTCCACACTTCTTTGTCCTAAGATCAGCTCGGCCAGTTGGCATTGTTGTCCATGTAATGACTGAAAAGCAAGCCTTATTATGTAATAGGCCTGGGATTTAAAGGGATTAAGAGCTGATGTTCCATTTTAATCTTTCAAAATGACATGGCTCACACTGGGTATTGCAGTTATAACACCATGGGTGTTGGCCTCCAAATTACCATTTAAATATAATAATTCCTATTCCAAGAGGTTGGCTCTTGGTCTTATTCTAAGGCATTTTGGGTTTGGGATAAAATTCTGGCACTTGTTCTCTGAGCTCCTATTCCAGATTTTATTCTTCCAAATGGCTGGATCATACTACTGGAAGTTTGCCTAGGTGTTAGGCATTTCTTTTCAACATTATTGTCCATGTCTTAAGGTTTAGTTTGTTGTTATTAGGCTACAAACCAGAGTCTTACAACACAAATCCTACACTTTAATCATTCTTAGCTATACAAAAGAAGTTTGAGAAAAAGAGCCTAGGACTGGGCTTCAGAGAACCAAACAAAATTTCTTGGTCCTATTCTAAGGATTTCATGTCAGGGGAGATGATGTTATGCCTTGGCTCCTTTTCAAATTTTTAATCTTTAAACACTAAATACTTGGGTCATGGGTTCATTTCTTGGGCTTAAGTAATTTTATCGCTAGTTCTCATCAACCGTGACAACTAATCAGGGATTTACTGTAATCTCTATTTGTAAGTGCTGGTTTTAGTTCCTGGGCTTTTGGCCTTTGCCTCAGAATCATGCCTCAGATTTCATTATTTTGAGGCAATCAGGCAGGGTACCTTTGGCCTGGGACTGGGCATTAGCTCTCCTCCAAAAAATTATTTTCTATATTCTAAGTGTTTTTTGTTCACAAGGGGACACTGGGCCTTGCCTCAAAGCGTTAATTGCAAATTTTATTATTTTCAGTCTCAATGGCTTCATCATTGGTAGCAGATCCTCGCCTAGGTTTATGTGTAGGTGATGTGATTCTGGCATCTGGCCTCAGAGCTCCAGTTATAAATTTTATTCTTTAGAATAAAAATTCCTAGCTCATACCACTGGAACTTTGCGTGGGTGTAAAGTCTCTCATGTCAACATTATTGTCAGTGTCTTAGTGTTTGGTTTATTGTTGGTAGACTATGGACCAGAGCCTTAGTAACCAAATCCTAGACTTTAATCTTTCTTAGCTAAACGAAAGAAGCTTGAGACCAAGACCCTGGCTCTGGGCTTCAGAGAACCAAAAAAAAATTTGGTGGTACTATCATAACGACTTTGTGTCGAGGTAGATGATGTCAGGCCTTGGCTCCTGTTCAAATTTTTAATCTTTAGACATTACATACCTGGGTTATGGGTGCTTGTTCTTTTCGTGGGCTTAAGTGATTTCACCGCAATTTCTTATCAGCCGTGAAGACAAATCAGGAATTTACTATAATTTCCAAGTGTGAGTGCTGGTTTTAGTTCATGGGCCTTTGGCCTTTTCCCCAGAATTATGCCCCAGATTTCATTTTTTCGAAAACATTAGGCAGGGAACTTTTGACCTGGGCCTGGGCCTTAGCCCTCCCAAAAAATTCATTTTCTACATGCTAAAGTGTTTGATGTTCGCAAGAGGACACTGGGCCTAGGCCTCAGACATTGCTTTCCACAATTTATTCTTTATGCTCTCAATGGCTTGCTCTTTGGTAGCTGATCTTTAAGAGCTGCATTCACACTTTCTTTTCATCATGTTAACAGGTTTGGATTTTGGTTCAAAGTCCCAACGGCTCCAAGGCCCCTTTCCAATATTATCGTCACTGTTCTTGAGGGTTTGGATATTATACAGTGGGCCCATGAACTTTGGCTTAAAGCTCAGACTAATTTTTTTCAAAGCCTAAAAGCCTGAGTCATGATTACTAGGTCTTGTCTTCACAAAATTATTTCCCTATTCTATTGTAATAGGGCCAACGCCTCGTACCTGTGTTTAAGTGCTCATGTCCCGTCTTAGTTTTTCAAAATGAAATGGCTCACACTGGGTATTTTGGCTCAGAGGTTTCATTGCAATTTCTTGTCACCCTTGGCCTCAGTTCAGAAGTGCAGTTATAAGACCATGGGCCCAGGCTTCCAAATTGCCATTTAAATATAATAATTCCTATTCCAAGAGGTTGGGTCTTGGCCTTATTCTAAGGCGTTCTGTGTTTGGGATAAAATTCTGGCACTTGTTCTCTGAGCTCCTATTACAGATTTTATTCTTCAGAGTCCAAATGGCTGGATCATACTACTGGAAGTTTGCCTAGGTGTTTGGTATTTCTTTTCAACATTATTGTCCATCTCTTAAGGTTTAGTTTGTTCTAATTAGGCTACAAACCAGAGTCTTACAACACAAATCCTTTAATCTTTCTTAGCTATACGAAAGAAGTTTGAGAACAAGAGCCTAGGCCTGGGCTTCAGAGAACCAAACAAAATTTCTTGGTCCTATTCTAAGGATTTCATGTTGGGGGAGATGATGTTATGCCTTGGCTCCTGTTCAAATTTTTAATCTTTAAACACTAAATATTTGGGTCATGGGTACTTGTTCTTTTCTTGGGCGTAAGTAATTTCATCACAATTTCTTATCTGTCATAGAGACTGATGAGAGATTTATTATATAGTTTAACCTTAAGTGTTGGTTTTAGTTCCTGGGCTTTTGGTCTTTACCCCAGAATCTTGTGCCAGATCTGATTGTATTGAGGCAATTTGGTGGGGTACCCTTGGCCTTAGGTCTCACCCAAGAATGAATTGCTGTATTCTAAGGTGTTTTATGTTCGCGAGAGGACCCTGGGCCTAAGCCTCAGAGCTTCCATTCCAAATTGTCGTCTTTACCGTATCAATGGCTTGTTCTTTGGTAGCAGATTCTTACTTGGGTTTCAGAGCTGTATTCTGAATTTCTATCACTTTCGATTGTGGAGTGCTGGAAACGCCTTTTCAGTGTGATGAAACGCCAAACAACATGACTTCATGGATGTGCAGGTGTAGTCACCCAAGTTAAAGTAGTCATATGTTTTCGTAAGAAAATGTGATTTACTCTCTCTTCTCACACATACATGATATTTTATGGCAGAAATGTCTGTACATAAACATTATAAAGAGTTCACGTTGAGAAAATACTGCGTAGCGTTTCCAGGCTTTCTAAAGCGTCTGAGCGCTGGTGGAGTGCTTGAAATGCCTTTTCAGTGTGAAGAAGCGCATAAATTCACGACTTCAAGATTGTACAGGTGGAGTCACCCTAGTTAAAGAACTCATATTTGTCTTCAAGAAAAGGTGATTTACTCTCTGTTCCCACACATATGAAGGATATTTTAAGGCAGATATGTCTGTTTGTAATCATTATAATGAGTTCACTTTAAGGAAATACTGCATGGCGTCTCGAGCCTTTCTGAAGCGTCTGAGCGCTTGAGGTGCGCTGGAAACGCCTTGTCAGTGTGAAGAAACGCCCAAATCCACGATTTCATGATTGTACAGGTGGAGTCACCCAAGTTAAAGTAGTCATATTTTTTCTCAGGAAAGGATGATTTACCCTCTGTTGCCACACATGCAAAGGATATGTCATGGCAGAAATATCTGTTTTTAATGATTGTAATATGTTCACTTTAATACAATTCTAAATTGCATTTAGAGCAGTTCTGACGCGATTGGGTGCGTGAGGAGTGCTGGAAAAAACCTTTTCAGTGTGAAGGAGCGCCTAAATCCAAGACTTCATGAATGTGCAGGTGGTGTCACACACGTCACGTACTCATATATCATCCTAAGAAAATGTGAATTACTGTCTGTTCCCACAGACATAAAGGATATTTTACGGCAGATATGTCTGGTTGTAACTATTATAATGAGTTCACCTCAGTATAATACTGCATAGCGTTTTCAGACTTGCTGAAGCGTTTGAGCGCTTGAGGAGTGCTGGAAACGCCTTTTCAGTGTGAAAGAGCGCCTAAATACAAGACTTCGTGGATGTGCAGGTCGTGTCACCCAAGTTAAAGTAGTCATATCTTTTGTCAAGAAAAGGTGAATTACTCTTTCATCCCACACATAGAGAACATTTTATGGCAGAAATGTCTGTTTGTCATCATTATTATAATGAGTTCAGCTCAATACAATACTGCATAGCGTTTCCAGCCTTTCCGAAGCTTTTGAGCACTTGAGGAGTGCTGGAAACGCCTTTTTTAGAGAAAGTGGGATTGTGCAGGTGGAGACACCTAAGTTAAAGTAATCACATTTATTCCCAAGAAATATAATTTACTGTGTGTTCCCACACATATGAAAGATATTTTTGTGGCAGAAATGTGTGTTTATAATTATTATAATTAGATCACGTTAATACAATTCTGAATTGCGTTTCCAGCCTTTCTGAAGCGTTTGAGCGCTTGAGCAGTGCTGGAAACGTCTTCTCAGTGTGAAAGAGTGCGTAAATTAAACACTTCATGATTGTGCAGGTTAAATCGCCCAAGTTAAAGTAGTCATATGTCCTCCTGAGAAAAGGTGAATTACTGTCTGATTCCAGGCATATAAACGATCTCTTAAGGCAGAAAGGTCTGTTTGTCGTCATTATAATGAGTTCACCTCAATACAATACTGCATAGGGTTTCCAGACTTTCTGAAGCATTTGAACTCTTGAGGAGTGCTGGAAACGCCTTTTCTGTTGAAAGAGCGCCTAAGTATTACTACTTTAACTTGGGTGACTCCACCTGCACAGTCATGAAGTCGTGGATTTAGGAGCTTCTTAGCACTGAAACGGCGTTTCCAGCACTTCTCAAGCGCTCAAACGCTTCAGATAGGCTGGAAACGCTAGTATTATATTGAGGTGAACTCATTATAATTATCACAAAAAGACCTTTCTGCCGTAAAATATTCTCTATGTGTGTGGGATCAGACAGGAATTCCCTTTTATTGGGAAAAAATATGACTACTTTAACTTGGGTGACTCCACCTGCACATTCACGAAGTCTTGGATTTAGGCCCTCTATCACACTGAAAAGGCGTTTCCAGCACTCCTCAAGCGCTCAAACGCTTCAGAAAGGCTGGAAACGCTATGGAGTATTACACTGAGGTGAACTCATTATAATGATTACAACCAGACATTTCTGCCGTAAAATATCCTTTATGTGTGTGGGAACAGACAGTAATTCACCTTTTCGTAAGAACAAGTATGACTACTTTAACTTGAGTGAGTCCACCTGCACATCCATGAAGTCGTGGATTTAGGCGATCTATCACACTGAAAAGGCGTTTCCAGCACTCCTCAAGCGCTCAAACGCTTCAGAAAGGCTGGAAACGCTATGCAGTATTATATTGAGGTGAACTCATTATAATGATTACAACGAGACATTTCTGCCGTAAATTATCCTTTATGTGTGTGGAAACAGACAGTAATTCACCTTTTCTTAAGAAAAGATATGACTACTTGGGTGACTCCTCCTTCACATCCATGAACTCTTGGATTTAGGCCCGTCTGTCACACTGAAAGGGCGTTTCCAGCACTCCTCAAGCGCTCCAACGCTTCAGAAAGGCTCGAAACGCTATGCAGTATTGTACTGAGGTGGACTCATGAGAAAGACTACAAACAGACTTTTCTGCCATAACATATCCTTTATATATGTGGGAACAGAGAGTAAATCATCTTTTCCTGAGAAAAAATATGACTACTTTAACTTGGGTGGCTCCACCTATACATCAATGAACTCTTGGATTTAGGCGCTCTATCACACTGAAAAGACTTTTCCAGCACTCCTCAAGCGCTCAAACGCTTCAGAAAGTCTGGAAACGCTATGCAGTATTATACTGAGGTGAACTCATTACAATGATTACAAACAGACATTTCTGCCATAAAATATCGTTTTTCTGCGTGGGCACAGAGAGTAAATCACCTTTTGATGAGAAGAAATATGCCTACTTTAACTTGAGTTAGTCCACCTGCACATTCATGAAGTCGTGGATTTAGGCGATCTATCACACGGAAACGGCGATTCCAGCACTCAACAAACGCTCAAACGCTTCAGAAAGGCTGGAAACGCTATGAAGGTGATCTCATTATAATAATTACATACAGACATTTCTGTCGTAAAATATCCTTTATGTGTATGGGAACTGACAGTAATTCGCCTTTTCGTAAGAACAAATATGACTACTTTAACTTGAGTGAGTCCACCTGCACATCCATGAAGTCTTGGATTTTGGCGCTCTTTCACACTGAAAAGGCGTTTCCAGCACTCCTCAAGCGCTCAAACGCTTCAGAAAGGCTGGAAACGCTAGTATTATACTGAGGTGAACTCATTATAATTATCAGAAAAAGACCTTTCTGTCGTAACATATTCTCTATGTGTGTGGAATCAGACAGGAATTCCCTTTTATTGGGAAAAAAATATGACAACTTTAACTTGGGTGACTCCACCTACACATAATGAAGTCTTGGATTTAGGCGCTCTTTCACACTGAAAAGACGTTTCCAGCGCTCCTCAAGCGCTCTAACGTTTCAGAAAGTCTGGAAACGCTATGCAGTATTATATTGAGGTGAGCTCATTACAATGAGGACAAACAGACATTTCTGCCATAAAATATCGTTTTTCTGCGTGGGCACAGAGAGTAAATCACCTTTTCTTGAGAAATAATATGACTACTTTAACTTAGGTGACTCCACCTGCACATCCATGAAGTCGTGGATTTAGGCGATCTATCACACGGAAACGGCGATTCCAGCACTCAACAAACGCTCAAACGCTGCAGAAAGTCTGGAAACGATATGAAGTATTAAACTGAGGTGAACTCATTATAATAATTACAAACAGACATTTCTGTCGTAAAATATCCTTTATGTGTATGGGAACAGACAGTAAATCACCTTTTCGTAAGAACAAGTATGACTACTTTAACTTGAGTGAGTCCACCTGCACATCCATGAAATCGTGGATTTAGGCGATGTATCACACTGAAAAGGCGTTTCCAGCACTCCTCAAGCGCTCAAACGCTTCAGAAAGGCTGGAAACGCTATGCAGTATTATACTGAGGTGAACTCATTATAATGATTACAACCAGACATTTCAGCCGTAAAATATACTTTATGTGTGTGGGATCAGACAGTAATTCACCTGTTCTTAAGAAAAAATATGACTACTTGGGTGACTCCTCTTGCACATCCATGAACTCTTGGATTTAGGCGCTCTTTCACACTGAAAAGACATTTCCATTACTCCGCAAGCGCTCAAACGCTTCAGAAAGGCTGGAAACGCTATGCAATATTGTATTGAGGTGGACTCATGACAAAGACTACAAACAGACTTTTCTGCCATAACATATCCTTTATATGTGTGGGAACAGAGAGTAAATCACCTTTTCCTGAGAAAAAATATGACTACTTTAACTTGGGTGACTCCACCTACACATCAATGAACTCTTGGATTTAGGCGCTCTTTCACACTGAAAAGACGTTTCCAGCGCTCCTCAAGCGCTCTAACGTTTCAGAAAGTCTGGAAACGTTATGCAGTATTATATTGAGGTGAACTCATTACAATGATGACAAACAGACATTTCTGCCATAAAATATCGTTTTTCTGCGTGGGCACAGAGAGTAAATCACCTTTTCTTGAGAAATAATATGACTACTTTAACTTGGGTGACTCCACCTGCACATCCATGAAGTCGTGGATTTAGGCGATCTATCACACGGAAAAGGCGATTCCAGCACTCAACAAACGCTCAAACGCTGCAGAAAGTCTGCAAACGATATGAAGTATTATACTGAGGTGAACTCATTATAATAATTACAAACAGACATTTCTGTCGTAAAATATCCTTTATGTGTATGGGAACAGACAGTAAATCACCTTTTCGTAAGAACAAGTATGACTACTTTAACTTGAGTGAGTCCACCTGCACATCCATGAAGTCGTGGATTTAGGCGATGTATCACACTGAAAAGGCGTTTCCAGCACTCCTCAAGCGCTCAAACGCTTCAGAAAGGCTGGAAACGCTATGCAGTATTATACTGAGGTGAACTCATTATAATGATTCCAACCAGACATTTCTGTCGTAAAATATCCTTTATGTGTGTGGGACCAGACAGTAATTCACCTTTTCTTAAGAAAAAATATGACTACTTGGGTGACTCCTCCTTCACATTCATGAACTCTTGGATTTAGGCGCGTCTTTCACACTGAAAAGTCGTTTCCATTACTCCTCAAGAGCTCCAACGCTTCAGAAAGGCTGGAAACGCTATGCAGTATTGTATTGAGGTGGACTCATGAGAAAGACTACAAACGGACTTTTCTGCCATAACATATCCTTTATATGTGTGGGAAGAGAGAGTAAATCATCTTTTCCTGAGAAAAAATATTACTACTTTAACTTGGGTGGCTGTATATCAATGAACTCTTGGATTTAGGCGCTCTTTCACACTGAAAAGACTTTTCCAGCACTCCTCAAGCGCTCAAACGCTTCAGAAAGTCTGGAAACGCTATGCAATATTATACTGAGGTGAACTCATTACAATGATTACAAACAGACATTTCTGCCATAAAATATCGTTTTTCTGCGTGGGAACAGAGAGTAAATCACCTTTTGATGAGAAGAAATATGACTACTTTAACTTGAGTGAGTCCACCTGCACATCCATGAAGTCGTGGATTTAGGCGATCTATCACACGTAAAAGTCGATTCCAGCACTCAACAAACGCTCAAACGCTGCACAAAGGCTGGAAACGCTATGCAGTATTATACTGAGGTGAACTCATTATAATGATTACAACCAGACATTTCTGCCGTAAAATATCCTTTATGTGTGTGGGACCAGACAGTAATTCACCTTTTCTTAAGAAAAAATATGACTACTTGGGTGACTCCTCACCTCCAGAAAGGCTGGAAACGCTATGAAGGTGATCTCATTATAATAATTACATACAGACATTTCAGTCGTAAAATATCCTTTATGTGTATGGGAACTGACAGTAATTCACCTTTTCGTAAGAACAAATATGACTACTTTAACTTGAGTGACTCCACCTACACATCAATGAAGTCTTGGATTTAGGCGCACTATCACACTGAAAAGGCGTTTCCAGCACTCCTCAAGCGCTCAAACGCTTCAGAAAGGCTGGAAACGCTAAGCAGTATTATAGTGAGGTGAACTCATTATTATGATGACACACAGACATTTCTGCCTTAAATCATTTATATGCCTGGAAACAGATCGTAAATCACATTTTCTTAGGAGGAAATATGACTAACTTGAGTGACTCCACCTGCACATCCATGAAGTCTTGAATGTAGGCGCACTATCACACTGAATCGGCGTTTCCAGCACTCCTCAAGCGCTCAAACGCTTCTGAAAGGCTTGAAACGCTATGCAGTATTGTACTAAGGTGAACTCATTATAATGATGACAAACTGACTTTTCTGACATGAAATATCGTTTTTATGTGTTGGAAAAGGAAGTAAATCACATTTTCTTAGGATGACATATGAGTACGTGACGTGGGTGACACCACCTGCACATTCATGAAGTCTTGGATTTAGGCGCTCTTTCACACTGAAACGGCGTTTCCAGCACTCCTCAAGCGCTCAGACGCTTCAGAAAGGCTGGAAACGCTATGCAGTATTGTACTGAGGTGAACTCATTATAATGATGACAAACAGACATTTCTGCCTTAAGAGACCATTTATATGTCTGGAAACAAACAGTAATTAACATTTTCTTAGGAGGAAATATCCCTGTCTCAACTTGGGTGACTCCACCTGCACAATCATGAAGTCTTGGATTTGGGCGCTTCTTCACATTGAAACGGCGTTTCCAGCACTCCTCATGTGCTCAGACGCTTCAGAAAGGCAGGAAATGCTATGCACTATTGAATTGAGATGAGCTCATTATAACGATTCCAAACAGACATTTCTGCCATAAAATATTGTTTTTATGTGTGGCACCAGAGAGTAAATCACATTTTCTTGAGAAACAATATCACTCTCTTAATTTGGGTGATTCCACCTGCGCAATCATGAAGTCGATTTTGGCGCTTCTTCACAATGAACAGGCGTTTCCAGCACTCCTTAAGCTCTCAAACGCTTCAGAAACGCTATGCAGTATTATATTGAGGTGAACTCATTATTATGATGACACACAGACATTTCTGCCATAAAATATCGTTTTTCTGTGTGGGAACAGAGAGTCAATTACATTTTCTTGGGAAAAAATACGACTATCTTAACTTGGGTGATTCCACCTGCACAATCATGAAGTCGGGGATTTAGGCGCTTCTTCACAATGAACACGCGTTTCCAGCACTCCTCAAGCGCTCAGACGCTTTAGAAAGGCTGGGAATGCTATGCAGTATTGTCCTAGGGTTACGTCATTGTAATGATTCCAATTAGACATTTCTGCCTTAATATATCTTTCATATTTGTGGGAATAGACAGTGATTCAGCGTTTCTTAGGAAAATATGACTACTTCAACTTGGGTGCCTACACCTGTACAATCATGAAATCGTGGATTTAGGCGCTTCAAAACACTGAAAAGGCGTTTCCAGCGCACCTCAAGTGCTCAGACGCTTTAGAAAGGTCGGAGACGCTATGCAGTATTTCCTTAAAGTGAACTCATTATAGTGATTACAAACAGACATATCTGCCTTAAAATATCCTTCATATGTGTGGGAACAGAAAGTAAATCACCTTTTCTTGAGGACAAATATGAGTTCTTTAACTTGGGTGACTCCACCTGTACAATCTTGAAGTCGTGAATTTATGCGCTTCTTCACATTGACAAGGCGTTTCAAGCACTCCACCAGCGCTCAGACGCTTTAGAAAGCTATGCAGTATTGTCTTAACGTGAACTCGTTATAATGTTTATGTACAGACATTTCTGCCATAAACGATCTTGTATGTGTGGGAACAGAGAGTAAATCACATTTGCTTAAGAAAAAATATCACTACTTTGACCTGAGTGACTACACCTGTACAATCATGAAGTCATGTTGTTTGGCGTTTCATCACACTGAAAAGGAGTTTCCAGCACTCCAAAATCGAATCATTTTTGGGTGAGACCTAAGGCCAAGGATACCCCACCTAATTGCCTCAAAACAATCAGATCTGGCACAGGATTCTGGGGTAAAGACCAAAAGCCCAGGAATTAAAACCAACACTTCAGGATAGAGAACATAATCAATCTTTCATTAGTCTCTATGACAAATGAGAAATTGTGATGAAATTACTAACACCCAAGAAAAGAACCAGTACCCATGACCCAAAGTTTTAGTGTATAAAGATTAAAAATTTGAAAAGGAGCCAAGGCATAACATCATCTCCCCCAACATGAAATCCTTAGAATAGGACCAAGAAATTTTGTTTGGTTCTCTGAAGCCCAGGCCTAGGCTTTTTTTCTCAAACTTTTTTCGTATAGCTAAGAAAGATTAAAGTCTAGGATTTGTGTTGTAAGACTCTGGTTTGTAGCCTAATAAGAACAAACTAAACCTTAAGAGATGGACAATAATGTTGAAAAGAAATACCTAACACCTAGGCAAACTTCCAGTAGTATGATCCAGCCATTTGAACACTGAAGAATAAAATCTGTAATAGGAGCTCAGAGAACAAGTGCCAGAATTTTATCCCAAACACAGAATACCTTAGAATAAGGCCAAGACCCAAACTCTTGGAATAGGATTTATTATATTTAATAATATTATATTTATATTTTATTTATATTATATTTATTATATTGTTTGAAAAAGTATGATGGGACATGAGCTCTTAAACTCAGGCCCCAAGGCTTCGGCCCTATTACAATAGAGTAGGGAATTAATTTTGTGAAGACAAGACCTAGTAGTCATGACTCAGGCATTTAGGCTTTAAAAAAATTTAGTCTGAGCTTTAAGCCGAAGGTCATGGGCCCACTGTATAATATTGGAAAATGGGTTTGGAGCTGTTGGGACATTAAACCAAAATCCAAACCTGTTAAGATGGTGAAAAGAAATTGTGAATGCAGCTCTGAAACCCAGGCAAAGATCAGCTCCCAAAGAGCAAGCCATTGAGAGCATAAAGAATAAAATGTAGAAAGCAATTTCTGAGGCCTAGGCCCAGTGTCCTCTTGCGAACATCAAACACTTTAAAATGTAGAAAATGAATTTTTTGGGAGAGCTAAGGCCCAGGCCAAGGCCAAAGGTACCCTGCCAAATGTTTTCGAAATAATGAAATCTGGGGCATGATTCTGAGACAAAGGCCAAAAGCCCATGAACTAAAACCAGCACTTACACTTAGAAATTATAGTAAGCTCCTGATTTGTCTTCACGGTTGATTAGAAATTGCAGTGAAATCACTTAAACCCACGAAAAGAACAAGCACCCATAACGCAGGCATAAAGATTAAAAATTTGAACAGGAGCCAAGGCCTGACATCATCTACCTCGACACAAAGTCGTTGTGATAGTACCACCAAATTTTTTTTTGGTTCTCTGAAGCCCAGAGCCAGGGTCTTGTTCTCAAGCTTCTTTTGTTTAGCTAAGAAAAATTAAAATCTCAGATTTAGGTGCTTGGGCTCTGGTCCATAGTCTACTAACAATCAACTAAACCTGAAGACACTGACAATAGTGTTGACATGAGAGACTTAACAACCACACAAATTTCGAGTAGTACGAGCCAGAAATTTTTACTCTAACGAATAAAATTTAGAACAGGAGATCTGAGGCCAGATCCCAGAATCACATCAACTAGAGAAAAACCTAGGCAAGGATCTGCTACCAATGATCAAGCCATTGAGACTGAAAATAATAAAATTTACAATTAACGCTTTGAGTCTAGGCCCAGTGTCTCCTCGTGAACAACAAACACCTTAGAATATAGAAAATATTTTTTTGGGTACAACTAATGCCCAGTCCCAGGCCAAAGGTACCCTGCCTAATTGCCTCAAAATAATGAAATCTGGGGCATGATTCTAGGCAAAGGCCAAAAGCCCAGGAACTAAAACCAGCACTTATAAATAGAGATTACAGTAAATTCCTGATTAGTCTTCATGGACGCTGAGAAATTGCGATGACATTACTTAATCCCAAGAAATGAATAAGTACCCATGACCCAAATATTTAGTGCATAAACATTAAAAATTTGAAAAGGAGCCAAGGCATAACATCATCTCCCCCGACATGAAGTCCTTAGAATAGGACCAATAAATTTTGTTTGGTTCTCTGAAGCTCAGTCCTAGGCTCTTTTTCTCAAACATCTTTATATAGCTAAGAAAGATTAAAGTCTAGGATTTCTGTTGTAAGACTGAGTCTGAACTGAGGCCAAGGATGACAAGAAATTGCAATGAAATCTCTGAGCCAAAATACCCAGTGTGAGCCATGTCATTTTGAAAGAGTAAAATGGAACATCAGCTCTTGATCCCTTTAAATTCCAGGCCTGTTACATAATTAGGCTTGTTTTTCAGTAATTACATGGACAACAATGCCAAATGGCTTAGCGGATCTTAGGACATAGTAGTGTGGAACAAAACTTTGGGCCCGCTGGTTGGCCCTGGACATTTAAGGGGTTAAACACAGGCCCATAGGTCTCTATTCTATTTCAATAGAATAGTGATTTAATGTTGTGAATACAAGACCTAGTAATCATGACCCTGACTTTTGGGTTTGACATTTATTGTGAGCTTTGAGCCAAAGGTCATGGGCCCACTATAAAATACCAAACCCATAAAAACAGTGACAATCATATTGGAATGGGAGCTTGGAGATATTGGGTCTTTGAACCAAAACTCCAACCATTTCAGATGGTTGAAAAAAAATTGCGAATGCTGCTATTTTCTTTGGTTCTCAAGCTTCTTTCATTTAGCTAAGGAAGATTGAATGTAGGATTTGTGTTCTAAAGCTCTGGTTCGTAGCCCACTACCAATGGGTTATTGGTAGTGGGCTACGAACCAGAGCTTTAGAACACAAATCCTACATTCAATCTTTCTTAGCTAAATGAAAGAAGCTTGAGACCGGGACAATAATGTTGACATGAAAAACCTAACACCCAGTCCAGCAGTGTTCGACAGCCATTTGGACTCTATCAAAAAAAATTTGGAATAGGAGCTCTGAGGCCAGGTTCCAGCATAATATCACCAACACAAAATCCCTTAGAATGAGGCTGAGACCCAACCTCTTAGAATAGGAACTATAATACTTGAATGGGAATGGAAATGGTCTTATAACTGCACTAACAGGAGCCAAGGCCTAACATCATGTATGTAGACCTAAAAATCTTATGACATTACCAACAAATTTTGTTTGGTTCTCTGAAGCCCAGGCCCAGGGTCTTGTTCTCAAGCCCGTTTCATTTAGCTGAGGAAGATTAGAGGCTAGAACATGTTTTCTAAGGCCCTGCTCAATAAACCAAACCTTAAGACAGTAACAATAAGGTTGCCTTGAAAGACCTAACACCCTGGAAAATTCTCTGTAGTATGAGCCAGTCATTTGGACTCAAAGGCGATTCCAGCACTCAACAAGCGCTCCAGCGCTTTAGAAAGGCTAGAACCGCTATGCAGTACTCTCTTAACGTGAACTCATAATAATGATCCGATACACACAGTGGGTGACTACACGTGTACAATCATGAAGTCTTGGATTTAGGCGCTCCTTCACACTGACAAGGCAATTCCAGCACTCCTCAAGCGCTCAAATGCTTCAGAAAGGCTGGAAACGCTCTGCAGTATTATACTGAGGTGAATTCATTATAATAATGACAAACTGACTTTTCTCCCATGAAATTTCTTTTTTATGTGTTGTAACAGAAAGTAATTCACATTTTTTTACGATGATATATGCACATTCATGAAGTCTTGGATTTAGGCGCTCTATCACACTGAAAAGGTGTTTCCAGCACTCCTCAAGTGCTCAAATGCTCCAGGAAGGCTGGAAACGCTCTGCAGTATTATACTGAGGTGAATTCATTATAATAATGACAAACTGACTTTTCTCCCATGAAAAATCGTTTTTATGTGTTGTAACAGAAAGTAATTCACATTTTCTTACGATTATATATGATTACTTTAACTTGGGTGACTCCACCTGCACATTCATGAAGTCTTGGATTTAGGAGCTCCTTCACACTGAAACGGCCTTTCCAGCACACCTCAAGTGCTCAAACGCTTTGCAAATGCTGGACACGCTTCGCAGTATTGTATTGAGGTGAACTCAATATAATGAAGACAAGCAGACATTTCTGCCTTAAAAGATCGTTTATATAACTGGAAACAGACAGCAAATCACCGATGCTTAGGAGGAAATATGACTACTTTAACTTGGGTGACTCCACCTGCACATTCATGAAGTCTTGGATATAGGTGCTCTTTCAAACTGAAAATGCATTTCCAGCACTCCTCAAGTGCTCAAATGCATCAGAAAGGCTGGAAACGCTATGCAGTATTATATTGAGGTGAACTCATTATAATGATGACAAACAGACATTTCTGCCTTAAGAGGTCATTTAAATGCCTGGAAACAGATTGTAATTCACCTTTTCTTGGGAGGAAATATGATTAATTTAACTTGGGTGACTCCACCTGCACAGACTTTTCTGACATGAAAAATCGTTTTTCTGTGTTGGAACAAAAAGTAAATCACATTTTCTTAGGATGACATATGAGTACGTTACGTGGGTGACACCACCTGCACATTCATGAAGTCTTGGATTTAAGTGCTCTGTCACACTGAAAAGGCGTTTCCAGCACTCCTCAAGTGCACAAACACTTCAGAAAGGCTGGAAACGCAAAGCAGTATTGTACTGAGGTGAACTCATCATAATGATTCGAAACAGACATTTCTGCCGTAAAATATTCTCTATGTGTTTGGAAAGAGACAGCAATTCAACTTTTCTTTGGAGGAAATATGTTTACTTTAACTTCTGTGACTCCACCTGCAAAATCATGAAGTCTTGGATTTAGGCGCTCTTTCACACTGAAAAGGCATTTCCAGCACTCAATAAGTGCTCAAACGCTTCAGAAAGGCTGGAAACGCAAAGCAGTATTATATTGAGGTGAACTTATTACAATGATGACAAGCAGACTTTTCTGTCGTAAAATACCCTTTATGTGTGTGGGACCAGACAGTAATTCACCTGTTCTTAAGAAAAAATATGACTACTTCAGCTTGGGTGACTCCACCTGCACATTCATGAAGTCTTGGATTTAGGCGCTCTTTCACACTGAAAAGGCGTTTCCAGCACTCCTCCAGCGCTCAAACGCTTCAGAAAGTCCGGAAACGCTATGCAGTATTGTACTGAGATCAACTCATTATAATGATTACAAACAGACATTTCTTCCTAAAGAGACCATTTATATGTCTGGGTACAGAGAGTCATTCACCTTTTCTCATGAACAAATATGACTATCTTAACTTGGGTGACTTCACCTCCACAATTCTGAAGTCTTGGATTTAGGAGCTTCTTCACATTGAAAAGGCGTTTCCAGCACACCTCAAGTGCTCAGACCCTTTAGAAAGGCTGGAGACGCCATGCAGTATTTCCTTAAAATGAACTCATTATAATGATTACAAACAGACATATCTGCCTCAAAATATCCTTCGTATATGTGGGAACAGAGAGTAAATCACCTTTTCTTGAAGACAAATATGAGTTCTTTAACTAGGGTGACTCCACCTGTACAATCTTGAAGTCGTGAATTTATGCGCTTCTTCACACTGAAAAGGCATTTCAAGCACTCCACCAGCGCTCAGACGCTTTAGAAAGGCTGGAAACGCTATGTAGTATTGTCTCAACGTGAACTCATTACAATATTTATGTACAGACAGTTCTGCAAAAAAACACCCTTGTTGAGCCATGAAACAGACCATATCTAACATTTCAATGAGAAATAAGGCTAAACCTTTAACTTGGGTAACCGAATCAGGACAATCAAAAAATGGTTGCATTCGGTGTTTGTTGGTACTGAAAAGGCGTTCAGCGCAGCACTCAAGTGCTCAAAATCACCTTTTCTTAAGGAAAAATGTAACTACTTTTCCTTGGTTGACTCCACCTGCACATTCATGAAGTCGTGGATTTAGGTGCTTCTTCATATTGAAAAGGCGTTTTCAGCACTCCTCAAGCACTCAAACGCTTCAGAAAGGCTGGAGAAGCTTTGCAATATTGTTTTGAGGTTAACTCATTATAATGATGACAAACAGACATTTCTCAGTACAGACAGTAACTCACCTTGTCTAAGGATGAAATATGACTACGTCAACGTGGGTGACTACACGTGTACAATCATGAAGTCTTGGATGTAGGCGCTCCTTCACACTGACAAGGCAATTCCAGCACTCCTCAAGCGCTCAAATGCTTCAGAAAGGCTGGAAACGCTCTGCAGTATTATACTGAGGTGAATTCATTATAATAATGACAAACTGACTTTTCTCCCATGAAATTTCTTTTTTATGTGTTGTAACAGAAAGTAATTCACATTTTTTTACGATGATATATGCACATTCATGAAGCCTTGGATTTAGGCGCTCTATCACACTGAAAAGTTGTTTCCAGCACTCCTCAAGTGCTCAAATGCTCCAGGAAGGCTGGAAACGCTCTGCAGTATTATACTGAGGTGAATTCATTATAATAATGACAAACTGACTTTTCTCCCATGAAAAATCGTTTTTATGTGTTGTAACAGAAAGTAATTCACATTTTCTTACGATTATATATGATTACTTTAACTTGGGTGACTCCACCTGCACATTCATGAAGTCTTGGATTTAGGAGTTCCTTCACACGGAAACGGCCTTTCCAGCACACCTCAAGCGCTCAAATGCTTTGCAAATGCTGGACACGCTTCGCAGTATTGTATTGAGGTGAACTCAATATAATGAAGACAAGCAGACATTTCTGCCTTAAAAGATCGTTTATATAACTGGAAACAGACAGCAAATCACCGATGCTTAGGAGGAAATATGACTACTTTAACTTGGGTGACTCCACCTGCACATTCATGAAGTCTTGGATATAGGCGCTCTTTCAAACTGAAAATGCATTTCCAGCACTCCTCAAGCGCTCAAATGCATCAGAAAGGCTGGAAACGCTATGCAGTATTATATTGAGGTGAACTCATTATAATGATGACAAACAGACATTTCTGCCTTAAGAGGTCATTTAAATGCCTGGAAACAGATTGTAATTCACCTTTTCTTGGGAGGAAATATGATTAATTTAACTTGGGTGACTCCACCTGCACAGACTTTTCTGACATGAAAAATCGTTTTTCTGTGTTGGAACAGAAAGTAAATCACATTTTCTTAGGATGACATATGAGTACGTTACGTGGGTGACACCACCTGCACATTCATGAAGTCTTGGATTTAAGTGCTCTGTCACACTGAAAAGGCGTTTCCAGCACTCCTCAAGTGCACAAACGCTTCAGAAAGGCTGGAAACGCAAAGCAGTATTGTACTGAGGTGAACTCATCATAATGATTCGAAACAGACATTTCTGCCGTAAAATATTCTCTATGTGTTTGGAAAGAGACAGTAATTCAACTTTTCTTAGGAGGAAATATGTTTACTTTAACTTCTGTGACTCCACCTGCAAAATCATGAAGTCTTGCATTTAGGCGCTCTTTCACACTGAAAAGGCGTTTCCAGCACTCAATAAGTGCTCAAACGCTTCAGAAAGGCTGGAAACGCAAAGCAGTATTATATTGAGGTGAACTTATTACAATGATGACAAGCAGACTTTTCTGTCGTAAAATACCCTTCATGTGTGTGGGACCAGACAGTAATTCACCTGTTCTTAAGAAAAAATATGACTACTTCAGCTTGGGTGACTCCACCTGCACATCCATGAAGTCTTGGATTTAGGCGCTCTTTCACACTGAAAAGGCGTTTCCAGCACTCCTCCAGCGCTCAAACGCTTCAGAAAGTCCGGAAACGCTATGCAGTATTGCACTGAGATCAACTCATTATAATGATTACAAACAGACATTTCTTCCTTAAGAGATCATTTATATGTCTGGGTACAGAGAGTCATTCACCTTTTCTCATGAACAAATATGACTATCTTAACTTGGGTGACTTCACCTCCACAATTATGAAGTCTTGGATTTAGGAGCTTCTTCACATTGAAAAGGCGTTTCCACACCTCAAGTGCTCAGACCCTTTAGAAAGGCTGGAGACGCCATGCAGTATTTCCTTAAAGTGAACTCATTATAATGATTACAAACAGATATATCTGCCTCAAAATATCCTTCGTATATGTGGGAACAGAGAGTAAATCACCTTTTCTTGAAGACAAATATGAGTTCTTTAACTAGGGTGACTCCACCTGTACAATCTTGAAGTCGTGAATTTATGCGCTTCTTCACACTGAAAAGGCATTTCAAGCACTCCACCAGCGCTCAGACGCTTTAGAAAGGCTGGAAACGCTATGTAGTATTGTCTCAACGTGAACTCATTACAATATTTATGTACAGACAGTTCTGCAAAAAAACACCCTTGTTGAGCCATGAAACAGACCATATCTAACATTTCAATGAGAAATAAGGCTAAACCTTTAACTTGGGTAACCGAATCAGGACAATCAAAAAATGGTTGCATTCGGTGTTTGTTGGTACTGAAAAGGCGTTCAGCGCAGCACTCAAGTGCTCAAAATCACCTTTTCTTAAGGAAAAATGTAACTACTTTTCCTTGGTTGACTCCACCTGCACATTCATGAAGTCGTGGATTTAGGTGCTTCTTCATATTGAAAAGGCGTTTTCAGCACTCCTCAAGCACTCAAACGCTTCAGAAAGGCTGGAGAAGCTTTGCAATATTGTTTTGAGGTTAACTCATTATAATGATGACAAACAGACATTTCTCAGTACAGACAGTAACTCACCTTGTCTAAGGATGAAATATGACTACGTCAACGTGGGTGACTACACGTGTACAATCATGAAGTCTTGGATGTAGGCGCTCCTTCACACTGACAAGGCAATTCCAGCACTCCTCAAGCGCTCAAATGCTTCAGAAAGGCTGGAAACGCTCTGCAGTATTATACTGAGGTGAATTCATTATAATAATGACAAACTGACTTTTCTCCCATGAAATTTCTTTTTTATGTGTTGTAACAGAAAGTAATTCACATTTTTTTACGATGATATATGCACATTCATGAAGCCTTGGATTTAGGCGCTCTATCACACTGAAAAGTTGTTTCCAGCACTCCTCAAGTGCTCAAATGCTCCAGGAAGGCTGGAAACGCTCTGCAGTATTATACTGAGGTGAATTCATTATAATAATGACAAACTGACTTTTCTCCCATGAAAAATCGTTTTTATGTGTTGTAACAGAAAGTAATTCACATTTTCTTACGATTATATATGATTACTTTAACTTGGGTGACTCCACCTGCACATTCATGAAGTCTTGGATTTAGGAGTTCCTTCACACGGAAACGGCCTTTCCAGCACACCTCAAGCGCTCAAATGCTTTGCAAATGCTGGACACGCTTCGCAGTATTGTATTGAGGTGAACTCAATATAATGAAGACAAGCAGACATTTCTGCCTTAAAAGATCGTTTATATAACTGGAAACAGACAGCAAATCACCGATGCTTAGGAGGAAATATGACTACTTTAACTTGGGTGACTCCACCTGCACATTCATGAAGTCTTGGATATAGGCGCTCTTTCAAACTGAAAATGCATTTCCAGCACTCCTCAAGCGCTCAAATGCATCAGAAAGGCTGGAAACGCTATGCAGTATTATATTGAGGTGAACTCATTATAATGATGACAAACAGACATTTCTGCCTTAAGAGGTCATTTAAATGCCTGGAAACAGATTGTAATTCACCTTTTCTTGGGAGGAAATATGATTAATTTAACTTGGGTGACTCCACCTGCACAGACTTTTCTGACATGAAAAATCGTTTTTCTGTGTTGGAACAGAAAGCAAATCACATTTTCTTAGGATGACATATGAGTACGTTACGTGGGTGACACCACCTGCACATTCATGAAGTCTTGGATTTAAGTGCTCTGTCACACTGAAAAGGCGTTTCCAGCACTCCTCAAGTGCACAAACGCTTCAGAAAGGCTGGAAACGCAAAGCAGTATTGTACTGAGGTGAACTCATCATAATGATTCGAAACAGACATTTCTGCCGTAAAATATTCTCTATGTGTTTGGAAAGAGACAGTAATTCAACTTTTCTTAGGAGGAAATATGTTTACTTTAACTTCTGTGACTCCACCTGCAAAATCATGAAGTCTTGCATTTAGGCGCTCTTTCACACTGAAAAGGCGTTTCCAGCACTCAATAAGTGCTCAAACGCTTCAGAAAGGCTGGAAACGCAAAGCAGTATTATATTGAGGTGAACTTATTACAATGATGACAAGCAGACTTTTCTGTCGTAAAATACCCTTCATGTGTGTGGGACCAGACAGTAATTCACCTGTTCTTAAGAAAAAATATGACTACTTCAGCTTGGGTGACTCCACCTGCACATCCATGAAGTCTTGGATTTAGGCGCTCTTTCACACTGAAAAGGCGTTTCCAGCACTCCTCCAGCGCTCAAACGCTTCAGAAAGTCCGGAAACGCTATGCAGTATTGCACTGAGATCAACTCATTATAATGATTACAAACAGACATTTCTTCCTTAAGAGATCATTTATATGTCTGGGTACAGAGAGTCATTCACCTTTTCTCATGAACAAATATGACTATCTTAACTTGGGTGACTTCACCTCCACAATTATGAAGTCTTGGATTTAGGAGCTTCTTCACATTGAAAAGGCGTTTCCACACCTCAAGTGCTCAGACCCTTTAGAAAGGCTGGAGACGCCATGCAGTATTTCCTTAAAGTGAACTCATTATAATGATTACAAACAGATATATCTGCCTCAAAATATCCTTCGTATATGTGGGAACAGAGAGTAAATCACCTTTTCTTGAAGACAAATATGAGTTCTTTAACTAGGGTGACTCCACCTGTACAATCTTGAAGTCGTGAATTTATGCGCTTCTTCACACTGAAAAGGCATTTCAAGCACTCCACCAGCGCTCAGACGCTTTAGAAAGGCTGGAAACGCTATGTAGTATTGTCTCAACGTGAACTCATTACAATATTTATGTACAGACAGTTCTGCAAAAAAACACCCTTGTTGAGCCATGAAACAGACCATATCTAACATTTCAATGAGACATAAGGCTAAACCTTTAACTTGGGTAACCGAATCAGGACAATCAAAAAATGGTTGCATTCGGTGTTTGTTGGTACTGAAAAGGCGTTCAGCGCAGCACTCAAGTGCTCAAAATCACCTTTTCTTAAGGAAAAATGTAACTACTTTTCCTTGGTTGACTCCACCTGCACATTCATGAAGTCGTGGATTTAGGTGCTTCTTCATATTGAAAAGGCGTTTTCAGCACTCCTCAAGCACTCAAACGCTTCAGAAAGGCTGGAGAAGCTTTGCAATATTGTTTTGAGGTTAACTCATTATAATGATGACAAACAGACATTTCTCAGTACAGACAGTAACTCACCTTGTCTAAGGATGAAATATGACTACGTCAACGTGGGTGACTACACGTGTACAATCATGAAGTCTTGGATGTAGGCGCTCCTTCACACTGACAAGGCAATTCCAGCACTCCTCAAGCGCTCAAATGCTTCAGAAAGGCTGGAAACGCTCTGCAGTATTATACTGAGGTGAATTCATTATAATAATGACAAACTGACTTTTCTCCCATGAAATTTCTTTTTTATGTGTTGTAACAGAAAGTAATTCACATTTTTTTACGATGATATATGCACATTCATGAAGCCTTGGATTTAGGCGCTCTATCACACTGAAAAGTTGTTTCCAGCACTCCTCAAGTGCTCAAATGCTCCAGGAAGGCTGGAAACGCTCTGCAGTATTATACTGAGGTGAATTCATTATAATAATGACAAACTGACTTTTCTCCCATGAAAAATCGTTTTTATGTGTTGTAACAGAAAGTAATTCACATTTTCTTACGATTATATATGATTACTTTAACTTGGGTGACTCCACCTGCACATTCATGAAGTCTTGGATTTAGGAGTTCCTTCACACGGAAACGGCCTTTCCAGCACACCTCAAGCGCTCAAATGCTTTGCAAATGCTGGACACGCTTCGCAGTATTGTATTGAGGTGAACTCAATATAATGAAGACAAGCAGACATTTCTGCCTTAAAAGATCGTTTATATAACTGGAAACAGACAGCAAATCACCGATGCTTAGGAGGAAATATGACTACTTTAACTTGGGTGACTCCACCTGCACATTCATGAAGTCTTGGATATAGGCGCTCTTTCAAACTGAAAATGCATTTCCAGCACTCCTCAAGCGCTCAAATGCATCAGAAAGGCTGGAAACGCTATGCAGTATTATATTGAGGTGAACTCATTATAATGATGACAAACAGACATTTCTGCCTTAAGAGGTCATTTAAATGCCTGGAAACAGATTGTAATTCACCTTTTCTTGGGAGGAAATATGATTAATTTAACTTGGGTGACTCCACCTGCACAGACTTTTCTGACATGAAAAATCGTTTTTCTGTGTTGGAACAGAAAGTAAATCACATTTTCTTAGGATGACATATGAGTACGTTACGTGGGTGACACCACCTGCACATTCATGAAGTCTTGGATTTAAGTGCTCTGTCACACTGAAAAGGCGTTTCCAGCACTCCTCAAGTGCACAAACGCTTCAGAAAGGCTGGAAACGCAAAGCAGTATTGTACTGAGGTGAACTCATCATAATGATTCGAAACAGACATTTCTGCCGTAAAATATTCTCTATGTGTTTGGAAAGAGACAGTAATTCAACTTTTCTTAGGAGGAAATATGTTTACTTTAACTTCTGTGACTCCACCTGCAAAATCATGAAGTCTTGCATTTAGGCGCTCTTTCACACTGAAAAGGCGTTTCCAGCACTCAATAAGTGCTCAAACGCTTCAGAAAGGCTGGAAACGCAAAGCAGTATTATATTGAGGTGAACTTATTACAATGATGACAAGCAGACTTTTCTGTCGTAAAATACCCTTCATGTGTGTGGGACCAGACAGTAATTCACCTGTTCTTAAGAAAAAATATGACTACTTCAGCTTGGGTGACTCCACCTGCACATCCATGAAGTCTTGGATTTAGGCGCTCTTTCACACTGAAAAGGCGTTTCCAGCACTTCTCCAGCGCTCAAACGCTTCAGAAAGTCCGGAAACGCTATGCAGTATTGCACTGAGATCAACTCATTATAATGATTACAAACAGACATTTCTTCCTTAAGAGATCATTTATATGTCTGGGTACAGAGAGTCATTCACCTTTTCTCATGAACAAATATGACTATCTTAACTTGGGTGACTTCACCTCCACAATTATGAAGTCTTGGATTTAGGAGCTTCTTCACATTGAAAAGGCGTTTCCACACCTCAAGTGCTCAGACCCTTTAGAAAGGCTGGAGACGCCATGCAGTATTTCCTTAAAGTGAACTCATTATAATGATTACAAACAGATATATCTGCCTCAAAATATCCTTCGTATATGTGGGAACAGAGAGTAAATCACCTTTTCTTGAAGACAAATATGAGTTCTTTAACTAGGGTGACTCCACCTGTACAATCTTGAAGTCGTGAATTTATGCGCTTCTTCACACTGAAAAGGCATTTCAAGCACTCCACCAGCGCTCAGACGCTTTAGAAAGCCTGGAAACGCTATGTAGTATTGTCTCAACGTGAACTCATTATAATATTTATGTACAGACAGTTCTGCAAAAAAACACCCTTGTTGAGCCATGAAACAGACCATATCTAACATTTCAATGAGAAATAAGGCTAAACCTTTAACTTGGGTAACCGAATCAGGACAATCAAAAAATGGTTGCATTCGGTGTTTGTTGGTACTGAAAAGGCGTTTACCGCAGTACTCAAATGCTCAAAATAACCTTTTCTTAAGAAAAAATGTGACTACTTTTACTTGGTTGACTCCACCTGCACATTCATGAAATTGTCGATTTAGGCACATCTTCATATTGAAAAGGCGTTTCCAGCACTCCTCAAGCGCTCAGACTATTCAGAAAGGCTGAAAACGCTTTGCAATATTATTTTAGCGTGAACTCATTATAATGATTACAAACAGACATGTCTCCCGTAGAATATCCTTTTTGTGAGTGGGAACAGACAGTTACTCACCTTGTCTTAGGATAAAATATGACTACATTAACTTGGGTGACTACACCTGTACAATCATGAAGTCTTGGATTTAGGCGCTCTTTCACACTGAAAAGGCGATTCCAGCACTCTTCAAGCGCTCAAATGCTTCAGAAAGGCAGGAAACGCTATGCACTATTGTATGGAGATGAGGTCATTATAATGATTACAAACAGACGTTTATGCCTTAAAATATTGTTTTTATGTGTTTTAACAGACAGTAATTCACATTTTTTACGATGATATATGACTACTTTCACTTGAGTGACTCCACCTGCTCACTTATGAAGTCTTGAATTTAGGCGCTCTTTCACACTGAAAAGACGTTTCCAGCACTGCTTCAGCCCTCAAACGCTTCAGAAAGGCTGGAAACGCTATGCAGTATCATATTGAGGTGAACTCATCATAATAATGACAAAATTACTTTTCTGACATAAAAAAATCGTTTTTATGTGTATGGGAACAGAAAGTTAATCACCTTTTCTTAGGATGAAATATGACTAACTTGAGTGACTCCACCTGCACAATCATGACGTCTTTGATTTAGGCGCTCTTTCACAGTGAAAAGACGTTTCCAGCACTCCTCAAGCGCTCCAACGCTTTACAAATGCTGGAACCGCTATGCAGTATTGTATTGAGGTCAACTCATTATTATGATGACAAACAGATGTTTCTGCCGTGAAATATTCTCTATGTGTGTGGAAACAGACAATAATTCAACTTTTCTTAGGAGAACATATGACTACTTTAAGTTGGGTGAATCCACCTACACATCCATGAAGTCTTGGATTTAGGCGCTCTTTCCCACTGAAAAGGCGACTCCAGCACTCCTCAAGGGCTCAAACGCTTCAGAAAGGCTGGAAACGCTATGCAGTATCGTATTGAGTTGAACTCATTATTATGATCACAAACAGACATTTCTGCCGTAGAATATTCTTTGTTTGTCGGAACTTATAGTGATTCGCCTTTTCTTTGACCATAACATATCCTTTATATACGTGGGAATGGAGAGTATATCATCTCTTTCTGAGAAAAAAATTTCAATACTTTAACTTGGGTGACTCCACCTGCACAGTCATGAAGCCTTGGATTTAGGCGCTCTTTCACACTGAAAAGGCGTTTCCAGCACTTCTCAAGTGCTGAAACGCTTAAAAACGGCTGGAAACGCTAGGCAGAATTGTCATAAGGTGAACTCATTAGAATGATTATACACAGACTTTTCTGCAATGAAATATCGTTTTTATGTGTTGCAACAGAGAGGAATTCACATTTAATTAGGACAAAATATGAGCATTTTGACGTGGGTGACTCCACCTGCACATTCATGAAATCTTGGATTTAGGCGCTCTTTCACACTGAAAAGACGTTTCCAGCACTCCTCAAGCGCTCAAACGCTTCAGAAAGGCTGGAAACGCTATGCAGTATTATATTGAGGTGAACTCATTATAATAATTACACATAGACATTTCTGTTGTAAAATATCCTTTATGTGTGTGGGAACTGACAAAAAATATGACTACTTTAACTTGGGTGACTCCACCTGCACACTCATGAAGTCTTGGTTTTAGGCGCTCATTCACACTGAAAAGGCGTTTCTAACACTGCTCAAGAGCTCAAACGCTTCAGAAAGGCTGGAAACGCTATGCAGTATTATATTGAGGTGAACTCATTATAATGAAGACAAACGGACATTTCTGCCGTAAAATATTCTCTATGTTTTTGGAAACAGACAGTAATTCACCTTTTCTTAGGAGGACATATGACTACTTTAACTTGGGTGACTTCACCTGCAAATCGATGAAGTCTTCGATTTAAGCGGTCCTTGACAGTAAAAACGCGATTCCAGCACTCAACAAGCGCTCAAACGCTTCAGAAAGGCTGGAAACGCTATGCAGTATTATATTGAGGTGAACTCATCATAATGATTACAAACAGACTTTTCTGACATGAAATATCGTCTTTATGTGTTGTAACGGAAAGTAAATCACATTTTCTTAGGATGATATATGAGTTCGTAACGTGGGTGACACCACCTGCACATTCATGAAGTCTTGGATTTAGGTGCTCCTTCACACTGAAAACGCGATTCCAGCACTCCTCAAGCGCTTAAACGCTTCAGAAAGGCTGGAAACGCTACGCAGTATTATATTGAGGTTAACTCATTATCGTGATTAAAAACGGACTTTTCTGACATGAAATATCGTCTTTATGTGTTGTAACAGAAAGTAAATTACATTTTCTTAGGATGGTATATGAGTTCGTAACGTGGGTGACACCACCTGCACATTCATGAAGTCTTAGATTTAGGTGCTCCTTCACACTGAAATGACGTTTCCTGCACTCCTCAAGCGCTCAAACTTTTCAGAAAGGCTGGAAACGCTATGCAGTATTGTATTGAGGTGAACTCATTAAAATGATGACAAACAGACATTTCTGCCTTAAGAGATCGTTTATATGCTTGGAAACAGACAGTAATTCACCTTTTCTTAGGAGGAAATATGACTACTTTAAGTTGGGTGACTCCACCTGCACACCCATGAAGTCTTGGATTTAGGCGCTCTTTCACAATGAAAAGGCGTTTCCAGCACTCAACAAGTCCTCAAACGCTTAAGAAAGACTGGAAACGCTGTGCAGTATTATATTGAGGTGAACTCATTATAATGATGACAAACAGAGGTTTATGCCTTGAAATATTGTTTTTATGTGTTGTAACAGAAAGTAATTCACATTTTTTATGATGATATATGACTACTTTAACTTGGGTGACTCCACTTGCACATTCATGAAGTCGTGGATTTAGGCGCTCTTTCACACTGAAAAGACGTTTCCAGCACTTCTCAAGTGCTCAAACGCTTCAGAAAGGCTGGGAACGCAACTCAGAATGCTATTAAAGTGAACTCATTATATTCATTACAAACAGACATTTCTGCCACTAAATATCATTCATATATGTGGGAACACACAGTAAATCACATTTTCTTGGGAAAAAAAATATGACCAATTAACTTGGGTGACTCCACGTGAACAATGATCAAGTCGTGAATTTACGCGCTCCTTGACACTGAAAAGGCGTTTCCAGGACTCCTCAAGTGCTCAATCGCTTCAGAAAGGCTGGAAACGCAAAGCAGTATTGTATTGACTTTAACTCCTTATAATGATGACAAACAGACATTTCTGCCGTAAGAGATCGTTTATATGCTTGGAAACAGACAGTAATTCACCTTTTCTTAGGAGGAAATATGACTACTTTAACTTGGGTGACTCCACCTGCACATCCATGAAGTCTTGAAATTAGGCGCTCTTTCACACTGAAAAGACGTTTCCAGCACTGCTCCAGCCCTCAAACGCTTTAGAAAGGCTGGAAACGCTATGTAGTATTATATTGAGGTGAACTCATTATAATAATGACAAAATTACTTTTCTGACATAAAAAAATCGTTTTTATGTGTATGGGAACAGAAAGTAAATCACCTTTACTTAGGATGAAATATGACTAACTTGAGTGACTCCACCTCCACAATCATGACGTCTTTGATTTAGGCGCTCTTTCACAGTGAAAAGACGTTTCCAGCACTCCTCAAGCGCTCCAACGCTTTACAAATGCTGGAACCGCTATGCAGTATTGTATTGAGGTGAACTCATTATTATGACGACAAACAGATATTTCTGCCGTAAAATATTCTCTATGTGTGTGGAAACAGACAATAATTCAACTTTTCTTAGGAGGAAATATGACTACTTTAAGTTGGGTGAATCCACCTGCACACTCATGAAGTCTTGGTTTTAGGCGCTCATTCACACTGAGAAGGCGTTTCTAGCACTCAACAAGCGCTCAAAATCTTCAGAAAGGCTGGAAACGCTATGCAGTATTGTACTGAGGTGAACTCATTATAATGATGACAAACGGACATTTCTGCCGTAAAATATTCTCTATGTTTTTGGAAACAGACAGTAATTCACCTTTTCTTAGGAGGACATATGACTACTTTAACTTGGTTGACTCCACCTGCACATCCATGAAGTTTTCGATTTAAGCGGTCTTTGACACTAAAAACGCGATTCCAGCACTCCTCAAGCGCTTAAACGCTTCAGAAAGGCTGGAATGCAGTATTATATTGAGGTGAACTCATTATCGTCATTAAAAACAAACTTTTCTAACATTAAATATCGTCTTTATGTGTTGTAACAGAAAGTAAATTACATTTTCTTAGGATGGTATGTGAGTTCGTAATGTGGGTGACACCACCTGCACATTCATGAAGTCTTGGATTTACGTGCTCCTTCACACTGAAAAGGCGATTCCAGCACTTCTCAAGCCCTTACACGCTTAAAAACGGCTGGAAACGCTATGCAGTATTGTATTGAGGTGAACTCATTATAATGATGACAAACAGACGTTTATGCCTTGAAATATTGTTTTTATGTGTTGGAACAGAAAGTAATTAACATTTTTATGATGATATAAGACTACTTTGACTTGGGTGACTCCACCTATACATTCATGAAGTCTTGAATTTAGGCACTTTTTCACACTTAAATGACGTTTCCAGCACTGCTCAAGAGCTCCAATGCTTTACAAATGCTGGAAACGCGATGGAGTATTGTATTGAGGTGAACTCATTATAATGATGACAAACAGACATTTCTGCCGTAAAATATTCTCTATGTGTGTGGAAACAGACAATAATTCAACTTTTCTTACGAGGAAATATGACTACTTTAAGTTGGGTGACTCCTCCTGCACATCCATGAAGTCTTGGATTTAGGCGCTCTTTCACACTGAAAGGCGTTTCCAGCACTCAACAAGCGCTGAAACGCTTCAGAAAGGCTGCAAACGCTATGCAGTATTATATTGAGGTGAACTCATTATAATGATGACAACGAGACATTTCTGTCTTAAGAAATCGTTTATATGCCTGAAAACAGACAGTAATTCACCTTTTCTTAGGATGATGTATGAGTACGTAACGTGGGTGACTCCACCTGCACATCCATGAAGTCTTGGATTTAGGCGCTCTTTCACAATGAAAAGGCCTTTCCGGCGCTCAACAAGTGCTCAAACACTTCAGAAAGGCTGGAAACGCTATGCACTATTGTATTGAGATGAGCTCATTATAATGATTACAAACAGACGTTTATGCCTTAAAATATTGTTTTTATGTGTTTTACCAGACAGTAATTTACATTTTTCACGATGATATATGACTACTTTAACTTGAGTGACTCCACCTGCACATCCATGAAGTCTTGAATTTAGGCGCTCTTTCACACTGAAAAGACGTTTCCAGCACTGCTCCAGCCCTCAAACGCTTCAGAAAGGCTGGAAACGCTACGCAATATTATATTGAGGTGAACTCATTATCATGATTACAATCAGACTTTTCTGACATGAAATATCGTTTTTATGTGTTGCAACAGAAAGTAAATCACATTTTCCTAGGATGATATATGAGTTCGTAACGTGGGTGACACCACCTGCACATTCATAAATCCACATTCATGGATATAGGTGCTACGTCACATAGAAATGGCGTGTCCTGTACTCCCCAAGCGCTCAGACGCTTCAGAAAGGCTGGAAACGCTATGCAGTATTGTATTGAGGTGAACTCATTATAACGATTACAAACAGACTTTTCTGCCTTAAGAGATCGTTTATATGCTTGGAAACAGACAGTAATTCACCTTTTCTCAGGATGATGTATGAGTACGTAACGTGGGTGACACCACCTGCACATTCATGAAGTCTTGGATTTAGGCGCTCTTTCACACTAAAAAGGCGTTTCCAGCACTCCACAATGTTTTCCATGCTTCAGAAAGGCTGGAAACGCTATGCAGTATTGTATGGTGAACTCATTATAATGATGACAAACAGACGTTTCTGCCTTGAAATATTTATGTGTTGTAACAGAAAGTAATTCACATTTTTTTACGATGATATATGACTACTTTAAGTTGGGTGACTCCACCTGCACATCCATGAAGTCTTGGATTTAGGCGCTCTTTCACACTGAAAAGGCGTTTCCAGCACTCAACAAGCGCTCAAACGCTTCAGAAAGGCTGCGACCGCTATGCAGTATCGTATTGAGGTGAACTCATTATAATGATGACAACCAGACATTTCTGTCTTAAGAGATCGTTTATATACCTGGAAACAGACAGTAATTCACCTTTTCTTAGGATGAAGTATGAGTACGTAACGTGGGTGACACCACCTGCACATTCATGAAGTCTTGGATTTAGGCGCTCTATCACACTGAAAGGGCTTTTCCAGCACTCCTCAAGCGCTCAAAAGCTTCAGAAAGGCTGGAAACGCTACGCAGTATTATACAGAGTTAAATTCTTTATAATAACGACAAACTGACTTTTCTGACATGAAATATCGTTTTTATGTGTTGTAACAGAAAGTAATTCACAATTTTTCACGATGATATATAACTACTTTAACTTGGGTGACTCCACCTGCACATCCATGAAGTCTTGGATTTAGGCGCTCTATCACACTGAAAAGGCGTTTCCAGCACTGCTCCAGCGCTCAAACGCTTCAGAACGGATGGAATTGCTACGCAGTAATGTATTGAGTTGAACTCATTAGAATGATTACAAACAGACATTTCTGCCTTAAGAGATCCTTTATATGCTTGGAAACAGACAGTAATTCACCTTTTCTTAGGAGGAAATATGACTACTTTAACTTGGGTGACTCCGCCCGCACAATCATGAAGTCTTGGATTTAGGCGCTCTTTCACACTGAAAAGGCATTTGCAGCACTGCTCCAGCCCTCAAACGCTTAAGAAAGGCTGGAAACGCTATGCAGTATTGTAATGAGGTGAAATCATTATAATAATGACAAATAGACATTTCTGCCTTAAAAGATCATTTATATGCCTGTAAACGGACAGTAAATATCCTTTGCTTGACTTTTCTGACATGAAATATCGTTTTTATGTGTTCGAACAGAAAGTAAATCATATTTTCTTAGGATGATATATGACTAACATGGGTGACTCCACCTGCACAATCATGAAGTCTTGTATTTAGGCATTCTTTCACACTAAAAAGGCGTTTCCAGCACTCCACAAGGTTTTACATGCTTCAGTAAGGCTGGAAACGCTATGCACTATTGTATTGAGATGAGCTCATTATAATGATTACAAACAGACGTTTCTGACATGAAATATCGTTTTTATGTGTTCGAACAGAAAATAAATCATATTTTCTTAGGATGATATATGACTAACATAGGTGACTCCACCTGCACAATCATGAAGTCTTTGATTTAAGCGCTCTTTCACACTGAAAAGGCGTTTCCAGCACACCTCAAGAGTTCAGACGCTTTAGAAAGGCTGGAGACGCCATGCAGTATTTCCTTAAAGTGAACTCATTATAATGATCACAAACATACATATGTCTCTTAAAATATTCTTCATATGTGTGGGAACAGAGAGTAAATCACCTTTCCTTGAGGGCAAATATGAGTTCTTTAACTAGGGTGACTCCATCTGTACAATCTTGAAGTCGTGAATTTATGCGCTTCTTCACACTGAAAAGGCGTTTCCAGCACTCCACCAGCGCTCAGACGCTTTAGAAAGCCTGGAATCGCTATGCAGTATTGTATCAACGTGAACTTATTATAATGTTTATATCCAGACATAACTATCATGTTTGTGTGGGAACATAGAGTAAATCACATTTTCTTAAGAAAAAATATGACTACTTTAACTTGGGTGACTACACCTGTACAATCATGAAGTCATGCTGTTTGCCGTTTCATCACACTGAAAAGGCGTTTCCAGCACTCCACAACTGAACGCGAAAGACATTCAGAATACAGCTCTGAAACCCAAGTAAGGATCTGCTACCAAAGAACAAGCCATTGATACGGTAAAGAAGAAAATTTGGAATGGCTCTGAGACCTCGGCCCAGGGTCCTCTCGCAAACATAAAACACCTTAGAATACAGCACATCATTTTTGGGTGAGACCTAAGGCCAACGGTACCCCATCAAATTGCCTCAAAACAATCAGATCTGGCACAGGATTCTGGAGTAAAGCCCAAAAGCCCAGGAACTAAAACCAACACTTAAGGATAGAGAATATAATAAATCTCTCATTAGTCTCTATGACAGATAAGAAATTGTGATGAAATTACTAAAGCCCAAGAAAAGAACCAGTACCCATGACCCAAATATTTAGTGTATAAAGATTAAAAATTTGAAAAGGAACCAAGGCATAACATCATCTCCCCCAACATGAAGTCCTTAGAATAGGACCAAGAAATTTTGTTTGGTTCTCTGAAGCACAGGCCTAGGCTCTTTTTCTCAAGCTTCTTTTGTATAGCTAAGAAAGATTAAAGTCTAGGATTTGTGTTGTAAGACTCTGGTTTGTAGCCTAATAACAACAAACTAAACCTTAAGAGATGGACAGTAATGTTGAAAAGAAATGCCTAACACTTAGGCAAACTTCCAGTAGTATGATCCAGCCATTTGGACTCTGAAGAATACAATCTGGAATAGGAGCTCAGAGAACAAGTGCCAGAATTTTATCCCAAACACAGAATGCCTTCCCAGATAGCATGAAGACTCGGTCCGAGCTCGGCTGATCTGTGGCAGCATCCGCTGAGACTCGTCATCGGCCAGCTTGAATTGGGCCGAGTGTGAGTGAGGCTCAGCAACCGACGAGCTTGCAAAAGGCGCTCGGGCCGATTCCCGTATGTATTGACACGGCCCAGGTGTGCATTCACAGGCTCGGGCCAGTTGCGGGTTACATTCGGCAGTTGGCAAAAGGAGTTTGGGCCGATTTCCATATCTGCTGTTACGGCCCAAATGAGTATTTATAGGATTGGGCCGAGTGCACGTTACACTCGGTGTCTGGAGAGTCGGCAAAAGGAGCTTGGGCCGATTACCATATGCGCTGATACGGCCCATTTGAGTATGTATAGGTTCGGGCGGAGTGCACGTTACAATCGGCGTGTGGAGAGTCGGCAAAATGAGCTCAGGCCAATTCCCATACGTGCTCATCCGGCCCAAGCATGCACTATAGGTTCGTGCCGATTATGGATAAATCTCAAATGGCTTCCTGGTGCCTGCATAGTGCACTTTGTAGGTCTTGAAATAAAGGCTCCTGAAACCAAACAGTGCATAATATGTCTTGCAAAGAGCCAGTTGGGATTCAGGCCGGTGTGCACAGTTCCCTACTGGACATAGACTGCACTATTTAGTTGAAGGAGTCAAAATTTCTTAACTGATATAGTGCACTATACAGGGAGTAAGGAGCCATTTGAGATTCAGCAATCGCAGTAATATTATAAGTCCTCACCGAATTATTAAGAAACAAATACTGCAATGTTGTATTTTATTCTAAGAAAATTTGGTAAAATAATAAGGATTTCTGTTTGGAAAAGGTTATTTAATCACTGCTTATACAAAAAATAGCACTGATGATGCGTCATTGGCGCGAAAACGCAGATAAGACCCCACCTTCACTGGAATTCCCCCTTTCAAGAGAGGCTTGCTTCATAATTTTCAGTAAGTTTAATTATGGTTATGTCATAAGTTAAAATGACTTTAGACTACTGTAAACAGTTTCTAATAGGGACCTAATATTAGCAAAAATTAATTAAAAGCATTGTATTAAAAGGTTAACTTAGTACGTCCTTTGAATAGCATATAACTTAGTTGCGTTAGCTAACGCTAGTTGGCATTATCCACAAACTTTGCAGCACGATTTCTGTAAATACTTAGTTTTAAAGGTTTCTAATTTGTTTATAAGGGTTATCACATCGAGATTCGCTAGCTAACGTTACCACAATGGCGCAAAAAAATGCAGAAATCCATTTTGTATTTCCAGGCATTTTACAGTGAAGTTAATGTTAGCTAGCTAGGTACTTAAGCTAGCTAAAAGCAACATGAAGTTATACCTTACGATACGATACAGTTCATTAGCTAGCTACTTCAGCTTCTATTAAATATTTGTTAATGTTCATTAATATTTTCTTATTGGCAGATTAATTCCTGTAGCACAAATTTTAGAGCTAATTAGCTGTTAGCTGTGCCTAGCTAAGTCGGCTAGAAAATGAAAAGACTAATAACTCCACGCATTACAGGGCAGGTAACTTGAATTGTCTTGGGTGACAAAAAACTACTTAATCTATTGGTTTGTAAAATGTTGAAAAAAGAACTGCTAGACATTTGAATACTTTCTGTGTTCACAGATGATGAACTAGCCTGAAAACGCAGTGGGGTAAGGTGAGCCATGTATTGTGTGTGTGCGTGTGTGTGTGTGTGTGTGTGTGTGTGTGTGTGTATTATTTATCTACAGGGCAATAGGACTATGCGTAAAAGATAATCATCGCCATGTTGGAAAAATAACCGACAGAACTAGAGGGGACTAGCTGACTGTTCATTCTCTCTGCTACGTTCTCTAATACTAGCTTTACATACCGCATAGCTCTTCCCTCTTCCCTCTGTTTATTTTACTTTACCTTAAGTTTAGCTTGAGTGCATGAACCGAAAATAAATGCCGACGTGCTTTAGAACTTATACTTGCTTCAGTGTGACTCGATGCGGTAAAAAAGCAGGCTAAAGTGACTGGGCATTACCCTAAAGAAGCTAGCACCAGCCCAGGAGAGAAAGATCCTCTTATCCTCGTTTTTGTCCGGGAAACAGGTTCAGAAAAAGGGAACAAGTAATGTTGAATAATATATACACATAATGTTTTATTCTGTTACTGTTGAAACATTAAGTTATAGAGCTGAGAACAGTCTGGTTCTCGAAACAAAAATACCATTCATAATCACCATAGGGAATTAGATTTTTATCAAGCCAATGTAGACTTGTGAGCTACGAGATTGTGAGATGATGGTATGCTCCAGTTAAAGCCACGAATCAGTCCGGTTTCAGCTTCGTTTCCGAAAAATCGCGTTTTATTCCCTTATTTGTCCTAAACAAATACATTACCCATACATCCTAAAGAGAGCTCCGCCTATCAGAGACATCGCTGTTACCATGGCGATTTAAACAGTGTGGTTTAGCGCCAGAAAAGCAGGAAGCACAGCGGCGTCTGTCAGCGATCAGCAGCAGCGCGGTTTCACTGTCGGATATGATGAGTTTTTTAGGGATACAGAGGAGAAGAGAGCTCAGACTGAAAATCAGAGTCCGGCCGTGTAGTGGAGCGTAGTTTGTGTGAGGGGGGGCAGGTGGTCGGTTCTGTCAGAGTTAGAAAGACAGCGCGTACAGGGGCTGTGGAGGGACAAACATTATGAACTCCACACAGATCAACAAAAATCCCCTTTACTCCACACATTAACGCAGCATCAAACTTTCTCCACCCTTCAGGCTCCCTTTCAGTGATTATATTACCCTGGTCCTGGAGCCTCCCTTGCTCCCTTTGTGTTTTCCCTACTCTCTACACTCCTGATCCCAACTAGTCATCTCATTAACAAAACTTTCCTTTGTTGAAGTGGGTGAGTTAGAGCAGGGAAAACATTCAAATGTGCAGAGCAGTGGTTCTCCAGGGGATTGTTGAATATCACAGCATATGATATTTTGCCCGGATGGGAGCCGAACAGTTGGACCAGAATCAGACCTAGATTCAAACCGAGGCTGTGCCGAGTGTCACAGCACGCAGTACACGGCCTGGACGTGGGCCAGTCATTCGGGCCTGACCTGGGCCGATCTATGAAATCTCTGAGCAAAAATACCCAGTATGAGCCATTTCATTTTGAAAAAGTAAGATGGGACATGACCTCTTAAACACAGGCCCCGAGGCGTCTGTCCGATTACAATAGAATAGGGAATTAATTTTGTGAAGACAACACCTAGTAATCATGACTCAGACTTTTAGGGTTTAAAAAAATTAGTCTGAGCTTTAAGCCAAAGGTCATGGGCACACTGTATAATAACCAAACCCTTAAGAACAGTGACTATAATATTGGAAAGGGGCCTTGGAGCCGTTGGGACTTTGAACCAAAATCCAAACCTGTTAAGATGGTGAAAAGAAATTGTGAATGCAGCTCTGAAACCCAGGCAAAGTTTGGCGACCAAAGAGCAAGCCATTGAGAGCAAAAAGAATAAAATGCAAAAAGGAAGTTCTGAGGCCTAGGCCCAGAGTCCTCTTGCAAACATCAAACGTTTTTCCATTTTGTATTTCCAGGCATTTTACAGTGAAGTTAATGTTAGCTAGCTAGGTACTTAAGCTAGCTAAAAGCAACATGAAGTTATACCTTACGATACGATACAGTTCATTAGCTAGCTACTTCAGCTTCTATTAAATATTTGTTAATGTTCATTAATATTTTCTTATTGACAGATTAATTCCTGTAACACAAATTTTAGAGCTAATTAGCTGTTAGCTGTGCCTAGCTAAGTTGGCTAGAAAATGAAAAGACTAATAACTCCACGCATCACGGGGCAGGTAACTTGAATTGTCTTGGGTGACAAAAAACTACTTAATCTATTGGTTTTGTAAAATGTTGAAAAAGAACTGCTAGACATTTGAATACTTTCTGTGTTCACAGATGATGAACCAGCCTGAAAACGCAGTGGGGTAAGGTGAGCCATGTATTGTGTGTGTGTGTGTGTGTGTGTGTGTGTGTGTATTATTTATCTACAGGGCAATAGAACTATGCGTAAAAGATAATCATCGCCATGTTGGAAAAATAACCGACAGAACTAGAGGGGACTAGCTGACTGTTCATTCTCTCTGCTACGTTCTGTAATGCTAGCTTTACATACCACATAGCTCTTCCCTCTTCCCTCTGTTTATTTTACTTTACCTTAAGTTTAGCTCGAGTGCATGAACTGAAAATAAATGCCGACGTGCTTTAGAACTTATACCTGCTTCAGTGTGACTCGATGCAGTAAAAAGCAGGCTAAAGTGACTGGGCATTACCCTAAAGAAGCTAGCACCAGCCCAGGAGAGAAAGATCCTCTTATCCTCGTTTTTGCCCGGGAAACAGGTTCAGAAAAAGGGAACAAGTAATGTTGAATAATATATACACATAATGTTTTATTCACTGTTACTGTTGAAACATTAAGTTATAGAGCTGAGAACAGTCTGGTTCTCGAAACAAAAATACCATTCATAATCACCATAGGGAATTAGATTTTTATCAAGCCAATGTAGACTTGTGAGCTACGAGATTGTGAGATGATGGTATGCTCCAGTTAAAGCCACGAATCAGTCCGGTTTCAGCTTCGTTTCCGAAAAATCGCGTTTTATTCCCTTATTTCTCCTAAACAAATACATTACCCATACGTTAAAGATGGTGAAAAGAAATTGTGAATGCAGCTCTGAAACCCAGGCAAAGATTAGCTACCAAAGAGCAAGCCATTGAGTGCATAAAGAATAAAATGTGGAAAGGAAGTTCTGAGGCCTAGGCCCAGAGTCCTCTTGCAAACATCAAACATTTTAAAATGTAGAAAATGAATTTTTTTGGGAGGGCTAAGGCCCAGGCCCAGGCCAAAGGTACCCTGCCAAATGTTTTCAAAATAAAGAAATCTGCGGCATGATTCTGGGGAAAAGGCCAAAGGCCCATGAACTAAAACCAGCACTTACACTTCGAAATTATAGTACATTCCTGATTTGTATGCACGGTTGATAAGAAATTGCGGTGAAATCACTTAAACCCACGAAAAGAACAAGCACCCATAACCCAGGTATGTAATGTCTAAAGATTAAAAATTTGAACAGGAGCCAAGGCCTGACATCATCTACCTCGACACAAAGTCGTTATGATAGTACCACCAAATTTAGTTTGGTTCTCTGAAGCCCAAGGCCAGGGTCTTGTTCTCAAGCTTCTTTTGTTTAGCGAAGAAAAATTAAAGTCTCAGATTTCGTTTCTAAGGTATTCTACTAACAATGAACCAAACCTTTTGACACTGACAATAATGTTGACATGAGAGACTGAACACCCACGCGAAGTTCCAGTAGTATGAGCCAGCAATTTTTACTCTAAAGAATAAAATTTATAACTAGAGCTCTGAGGCCAGATCCCAGAATCACATCAACTGGAGAAAAACCTAGGCAAGGATCTGCTACCAATGATGAAGCCATAGAGACTGAAAATAATAAAATTTGCAATTAACGCTTTGAGCCTAGGCCCAGTGTCCCCTCGTGAACAACAAACACCTTAGATTATAGAAAATAATTTTTTGGGGAGAACTAATGCCCAGGCCCAGGCCAAATGCACCCTGCCTGATTGCCTCAAAATAATGAAATCTGGGGCATGATTCTAGGCAAAAGCCAAAAGCCCAGGAACTAAAACCAGCACTTACAAATAGAGATTACAGTAAATCCCTGATTAGTCTTCATGGATGATAAGAAATTGCGATGACATTACTTACGCCCAAGTAATGAATAAGTACCCATGACCCAAATATTTAGTGTATAAAGATTAAAAATTTGAAAAGAAGCCAAGGCATAACATTATCTCACCCAACATGAAATCCTTAGAATAGGACCAAGAAATTTTGTTTGGTTCTCTGAAGCACAGGCCTAGGCTCTTTTTCAAGCTTCTTTTGTACAGCTAAGAAAGATTAAAGTCTAGGATTTGTGTTGTAAGATTCTGGTTTGTAGCCTAATAACAACAAACTAAACTTTAAGACATGGACAATAATGTTGAAAAGAAATGCCTAACCCCTAAGCAAACTTCCAGTAGTATGATCCAGCCATTTGGACTCTGAAGAATACAAGGTGGATTAGGAGCTCAGAGAACAAGTCCCAAAATTTTATCCCAAACCCAAAATGCCTTAGAATAAGGCCAAGAGCCAATCTCTTGGAACAAGAATTATTATATTTAAATGGTAATTTGGAGGCCAACACCCACGGTGTTACAACTGCACTTCTGAACTGAGGCCAAGGATGAAAGGAAATTGCATTGAAATCTCTGAGCCAAAATACCCAGTATGAGCCATGTCATGTTGAAAGAGTAAAATGGAACATCAGCTCTTAATCCCTTTAAATCCCAGGCCTATTACATAATAAGGCTTGTTTTTCAGTCATTACATGGACAACAATGCCAACTGGCGAGCTGATCTTAGGACAAAGAAGTGTGGAACAAAACTTTGGGCCCGCTGGTTGGCCCTGGCCATTTAAGGGGTTAAACACAGGCCCATAGGTCTCTATCCTATTTCAATAGAATAGTGATTTAATGTTGTGAATACAAGACCTAATAATCATGACCCTGACTTTTGGGTTTGACGTTTAATGTGAGCTTTGAGCCAAAGGTCATGGGCCCACTATAAAATACCAAACCCTTAAAAACAGTGACTATCATATTGGAATGGGAGCTTGGAGATATTGGGTCTTTGAACCAAACCTCCAAACTTTTCAGATGGTTGAAAAGAAATTGTGAATGCAGCTCTTTTCTTTTGATCTCAAGCTTCTTTCATTTAGCTAAGAAAGATTGAATGTAGGATTTGTGTTCTAAAGCTCTGGTTCATAGCCCACTACCAATAACCCAAACCTTAAGACCAGGACAATAATGTTGACATGAAAAACCCAACACCCAGTCCAGCAGTGTTAGACAGCCATTTGGACTCTATCAAAAAAAACATTTGGCATAGGAGCGCCAGGTTCCAGCATAATATCACCAACACAAAATCCCTTAGAATGAGGCCGAGACCCAACCTCTTAGAATAGGAACTATAATACTTGAATGGGAATGGTAATGGTCTTATAACTGCACTAACAGGAGCCAAGGCCTAACATGATGTATGTAGACCTAAAAATCTTATGACATTACCAACAAATTTTGTTTGGTTCTCTGAAGCCCAGGCCCAGGGTCTTGTTCTCAAGCCCGTTTCATTTAGCTGAGGAAGATTAGAGTCTAGAACACGTTTTCTAAGGCTCTGCTCGATAAACCAAACCTTAAGACAGTAACAATAAGGTTGACTTGAAAGACCTAACACCCTGGAAAATTTTCTGTAGTATGAGCCAGCCATTTAGACTCAAAGGCGATTCCAGCACTCAACAAGCGCTCCAGCGCTTTAGAAAGGCTAGAAACGCTATGCAGTACTCTCTTAACGTGAACTGATTATAATGATCCGATACAGACATTTCTGCAACAAAAACACCCTTGATGTGCCATGAAACAGACCATATCTAACATTTCAATGAGAAATCACGCTAAACTTTTAACCTGGGTAACCGAATGAGGGCAATCAAAAATAGTTGCATTCGGCGTTTGTTGACACTGAAAAGGCTTACACCGCAGTACTCAAGTGCTCAAAATCACCTTTTCATAAGAAAAAATGTGACTCCTTTAACTTGGGTGACTCCACCTGCACATTCATGAAGTCGTGGATTTACGCGCTTTTTCATGTTGAAAAGGCGTTTCCAGCACTCCTCAAGCGCTCCAACGCTTCAGAAAGGCTAGAAACGCTGTGCAGTATTATATTGATCTGAACTCATTATGATAATAACAAACTGACTTTTCTCCCATGATATATCTCTATGTGTTTGGGAACAGAGAGTAATTCACCTTTACGTAGGACGAAAAAATATGACTACTTTAACTTGGGTGACTCCACCCGCACAATCAAGAGGTCTTGGAATCGGGCGCTCTTTCAATAAAAAAAGGCGTTTCCAGCACTCCTTAAACGCTCAGACGCTTCAGAAAGGCTGGAAACGCTATGCAGTATTATACTGAGGTGAACTCATTATGATGATTACAGACAGACATTTCTGCCGTAAAATATCCTTTACGTGTGTGGGAACAGAAAGTAATTCATCATTTTCTTAGAAAAAATAAGACTACTTTAACTTGGGTGACTCCGCCTGCACAGCCATGAAGTCTTGGATTTAGGCGCTCTTCACACTGAAAAGGCGTTTCCAGCACTCCTCAAGAGCTCAAACGCTTCAGAAAGGCTGGACACGCTATGCATTGTTAAACTGATGTGAACTCATTATAATAATTACAAAGAGACATTTCTTCTCTAAAACATCCTTTATGTGTGTGGGAACAGACAGTAATTCACCTTTTCTTAGGAGAAAACATGACTCGTTTAACTTGGGTGACTCCACCTGCACATCTATGGAGGCGATTCAGGCACTCCTCAAGCGCGGAAACGCTTCAGAAAGGCTGGAAACGCTAAGTAGTATTATATTGAGGTGAACTCATTATAACGATTACAAACAGACTTTTCTGACATGAAATGTAGTTTTTATGTGTTGCATCAGAGAGTAAATTCATATTTTCTCAGGTCAATATATGAGGACGTTAACTTGGGTGACACCACCTGCACATTCATGAAGTCTCGGGTGTAGGCGCCGCTTCACACGCAAAAGGCTTTTCCAGCACTCCTCAAGCGCTCAGATGCATCAGAAAGGCTGGAAACGCTATGCAGTATTGTATTGAGGTGAACTCATTAAAATGATGACAAACAGACATTTCTGCCTTAAGAGATCGTTTACATGCCTGGAAACAGACAGTAATTCACCTTTTCTTAGGAGGACATATGACTAGTTTAACCTGGGTGACTCCACCTGCATATTCATGAAGTCTTGGATTTAGGAGCTCTATCACACTGAAAAGGCGTTTCCAGCACTCCTCAAGCGCTCAAACGCTTCTGAAAGGCTGGAAACGCTATGCAGTATTATATTGAGGTGAACTCATTATAATGATGACCATCAGACGTTTCTGCCTTAAGAGATTGTTTGCATGCCTGGATACAGACAGTAATTATCCTTTTTATTAGGAGGAAATATTACTACTTTACCTTGGGTGACTCCACCTGCACATCCTTGAAGTCTTGGATTTAAGCGCTCTTTCACACTGAAAAGGCTTTTCCAGCACTCCCTCAAGCGCTCAAACGCTTCAGAAAGGCTGGAAACGCTATGCAGTATTGTCTCAAGGTGAACTCATTATCATGATGACAAACAGACATTTCTGCCGTAAAGTATCCTTTATGTGTGTGAGAATAGACAGTAATTCGCATTTCTTTAAGAAAAAATATGACTACTTTAACTTAGGTGACTCCACCTGCACAATCATGAAGTCGTGGACTTAGGTGCTCTTTCACACTGAAAAGGCCTTTCCAGCACTCCTCAAGCGCTCAAACGCTGCTGAAAGGCTGGAAACCCTATGCAGTATTATAATGAGGTGAACTCATTATAATGATTACAAACAGACTTTTCTAACATGAAGTATCGTTTTTATGTGTTGCAACAGAAAGTAAATCACCTTTTCTTATGTTGATATATGTGGACGTAAAGTGGGTGACACGACCTGCACATTCATGAAGTCTTGGATTTAGGAACACAAAATAAATCATCTTTCTTTGGGAGAAAAATTGACTGCTTTAACGTGGGTGACTCCACCTGCACAATCAAGAGGTTTTGAATTCAGGCGCGCTTTCTCTAGAAAAGGCGTTTCCAGCACTCCCTCAAGCGCTCAAACGCTTCAGAAAGGCTGGAAACGATATGCAGTATTGTATTGAGTTGCACTCATTATAATGATAACATACAGACATATCTGCCGTAAAATATCCTTTATGTGTGTGGGACCAGACAGTAATTCACCTTTTCTTAGGACAAAATATGCCTACTTTCACTTGGGTGTCTCCACGTGCACATCCACGAAGTCTTGGATGTAGGGGTTCTTTCACACTGAAAAGACGTTTCCAGCGTTTCTGAAACGTATTAGCGCCCGAGTAATGTTGCAAACGCCTTTTCAGTGTGAGCGCCTAAATCCAAGATTTCATGGATGTGCAGGTGGACTCACCCAAGTTAAAGTAGTCATATTTTTTCTTAAGAAAAGATTAAGATTGTCTGGTCCCACACACATAAATGATATTTTACGGAAGATATGTCTGTTTGTAATCATTACA